>NC_060141.1:656268919-656615169 GCF_021461385.2 Schistocerca piceifrons
AATGCGAACAAGAGGTGACCTAGACGTGTAACCAATGGCACCCCATACCATTACGCCGGATGATACACCAGTATGGCGATGACGAATACACGCTTCAAATGTGCGTTCACCGCGATGTCGCCAAACACGGATGCGACCATCATGGTGCTGTAAACAGAACCTGGATTCATCCGAAAAAATGACGTTTTGCCATTCGTGCACCCAGGTTCGTCGTTGAGTACACCTTCGCAGGCGCTCCTGTCTGTCATGCAGCGTCAAGGGTAACCGCAGCCATGGTCTCCGAGCTGATAGTCCATGCTGCTCCGAACGTCGTCGAACTGTTCTTGCAGATGGTTGTTGTCTTGCGGACGTCCCCATCTGTTGACTCAGGGACCGAGACGTGGCTGCACGATCCGTCACAGCCATGCGGATGAGATGCCTATCATCTCGACTGCTAGTGATACGAGGCCGTTGGGATTCAGCACGGCGTTCTGTATTACCCTCCTGAAACCACCGATTCCACATTCTGCTAACAGTCATCAGATCTCGATCAACGCGAGCAGCAATCCGACCTTTATCAAAGTCTTACGTGATGGTAGCATTTCTCCTCTTTACACGAGGCATCACAACAACGTTCCATCAGGCAACGCCGGTCATCTGCTGTTTGTGTATGAGAAATCGGTTGAGAACCTTCCTCATGTCAGCATTTTGTAGGTGTCGCCACAGGCGCCAACCTTGTGTGAATGCTCTGAAAAGCTTATCATTTGCACATCCTGTCGGTCTGTAGCATGTCATCTTCGTGGTGCAGCAATTTTAATGACCAGTAGTGTACTTACATGTAACAAAACACCGCGCGTAAAAACAGGATTTCCAGGTGCTCATACCTCGGGTTCTATAGGTGATAAAAAGCTAGGGTCAAGAGGTTTGGATAGCCCTTGGGATACGAATGATTTATATACCCAGCAGAAGGAACGCCTTAAAGCCACTATCCTACAGCACAAGGTCGAAGTTTGAATGTTACACACTTCTTCCCGTTTAGGCAAATGCGGCAAATACATAGGTTCTTTTTGAATTTGATGTGGTCTACGGTGGGCTTGATGTTACTTATGGAGGCACCATAGTTCGGGTTCCTCGGCAAGCCACACAAAAAGAATTTTTTACTATATTTTCGCTGTCACCAGTAGACTAAAAACCACGCAAGGATTACAAGACTGCTGTGCATAGGTAATGACTGAAATTTATAAGACATATTTCTAAGATCCCCGTATCGAATAACCTTGGATATTTTCTTAATGTCTTTATCCGTTTGTTAGATACAAAGGTTCAGACTTACCCTACTTCTAGGCTACATGTAAAATTCGGTATGTGGCGAAATCTCAATAATAAAAAATAGCAGAAAAATGCTCTAATTTTACCGGAGTATTGACTAGACCTTATCCTCATTTTTAAAAATCTTTATCCATTATCGAGGAACAGACTAAAAACACGTTTTTTCCCCGTACTCCGATACATCTATGCACAGCAAATTGCTGTTATTTTTACGATGCATTCCTAAAATCCCGATCGCGAACTGCTTTGAAAATGTTCTTTATATCTCTATCCGTTCCCAAGGTAGAGAGCTTCACAGTTACCGTACTGTACATGTAAAATAAGCAGGTAAAATGCGGTGTGAGGAGAAAGCATGTTTGGTAGAGGAACGCAACACAGAGAAATTTGCTGTAAAGTGTTTCCGTTATCATGCGGGAACGCAAGTTGTCGTACTGAAGAACATTCAAAATCCTTTTGCACTTAGATCCTGTCTGAGGTGTAAAATCAGTTATGTGCTGTTTCAGTTTTGCACTGGTTACTAAACACAATCTCTCTACTGCAAAACTCTAGAATTTTCCAAATCTATTAAAAACTGTGGTAAAAATTGGGATAATTAACTATAAAATTTGGGTTTTTCCTAAATATGAAGTTTAAAATGTAAGAGCTCATTCATTTTGTCATAAGGTAAATAAATTCTAGAGTCTCAGTACGGCTTTTATGCTGTGCAAAATCATCGAAGAATCTCTCTAACTTATGAAGGAAAGTGCACCTACAGCAACAATTGCAGCCAATAGTAAGTGAAAAAATGATGCAATTTCACATGTAAATAAATTTATTTTGCTATGTTTTTGAAATTCCACTGCTATGAGTGTGAATCCTGAATCCTTCCTGGTCGTGCTGACGAAGTTCTATCAGTTTATTTGTAAAAGTACAGACAGTGGCAATTAAAATGTCCTGTGGTGCCTCTCTTGCTCCAAGTCGGCCCGTTTGACGTCCTACCGTCCTTAAGGCAAGAGGTATAATCAGCGGTAGAGGAGCGTCAGGAAGAATGTAACCAGGGAATGGATGTTAAAAACATACGCTTGCTATCCAGAGAAAGTAATACTAATAGGAAGAAAGTCCGTGAAACAGTCTACATATCGAAGAATGAGAAAAATTTCAACAGAAGTATCAGGTACAGGTTTCCGTCTTCGTGGCTGTCAGCTGTCACGGAAGTAAACACCCAGCGAAGAGCGCAAACAGCTATCACCCAGCCACGATATTATTGAACGTGGGCCTCTAGTGGCCGCTATCGGAAACACGCGCTGATGTTCCAGTAAAGAAGTACTGTAGTCACAAAGCGAAACGCATCACATTCTGAATGATTTCAAGGCAATTGTGCACATACTTTCAAGTGATTCCGAGTGTCCTCGTAAAATATTACGATAAGATCTCGAAACCCAACCGAAGCAACCTCACTGCCAAGTGCTATAATATTATAGTCGACTAATTCCAGGAAACAAAACAGGCGACACAACAACTGTAATATTCTCGACTACCCCTCTCTGTCTGTACTACCCGACCATGATGTAATTGTACTAGGCCTACTGTGGCCTTATGGGGAAAAATGCGGTGCGTTAGACAAGTATATTGGTAACTAAGGAAAAATCGTAGCATTTTGAATGATCTTAGGTCTGTTGTGCGTATACTATCAAATGGCGCAGCATTTTCTCGTGAAATATCATGACAAAACTCAAGATGTGCCATCGAAGCGGCCTCACTCCCAAGTGCAATAATAGTATAGTGGATCAATACCTGTTTCAGTATTTACGAAAAGACGGTGGTATACCAACAGCAGCCAGAAGATTTTTATCCAGCCTCTCCATATTTCCAAAAATGCGCTGAAAATAACTTGCTTTTTTTTCTTTTTTTTTAAAGAGTAAGCGATTCTCTGCCTTTCAATAGTGCTCAGCCACCCAGGACAACGAATGGTATCCCGAAGAAGATCCCGGGAGAGAAACAGAAAATTATAACAGTGAAGAAATGTGAAGAAGAATGCCAAATGACCAAAAAAAAATAAAAAATAAATACGAGGGTCACTCAAAAAGAAATGCATATTATTTTTGTAAAAATACAGTTCTCATTCTGCATGTGTGAAAGTATTTCAGTGTGTAGATACATCCTGCCCGCTTGTTTTCAAACTTAGCTCAACCTGTTCCCGTGAGTGGCGCCGTCACAGCATGTCTTCAACATGGCTGCTACACTTGACGTTCGTCAGAAGCAACGTGCTGTCATAGAATTCCTGTGCTGTGAAAACGAGACAGTGGCAAATATCCACAAGAGGTTGAAAAAGGCGTATGGAGATGCTGCTGTCGATCGGAGTACGGTTAGTCGGTGGGCAAGCTGGTTACGTGATGAAAGCGGGCACAGCAATATTGAGGATTGTCCTCGCAGCGGCAGGCTTCGTACTGCACAAACTCCAGGCAATGTGCAGAGAGTTAACGAATTGGTGACTGCCGACAGACGCATCACAGTGAACGAATTGTCACGCTACGTTGGGATAGGGAAGGAAGTGTCTGCGGAATACTGAAAGTGTTGGCGTTAAAAAAGGTTTGTGCCAGATGGGTTCCCAGGATGTTGACAGTGACTCACAAAAGAAACAAGAAAAACGTTATGCAGCGAACTTTTGGAACAGTACGAGAATGGTGGAGATGCATTTCTTGGAAGAATTGTAACTGGTGATGAAACATGGCTCCATCATTTTTCAAAAAATGTTCAAATGTGTATGAAATCTTATGGGACTTAACTGCTAAGGTCATCAGTCCCTAAGCTTACATACTACTTAACCTAAATTATCCTAAGGACAAACACACACACCCATGCCCGAGGGAGGACGCGAACCTCCGCCGGGACCAGCCGCACAGTACATGACTGCACCACCTGAGACCGCTCAGCTATTCCCGGGCGGCATCATTTTTCACCAGAGACGAGGAGGCAATCAATGGAGTGGCTTCATGTAAATTCACCCAAGGAAAAAAAATTCAAAGCCACACCTTCCGAAGGACTCTTGCTTGTGGACATCATGCCAAGTGGAACCATCATAAATTTTGATGCATATGACACTGAAGAAACTTCAAGCTCGACTGCGTCGTGTTAGACCACATCGGCAAAAGCAGGATGTTTTGCTGTTGCTCGACAATGCACGGCCACATGTCAGTCAACCGTGGAAGTGATCACAAAACTCGGGTGGACAACACTGAAACTCCCACTTTACAGTCCTGACTTGGCTCCATGTGAGTATCATCTCTTTGGATAACTGAAAGACTCTCTTCGTGGAACAATATTTGAAGATGATGACTCCCTTGTGCACGCTGCCAAACAGTGGCTCCAACAGATTGGTCCCGAATTTTACCGTGTGGGTATACAGACGCTGGTTCCAAGATGGCGTAAGGCAGTTGAGAGGGATGGAAATTATGCAGAGAAATGAAAATATTTTTCCTAAATGATGTATCTACACACTGAAAAACTTTCAAACATGTAGAATAAAAGATGGATTAAAAAGAAATAGTGTGCATTTCTTTTGGAGTCACCCTCGTAAATAAAAAACTGAATGAAAGGATCAACGATGAACTTGCACAGGTGTCACTGGAAAACTGTTGTGTAAATAGTTCCGCGTAGTCAGCGCATACACAACTTTCTCACTAGAGCGCGCCCCGCTAAGCACAACAGCGCAGGCGCAGCGCTCGTCCGTCTCCGCACTATGAGATGGCGCTGCCTTAGAGACGGACCAAATTCTGCTTCCGCCGATCCGCGTATTAATATGTAACGCAGCCAATGAGATTGCTGCTAACGTAGAACCTTTTCTCCTCGCAGATCACACTCGCGCAGTGATACCTGAACGCGTGAGGTATTATAACGAGTGTACAGACCTTTGATTAGTCAGTCTGCATTTGCCTGCACCAGTCTGTACCAGTCTGCATTAGTCTGTACCAGTCTATAGTTAAGTTTCAGTCTGTGCCTAATAAGATTACCATATACCTGTACACAGCCATGAAGATAAATGAATAGACACTTTGTCAAGTATCAGAGATATGAGAGAATAAGATTAACTTACCAAGACCATAGGAACTTCAGATTGTCAATTGTAAACAGCATCCAGAGTCAAGTTACGTAATGTCTACATTTTTTATTATTTTAATAAATGTGTGTGAAAATTAATCAAGTTTGTTTAAAATTGGTCACCGTCAATCTGCTACTCTAAGCGTGCAGGCGGCATTTCCATCGTCTGAGCTACCGGCAGAAGATAAACACGCCACGATAAGACCACGAGACATATTGCTGACACTCGCCTACTTCGTTAGAGCGACAAGTCAGATAATCTGATGGTGTGTGTACCGAAGGTCTTACAGTACGCACACCGCAAAAACCGCCCCTACAAATGCAGTTTTTATCGTCACACCCGTACATTAACAGGCCGCGAACTTCTCTATTCGCGTATGCTGTGTAACTTGTCGGTATTGTGTCGTAGTGTATAAGATAGGAGTTGATGTGGCAGCGGCGTTGGGCAGTGTGAACGTGGTGTCTGAGGGGCGCCAGGAGGCAGAAGGGCTGCCCTGTTGCCCTTCCTGAGCCGTTGCGCATCGGTTGTCACAGAGCGGCGCGGACAAAGCGCGTTATGCGTGCTCCCCCGCGAGAACACCTGTTACCCGGCAGCCAGCAGCCAGCAGCAGCTGCAGTCAGGAAGGCCCCTGGCGCCCTGGGCGGATCGCGCCGCGCCGAGAGACAATGCGCGAGGCCCTAATGAACACCTGACACGGCCATTGTCGGCCCTTTGTGAATGCTCGGCGAGCCGCCGGCGCCTTCGTTAGACCGCAAGTGCCGCGCTCCCGCGCCGCTCAATGAGGACACTCCGGGGGCCGCGAGGACTCTCCAATCGCACACCGTACCCCGCTCTCTCCAGGCGCTCCCTGGATAAACTTCACAAAAGTCAAATTTTCTTTGCCCTCCGTGCATTCGTTGCCGTTCGTAATTTAACGTCTCTTTTTCATCAGACTTACGATTAAAATTTAAGGTTTACCGTCTGTAATTCGCTTACGTTACGTTTCGTACAGCTAACAACTGTTTATTGTGAACGGTCGGCAAATTAGGCGATACAGGAAAAAGAAATTTGATTGTTTTTTTTTCGACTCGGTTGTATTAATATACACTACCGGCCATTAAAATTGCTACACCACGAAGATGAACGTGCTACAGACGCGAAATTTAACCGATAGGTGATATGCAAATGATAAGCTTTCCAGAGCATTCACACAAGGTTGGCGCCGGTGGCGACACCTACAACGTGCCGACATGAGGAAAGTTTCCAACCGATTTCTCATACACAAACAGCAGTTGACCGGCGTTGACTGGTGAAACGTTGTTGTGATGCCTCGTGTAAGGAGGAGAAATGCGTACCATCACGTTTCCGACTGTGATAAAGGTCGGACTGTAGCCTATCGCGATTGCGGTTTATCGTATCGCGACAGTGCTGCTCGCGTTGGTCGAGATCTAATGACTGTTAGCAGAATATGGAATCGGTGGGTTCAGGAGGGTAATACGGAACGCCGTGCTGCATCCCAACGGCCTCGTATCACTAGCAGTCGAGATCACAGGCATCTTATCCGCATGGCTGTAACGGATCGTGCAGCCACGTCTCGATCCCTGAGTCAACAGATGAGGACGTTTGCAAGGCAACAACCACCTGCGCGAACAGTTTGACGTCGTTTGCAAAAAAATCGCTCTGAGCACTATGGGACTTAACTTCTGAGGTCATCAGTCCCCTAGAACTTAGAACTACTTAAACCTAACTAACCTAAGTACATCACACACATCTATGCCCGAGGCAGGATTCGAACCTGCGACCGAAGCGGTAGCGCGGTTCCAGACTGTAGCGGCTAGAATCGCTCGGCCACCCCGACCGGCGACGACGTTTGCAGCAGCATGGACTATCAGCTCGGAGACCATGGCTGCGGTTACCCTTGACGCTGCATGACAGACAGGAATGCCTGCGATGGTGTACTCAACGACGAACCTGGGTGCACGAATGGCAAAACATTATTTTTTCGGATGAATCCAGGTTCTGTTTACAGCATCATGATGGTCGCATCCGTGTTTGGCGTCATCGGGGTGAACGCACTATGGAAGCGTGTATTCGTCATCGCCATACTGGCGTATCACCTGGCGTGATGGTATGGGGTGCATTGGTTACACGCCTCGGTCACCTCTTGTTAGCATTGATGGCACTTTGAACAGAGTACGTTACATTTCAGATGTGTTATGACCCGTGGCTCTACCATTCATTCGATCGCTGCGAAACCCTACATTTCATCAGGATAATGCACGACCGCAGGTCATGTACAGATCTTTCTGGATACAGAAAATGTTCGACTGCTGCCCTGGCCAGCACATTCTCCGGATATCTCACCAACTGAAAAGTCTGGTCAGTGGTGGCCGAGCAACTGGTTCGTCACAATACGCCAGGCACTACTATTGATGAACTGTGGTATCGTGTTGAAGCTGCATGGGCAACTGTACCTGTACATGCCATCCAAGCTCTGTTTGACTCAATGCCCAGGCGTATCAAGGCCGTTATTACAGCCAGAGGTGGTTTTTCTGGGCACTGATTTCTCAGGATCTATGCACTCAAATTGCGTGAAAATGACCGCACGACCGTTACGGTCGCAGGTTCGAATCCTGCCTTGGGCATGGATGTGTGTGATGTCCTTAGGTTTGTTAGGTTTAAGTAGTTTTAAGTTCTAGGGGACTGATGATCTCAGATGTTAAGTCCCATAGTGCTCAGAGCCATTTGAACCATTTTTTTGCATGAAAATGTGATCACATGTCAGTTCTAGTAAGATATATTTGTCCGATGAATACCCGTTTAGTTTCTGCATTTATTCATGGTGTAGAAATTTTAATGGCCAGTAGTGTACAATTTTTGCTGCAGTGGTTACCGGTTTCGGGTTGACATGCCGATTCTCAAACCACACTCCTAAAATTTTCAAAATGATTTTGGTACAACAATGTTTACATACAGATGCAGATCCATGTTGCATTTGCTTCAATGCTTATAGACATACGTTGTTATTAACCGTAACTAGTCATACAATATAGTGCCAAAGGCACGAGTAGCTTCTGTACAGAATGTCAAACTTGGGCCACTAGCTCTCTCATTGGTAAGTTAGCCTATGTGTCTATTGTTGCACCTGAATGACACAACCGAACTGACAAATACTACTTTTCGTAGTCAACAGGACACATTGGTAGATGTTTCTTTCATACATATATGGCTGTGGCTGTCTGTTAGTTAGAAAACTGCTACGGAAGCAAAGGGAACTTCACAGCAAACATAAACAAAGCCAAAGCCTTGCAGACAAACAAAAATTACGCGAAGCGAAATGTAGTGTGAGGAGGGCTATGCGAGAGGCGTTCAGCGAATTGGAAAGTAAGGTTCTATGTACTGACTTAGCAGAAAATCCTAAGAAATTTTGGTCTTATGTCAAAGTGGTAGGTGGATCAAAACAAAATGTCCTGACACTCTGTGACCAAAATGGTACTGAAACAGAGGACGACAGACTAAAGGCCGAAATACTAAATGTCTTTTTCGAAAGCTATTTCACAGAGGAAACTGCACTATAGTTCCTACTCTAGATTTTCGCACAGATGACAAAATGATAGATATCGAAATAGATGACAGGGTGATAGACAAACAATTAAAATCGCTCAAAAGAGGAGTGGCCGCTGGACCTGCTGGGATACCAGTTCGATTTTACACAGAGTACGCGAAGGAACCTGTCCCCCTTCTTGCAGCGGTGTACCGTAGGTCTCTAGAAGAGCGTAGCGTTCCAAAAGATTGGAAAAGGGCACAGGTCATCCCCGTTTCCAAGAAGGGACGTCGAACAGATGTGCAGAACTATAGAGCTATATCTCTAACGTCGATCAGTTGTAGAATTTTGGAACACCTATTGTGTTCGAGTATAATGACTTTTATAGAAACTAGAAATCTACTCCGTAGGAATCAGCATGAGTTTCTAAAAAGACGATCGTGTGAAATCCAGTTCACGCTATTCGTCCACGAGACTCAGAGGGCCATAGACTCGGGTTCCCAGGTAGATGTCGTGTTTCTTGACTTCCACAAGGCGTTTGATACAGTTACCCACAGTGGTTTAAAGAACGAAGTAACAGAATATGGACTGTCAGACCAATTGTGTGATTGGATTGAAGAGTTCCTAGATAACAGAACGCAGCATGTCATTCTCAATGGAGAGAAGTCTTCCGAAGTAAGAGTGATTTCAGGTGTGCCGCAGGGGAGTGTCGTAGGAACGTTGCTATTCACAATATATATATATATATATATATATATATATATATATATATATATATATATATATATATATATCGAGAGGTTGTTGTTGTTGTGGTCTTCAGTCCTGAGACTGGTTTGATGCAGCTCTCCATGCTACTCTATCCTGTGCAAGCTTCTTCATCTCCCAGTACCTACTGCAACCTACATCCTTCTGAATCTGCTTAGTGTATTGATCTCTTGGTCTCCCTCTACGATTTTTACCCTCCACGCTGCCCTCCAATGCTAAATTTGTGATCCCTTGATGCCTCAAAACATGTCCTACCAACCGATCCCTTCTTCTAGTCAAGTTGTGCCACAAACTTCTCTTCTCCCCAATCCTATTCAATACCTCCTCATTAGTTACGTGATCTACCCACCTTATTTTCAGCATTCTTCTGTAGCACCACATTTCGAAAGCTTCTATTCTCTTCTTGTCCAAACTGGTTATCGTCCATGTTTCACTTCCAAACAGGGCTACACTCCATACAAATACTTTCAGAAACGACTTCCTGACACTTAAATCTGTACTCGATGTTAACAAATTTCTCTTCTTCAGAAACGCTTTCCTTGCCATTGCCAGTCTACATTTTATATCCTCTCTACTTCGACCATCGTCAGTTATTTTACTCCCTAAATAGCAAAACTCCTTTACTACTTTAAGTGTCTCATTTCCTAATCTAATCCCCTCAGCATCACCCGATTTAATTTGACTACATTCCATTATCTTCGTTTTGCTTTTGTTGATGTTCATCTTATATCCTCCTTTCAAGACACTGTCCATTCCGTTCAACTGCTCTTCCAAGTCCTTTGCTGTCTGTGACAGAATTACAATTTCATCGGCGAACCTCAAAGTTTTTACTTCTTCTCCATGAATTTTAATACCTACTCCGAATTTTCCTTTTGTTTCCTTTACTGCTTGCTCAATATACAGATTGAATAACATCGGGGAGAGGCTACAACCCTGTCTCACTCCTTTCCCAACCACTGCTTCCCTTTCATGCCCCTCGACTCTTATAACTGCCATCTGGTTTCTGTACAAATTGTAAATAGCCTTTCGCTCCTTGTATTTTACCCCTGCCACCTTCAGAATTTGAATTGGCATTCTACGGATCGGAGCGAGAGGTTGTAACACTGAAAAATTGCACTGAAATGCAGGAGGATCTGCAACGAATTGACGCACGGTGCAGGGAATGGCAATTGAATCTCAATGTAGACAAGTGTAATGTGCTGCGAATACATAGAAAGAAAGATCCTTTATCATTTAGCTGCAATATAGCAGGTCAGCAACTGAAAGCAGTTAATTCCATAAATTATCTGGGAGTACGCATTAGGAGTGATTTAAAATTGGATGACCATATAAAATTAATCGTCGGTAAAGCAGATACCAAACTGAGATTCACTGGAAGAATCCTAAGGAAATGCAGTTAGAAAACAAAGGAAGTAGGTTACGGTACACTTGTTCGCCCACTGCTTGAATACTGCTCACCGGTGTGGGATCCGTAGCAGATAGGGTTGATAGAAGAGATAGAGATGATCCAACGGAGAGCAGCGCGCTTCGTTACAGGATCATTTAGTAACCGCGAAAGCGTTATGGAGATGATAGATAAACTCCAGTGGAAGACTCTGCAAGAGAGACGCTCAGTAGCTCGGTACGGGCTTTTGTTAAAGTTTCGAGAACATACCTTCACCGAGGAGCCAAGCAGTATATTGCTCCCTCCTACGTATATCTCGCGAAGAGACCATGAGGATAAAATCAGAGAGATGGAGCCTACACAGAGGCATACCGACAATCTTTCCTTCCACGAACAATACGAGATTGGAATAGAATGGAGACCCGATAGAGGTGCTTAAAGTACCCTCCGCCACACACCCTCAGATGGCTTGCGGAGTATGGATGTAGATGTAGGTTTCCGTACACCTGCCGCATTTACGGACAACATTTTCAAAAAGTAAATAATACCAATTTTGCATAATAGGACCTACAAGATACAGGATAAGATGAAGTAGTGTCCGACCCTCAAGCTTTTTCGAAATCATAACATTTTCTGAATGTTGTATTAATACATTCTACGAACCAGATAGTACCACGACACATTACTTAATGGAGCTGGAAAGTACGTTGTCGATCCCATACACAGCTCGGTGTTCATACTTCACGTGCGGGATCTGTTAGACGTAGATGTATTGAATGCCATATTGTAAATGATAGTATTTCGTACACTCTCTTAATAGAATCAAACCTTTGGTATACATACCACGCAACCTCACATTTACACACACACACAACTTCTTCTTGTGTTTTGTTTGTGGACGAAGACTAAGTTTCTCACGTTGAGTAGGTCGTCTCCCTACCAACGAGACTATTTTCTAGGCATTCCTCGCTGTGTGTCTGAAGAAGAACACGACGCCCGAGGAAGTCGTGGGTTCGTCGTAGACGTATTCGACCCTCCGTTATAAAGCTTTTGAAAATGTGTAAATGGATGACACAATTTATTGAAATTAGGGTGGTAAAGTTGATGACGGAACCGGACTTTAAATCCGGGTTCGAGTTCCCGTCAGGCCTCAAATTTCATTGTCATCATTCGATTATAAAATTGATGGCTGTCCATATTCACTACTGAATGAATACATTTCATATATAACCTACCTGCCAACAATACACAGCACAACAAAAATTTTCATGCACAGGAAAAAATGTGTAGATGTATGTAACTTGTTGCCAATTCGAAACGCTCTGCTTGTTTTGATTCAAAATTCGGTCAGCGGTCTTGCTCCTGCATAGTTCATACTGCAGTGCCGCTTAAGCCCTTTTCACAGGATGGACGCTCCTGCCGCAGTTGACTACTTGAGGCAAGTGAGTCTACTGCAGTGCCCTGGTGTTTTATTATTGAACTGACTGTCGGCTGTCTCGAGTCGTCACATTCGTCAACACGTCAGCGCCAAAAGAACTTGTGTTGTACCTGCCGATGGAAGTGGGATATGACGGACTATCTTTTTTACGTATAAATCTAAATATATGAGAAAATCTAGGAACAAGCAATGATAATAGAGTGTAATAATAACCAAAATAAAATTAATTGTGGGTGTTATTGTCAAAGCTCGTGTAGTTAATTCTTTACATTCCTGAGAACTTAATAATAGGAAAATTGTAATCCAAACACTTTAAGAGATACATTATTTGCTCGAGAAAATATATAGTTGCAGACACACAGTATCTAGAACTCAGTTAACAGCGTCTTTCTACTTTTTTGTATCTTGTTTGCTAGCAAAGTGCCAAATAATTTTCATTATAACATGTTATCTATTTACCTTCTTATTTATACTTAAGGTATTCTTTTCCTCTGCAAAACGCAATTATCTTTTTTTATTTTCAGATATTTCATATCTCTTGTAGGAGAATGCTAGTAGGAAAAATACTAGCGCCTCGTGCAGCCTTTCCGTGTGTTACGAAAACAAAGCAAACAACACATCAAAAATTAAGACGCGGAAGCACAAAATCCATTTCTGTAATAGGAGTGAGCTCGGCCAGAATATATTAACTACCGACTGTTAGCACACGCCGTTACAGTTCCTGTTTCTGCGCATGCGCACTGGTGCAGCATACTCGGGGATCTAGCACTCCACACTCACACGGTATATAGAGCACTGACGTCATCGTGACACTTTGTGACGTCGTTAGCTGCTGATTTACACGCAGAAACAAAAGGCACAAGCACTTCGAGTACTCAATTTTGACCAGAAAGTCGCTCGCGTAAAACGCGCTTTAGATGCTTCCACGTGCATTAGAGTCTAGGAACAGCTCTTGTCCGGTTCAATCCACTGTCCGTCACTACACCATTTTCCTCTGCTTCTAACTCTTACTTATTTGTGTATTTATTTTCCCAAGCGAGAAAAATGACATTGCGCTATCTGTTTCTTTCAATTAGGCATCCGTCGTGAAAATGTTAGATGCAAGTTTTTAGAAAAGATAAAAGCAATAATGACACTAATATAGTGTTGAAAAACTGGTTTGATTGCACTCTCAATGCAAGTCTTTTCATGTCTATATAACTACTGCGTCCTAAATCGCTTTGACCCTAATTACAGTGCTGAACCTTGGACCCCTTGTGCAGATTTTACACCCCACGCTTCCCTCTATTATCAAATTAAATATTCCTTGATGCTTTAATATGTGTCCTGGCAATCTGTCCCATCTTTCAGCCCAGTTGCGCCACGTAGCTCTTTTCTCTCAAATCTGATGGAATACCTCTTCATGAGTAGTACGATCTACACATCTAATATTCAACATTCTACTCCTACACAACATTACAAGAGTTTCCGTTCTCTCCTTGTCTGTGCCGTTTATTTTCCTCGTTTCACTCTCTTGAGAACGTTACACACCAGGCGCAAAAAAGACTCCCTGACATATTAAAATCAGATGGTAAACTATTGCTCTTGTTCAGAAATGCTTTTCTTTCTTTGGAGCAGCTGGCATTTTACATATTTCTTTCTTTTAATTGAATCGTTAGCTATCTGAATACTCAACGTGAAGAGCCCCAATTCCTTAATTAATTCCAACAATATCACTTAATTTAATTCGACTAAATTTCCTTACCTGTGTTTTACTGTTCATGTTGATCCTGCCGGCCGCGGTGGTCTAGCCGTTCTACGCGCTCAGTCCGGAACCGCGCGACTGCTGCGGTCGCAGGTTCGAATCCTGCCTTGGGCATGAATGTATGTGATGTCCTTAGGTTAGTTGGGTTTAAGTAGTTCTAAGTTCTAGGGGACTGATGACCACAGATGTTAAGTCCCATAGTGCTCAGAGGCATTTTTTTGTTGATCCTGTTGCCTGTTTTCAAGAAGCTGTCTAGTCGGCTTGAAGAGTGTTCCGAATCCTAGAATTATAGTGTCACCAGCACATCTTAAGGCTACTGTTCTATTCGTGGCAATTTAATTCATTTACAAATTTAACCACCCTTTCCTTTGCTGTTTGATTTAGTACATAATGAATAACGTGCGGGATAGAGTTCCGCCATGTCACTCTTTCTCAACTGTTACCTATCGCTCATATCCTTCGAGTATCATAGTTTGGCTTCTGTACAACAAAGTTGTAGATAGTTTCCCACCCCTGTATTTTAACCCTGAATTCCAAAGGACATATTCCAATCAACATCGTAAAAAGCCTTTTTGAAATCTAAAAATGCCATAAATTTCGTTTTTTCTTCAGCCTGTCTTCCAAAGTAAGTCATTAGGTCAGTATTGCCTCACCTGTTTCTACATTTCTCCTGAACACCACCTGATATTTCATTACACCACATGATACTTCATTTCTTTCATTCGGGTGTAGATAAGCCGAGGTAGTATTTTACTACCCTGACGCGTTAAAAAGAATTTTCTGTATTAATCCTATTTCATACATCCCGCACACCAAGTGGGACAGTTTTCTCATGGCTGTTTCTTCCAAGCGTCATAACAGTTTTGAGGAAATGCGTCAAAGTGTTATTATTACAAAGACAATGACTGTAACAGTAAAGAGATGAATCGAGTTGATAGGTCAATTATTAGATTGCTGGGCAATAATGGTGCACGTACGAATAAGAATGGAATAGAGTGCGGATTTGGTCTAGTATTAATTAGGAAGAAGACAGAAATATTCAGATGAGATGAAAGCGAAGGATTGAAGGATACAAATCACAAAAGAAAGATAAGTGGCAAAATGATTTGATTTTTAAAGAGAAGAACAGAGAGGTAACTGGAGCAGAACAAAGGTGAAAGAGAATAAGAAAAGAAATGAGGATGTCCGTCGTTTCTCTGTGAGGAAAGACGTGGGAACACAACAGAAGTTTCCGGCCGAAATAGGTGGGGTAAATTTTGTTTTTTCTAAACTGCAACCCTGATGTGGATAGTAGTAATGGAGGATAAACTCAAGAATATTTTGCGGCATGCCCAGTTATTAATTTGATCCACTTTGGGCCTCTACTGCACTACACGATTCCGAAATACAGTTTTATGCTTGATTATAAGGAACTGCAACCGGCAGCCCTGTTTTTGTCATTTTCTGGAAATGCAAAATGGGTACGTTAACGGACTGTGGGTATTAGACAAATGATTTTAAAATAATAAAGCGACAAAATCTGGAACAATGAATGTTTATCTCGATGAAGTTGTCGTGCCTCCCCATGCTTGGCTTTGAAATGTTATGTCTTACCCCTCGTTGGAGGCAAAATATTATGACTTTCATACAAACAAGGATTCCGACTGAATAAACTATTGGTTGAGATTTACATTTACAGGAAAATTAAGTTTTGTAGGGTTGGTTTAGTGCTAAATGTCACCCAGAGGCATAAAGGGGCCTAAGGATGATTAATAATTGCTCCTCCAAATACTGAAAGAGATGAAAAAATCAGAAAAGGAACGTGATGAGCACTAACATAAACGAGAACAAGACCCGAGGGTACTGGTAAAGATGATAACCAGCCGGTTAAGAAAGTGGGCTAAGACCACGAATAACAGTCTGGACAAGATTGACGTCCATGTGATTCAAATAGAACAAAATTAGTATTGAAGCCAATCAAAATGTGTTTAGGGGTAAGAAGGAGGTTGGCTTGGCAAGACAAGAAGCGACCAATACAAGGAAATTAGATAAAGTGGCAAACAATCGTGACAGAATAGCCAGGCGCAATGCTAACATTAATTCATGCGATTGTGTCACAGAAACCAAATGGCAGTTATAAGAGTCGAGGGATACGGAAGGGAAGCAGTGGTTGGGAAGGGAGTGAGACAGGGTTTTAGCCTCTCCCCTATGTTATTCAGTCTGTATACTGAGCAAGCAGTGAGGGAAACAAAAGAAAAATGTGGAGTAGGTATTAAAATCCATGGAGAAGAAATAAAAACTTTGAGGTTCGCCGATGACATTGTAATTCTGTCAGAGACAGCAAAGGACTTGGAAAAGCAGTTGAACGGAATGGACAGTATGGACAGTGTCTTCGAAGGAGTGTATAAGTTGAACATCAACAAAAGCAAAACGAGGATAATGGAATGTAGTCGAATTAAATCGGGTGATGCTGAGGGAATTACATTAGGAAATGAGACAGTGCACTGCCGAATTGGAAGCGAGTGTTTCGCACAGCTGCAGCCTGCTTTTGAAGGTGGAATGCGGCACTCTACGTGAATTCTCGGGGCGTGCGGATCAGAACAGGGACTCTGACTCTGGGTTAATAGCGAGCACCCAGGGGCGATCTAGGATTTGATCACAAACGCTTCCACTCCGTTTTAAAATTTCAGGATTTTCGTGAGGACGGAAGATTTGTATGTCACAGTTCAGCAATACATTGCCTACTTCATGGCCATTGGCGGCAAAGTTAGAATTTATCTGTAAACATGTCGAGGGGCCAGCAGCCGAAAAAAATCCCGGTGCAGCGACAACTTTTCGTACATATCAGGAATTTGGAGACGCTTTCCTTACAACACAATGGTACCGAGAGATGCAAGAAAGAATAAAACAAGAAATTATTCAGTGGCCAGACCACGAATTGTCAGAATATAAGAACCCCATCAAACTGCTTGATGGACTCATTAAGAAAAATCAGTTCCTAGACGCACCCTGTATTGATAGCGAAATAATCAAGTTTTGCTTTTCAAAACTACCGAGTAATTAGCAGCGCGCACTGGTACACTAATGTGGCACGAACATCGAAACATTTAAGAGCCTAGTTAGGAAACTTGAGCTAATATTTGAGGCACAATCCGCTCGAGAACGAAGGAGAACTCAGAATGGGAACTCCCAGCAGCTCCACAGAAGTAAGGAGAGAAGAAATAAGAGAGATGGCGCGACCGGGAGGCAAGAGAATCGGGGATAGAATTTCAGACGGAGAGAAAACAGGTAAAAATTCGGTGGGAGGAATAGCGAGCGACACTATAAACGCATCTGGCGCGAAACGAACCAAGTTATCAGGAAAGCGAGGTAGTGGAAGGTTACCCACCAAACTCCACCAAGGAACAATGGAATCGTGGGTTGTGCGGAAAGGGTTCACCACAATTCCGAAATTGTTATCGGACCGACTCGAGCACGTATGCTAAATTATATGGACATTTTCGAGGTACGCTGGAAGAAAGAGAAGAAGTAACAAGGCAGGATCTCTGCCTCATGATTACTGCCGCCACTATGTGACATGAGACTGAATGGTATTTCCGACAGTGGCAGCTACATTACTGCAATATCGGAGGCAGTATACCAGACATGTTCTGAAAAAAGGATCTGGCCAACACAGTAGAGGAATAAGACGAAAATACAAGGGGCTCTGGCAGCATTTGCAAGCAATAAATACGCTTCATGCTCGATTAGAATTTGTGTGTCAAGGACACAAACTTAAAATCAGCTTCGTGGTCGTGCCAAATTTGGCAACAGACCTGATCATTAGGATGAATTTTTGAATGAACACAAGAGCAATCTTGACTTCGGAGGAGGAGAGGGTATGGGTTGCACTGACACTTCTATTTGCATTAAGTTTAAGGAGCACGCGATACAAGTGTAACCTTCTACCAGTTTCGTTAGACTTAATTGCATCAACTACCATTTCGGTTATCTGACGAAGTGTCCAAAGAAGCCAAGGAGCAGAATAAGGTAGTAGTGACCTGAGAAATTAGAGAGGTGATTGAACAGAAAATAGAAGCAGTACAATGCATTGAACATACAGAGACCAATGAATTACGGGACACGTTACTGCAGAACACACAAGTTTTCTGCGAAAAATTGGGATGATAAAGAATTTCCACTATGGATTCAAGACGTCCGCACAAGAAATTATTTGTGCCACCTTATCCAATTTCTCTGGTCTGCACAGATAAAATCGCTAAAGAGATTTCGAAAATGCTGACAAATGGGCTGACAGGACCTGTTAGGTCTACATATAACAAACTGCTCAAGGTAGTCGACGAGCCATATGGATCAGTTTAGCTCATCTTAAACTCCTGTAGGTGGCTTACTCTGGGGAAATTACTGGTGAGTGATCCCACGATTGGAAGTGTTGGAGTTTTCGAAGGGTCTCATCTGGACCGCTACAGAGAGAGAGAGAGAGAGAGAGAGAGAGAGAGAGAGACAGACAGAGAGTTTTATTGTAGACAAGAAGACCAGATTCTTGGTCAGCATGGGAGTGATTACTGTCACAGTAGCTCAGACTGGGTTTAGCAGACCCCATTTGTAATCATCAGTCTGAACAACTCATCATTCGAATCTGCGACTTGTCGGAAAATTATCCGCTGCCGCAACTCGTAACGGAGGTCGGCAACCCTGTTTGCAGCCTGCAGAGCAGCCCTGTGCTGATAGATGTGTACCCATGATTCGACTTTACAGTTTGGTAAAGCGTTCACAGCACCGGAAAAGTAGGGACCTGTTTATTCATGCTGATGTTCTCAGCTCCGGGCATTATCGCATTGTGACCACACCAGGAATCTTTCATATATGGAACTATCGATGAGTAATGTTACTCCACCACTGTTGTACAGTGTAGACAGCGCAATCAACTTTTTCGATCCACTTGAAATTCATTCCCGCCCACAACAGGTACAACGCGGTGTCTGTGTATCAACCACGTGGTTGAAGGCGCTGGCGGCCGAATTTTACGACGAAGGAATTTCTAAGCTCGTCCATCGCTATGATAAGTGCCTTAATTTAAATGGCAACTATGTAGAAAAGTAGTATTTAAGTGTGGCTTTCATCTGTATATAATAAAAAAATTCCAATACTTTATTTATTTTTAATTCCAAAACGTAATGTACTTTGTGGATAGCCCTCGTATGAGTGATAGGAATTGTGAGAGCTTAAATTGTGGAGGGGGGGGGGGGGGAGGGAGCAGATTCTACTTGCCCTTCTGATACAGATTTATATGAAATCAGGTGAACATCGCGTCTCTCCATCTCAGCACCTCGCAAGGTTACCAGATGAAGAGTGCTGAAAACATGGATATCAATTTTTATCAAAGGCAAAGCACCTTCTTATGATTTGTGGGACAGAAATCTCCTCGCGTGAGACACCACTTATTAGTGTTATTTTGTGATAAGACCTATTTCATTCAATGCCTTAAGAGACAAACTGACAGGAAAATTATTTGCTGTGAAGCACAGAGGAAGCGTTGATTCAGGTATCTATGACATGTTGATAAAAATAAATTTAGAGTAAAAGTTAGCAATTTCCAACAGTCATAAAACATTTGCGAGTCTTTAGTACAGGAAAATACCAATTTCAATGATGTTATTTATTGGTGTTAATGAGAATCACTCAAATAATTCAAATGCATTAGGACCAGTCAAACACTTGAAATAATCTCAACTTTTCAATTTACTCACACATTAGACCTGTGCAATACAACACTCCATTACCAGAATCTTACGACAGAGTAGCTTACGTGTGACCTGCTTAGGTTCTCTGGGAGTGTCTCGGCAGTCCTTAACTTGAAAACTAAGTATTTATAGGAAATATAAGGTGAGAACGAGCCTTTAGTGTCCTGGCAGCATCTTTGATTAGTAATTAATCTTCACGCGCTCGCGCGGGCGGTGAAGTGACCGCCTTTTTGCAATTTCGCGCCATACTTACTCCACAAAGGTACAGAGGCGGCGGGAGGGACATGCATTCTCTAGTTGCACTTTTTTCCGACAGATTCGAACACGTTCGGCGGTCAGTTTACCGCCTTGCAAGCGCTTACGAGACTTTGTTGTACTCGTCTACTTCGGAATGTAAGTATTTCTTTTTGTAATTCCCCTATAATTCCTCAATTTTATAGACTCTTCCAATTCTCTAGTGAATGTGCATTACTTTCTATAAATTTTACCATTCACAAAGTCTGTTTTTCTTTCTACTTTAGCACTTCGTCATTCTAAGAAATTTCTGTTGGCAAAAGTAACAATTATTTTTATTTTTTAAAGGGAACGACGAAACGTTACGTCTGATGACACATAGAATCTTGGCTGAATTGGAGAGAGAGGAAGCAGAGGGGAAAGGCCATGAGGAAGTCCTAGAAGATGACGTTTCCGATGACCCAGATTATGAACAAGAAGGGATTGAAGATGATATACATCAAAGTGAGTCGGAAATTGTTTGGAAAGCGGGGGAGAAAAATACATAGAACAACAAGACCTACCAACAAATGACATCAGATTTTATATAGGTAAGGACACGGAAACTATTTGGGCTAGTAGTGCCAATATTACCAGCACAAAATCAAAGTCAAAATATATAATCAAAACTCTACCAGGTCCTAGAGGACAAGCCAGACAATGTGAAACTCGACTGGAAAGTTTTCAGTGTATAATAACTCCTGAAATGGTAGAAGGGATCGTAAAGTACACGAATATTTATATTGAAAGGAAAAAATTGGCACGTCAAGCACTGGCAGAAGGAAGCAGTGACTCTGAAGTACGTGAAAGGGATTGTAAGCCGACAACAACGGCTGAAATGCCAGCATTGTTTGGTGCTCTGTTTATGGTTGCGGTCAAAAGAGGAAACGGTGCAAATTTCTCTGAATATTTCAATAACAATGGAACAGATCTAATAATTTTGCGAGCCAATTTCAGCCTAAATAGATTTAGATTTTTGCTACGAGCTGTAAGATTTGATGACCTAAACACGAGATTGGAACGTCAAGCAACGGACAAACTTGCTCATATACGAGAAATTTTGTCTTCTTTCATTGTTAACAGCTAAAAATCATTCAGTTTAGGGGAATTTGTCACTGTTGATGAGATGTTGGTTGCGTTTAGAGGACGATGTTCATTCATCCAGTACATGTCTCAAAAACCAGCCAAATACGGGTTAAAAATGTATGCATTGTGTGATGTACGCACTTTTTATACATATAATTTAGAAGTATACTGCAGAAAACAGGTGCCAGGACCTAACGTACTCTCCAACAAACAATACGACTTGGTCGCTAGATTGGTTGAATGCATAGAAGGAACAAATAGAAATGTAACAACTGATAATTATTTTTCAAGTTACCCGTTGGATGAATACCTCCTTACCAAAGACCTAACATTTTTAGGTACAATGAGAAAAAATAAAAGAGAAATTCCCCCGGAATTTGTGACAGTAAATGGAAATGCAGTGGCAGGAGACTACATGTTCGGTTGTCAAGACGACAAAACTTTGATTTCTATGATTACAAGAAAAGGAAAGCTGTAGTAGTGCTCTCCACAATGCATGATACCGACATCACTGATGAAGATACCAAAAAACCTGTACAAATCACAGACTATAATTCAACCAAAGGTGGAGTTGATACTAAAGATCTCATGTGCTCCATAATTTCACCATCAAGAAGAACACAAAGGTGTCCTGCATGTATATTTTTCCGCTTACTTGACTTGGTAGGAATAAATTCGTTACGCATTTTTCAATTCAACACAGGTAATATGAAAGAAAAAACGAGAAGACAATTCTTACATGCGTTATCTTTGGATCTGATGAGCGAAAATCCGAAAGAAAGAGCTAAATTGAAGCATTTACCAAAAGATTTGTTAGTATTTTTGGAAAATTACGGAGAGTGATGTAGTTTATCCAGCTGTATCAATCCCTACATGGAGAGGAATATGTTATTTATGTGGCTCAAAAGAGAATATAAAAGCAAAGCGAGAATGCGGTGAATGTGGAAGAAACGTTTGTCTACGACATTCAACAACGACAGTTACGTGCAATAATTGTTGTCAGCCTCAAAACGAAAATGAAATGGATACAGACTGATCAGCATTTTTCATCTGACAGAAATGTGACGTTTTCAATCAAAAATTCTTTTTTCAAAGCAAAATTGCCATTTCTTGGGACGAGTTAAGACAGTGAATAATTCTAGTCTTAAGTATTACATTATATAGTCCCAAAACATTACAATTAAAAAATGTTCTTATCTTTCATTTGGGTATTTGGCTTCCTTTTTGTATTCCATTGTATATTTTACTGCTAAATAAATAATTTTGATTACAAATGTGTTTGCAATATTGTGTGAGATACCCTATGTCGATATTTTATGGAAATATGACCTTTCAAAACGGAAAACCTCAAGAGATTGATGAAAACTCTCGGGCGGTCGGCCGACCGCCCGCGCGAAAGCTCTCGTGACTATTTCTAGCGCGAGCGCATGAAGGTTAAAACGTCCTCTGTTCCGCGTTCGAAACTCGCCACTGCGTAAATTATGATCAATAATCAGCATTGGCGATTGCAGACTTCCGTCGTAAGATGTCACCTCATTCTGACAACGGCCTTGTCAAATAGGGCGGAGGAGCGGACAGAGGTTCAGGGCACTCTCTTGTCCTAGGGGTGGGAAACTGCCCCTAAAGGCGGAAGAATCAGCAATGACAACGGCCTGAGGACGCAGAAGGCAATGGAAACCACAGATTACAGATACATAACGTGTATTCACAGGACATGTGGCCTGGAACTAAAGAAGTGTCACGATGATCACTCCATTGTCAAAAGATTCCGGAATAGTCCCCCATTCGTATCTCTGGGAAGGGTCTGCCAAGGCGGAGGTGATCATGAGAAAAAGACTGAATAACCAACGAAAGGATAACGTTCTATGGTTCGGGTTGTGAAATGTCAGTATCATGAACGTGGTAGGGAAGCTAGAAAATCTGAAAAGGAAAATGCAAAGGCTAAATCTAGATATAGTAGGGGTCAGTGAAGTGAAATGGAAAGAAGACAAGGATTTCTGGTCATATGAGTATAGGGTAATATCAACAGCAGCTGAAAATGGTATAACAGGAGTACGATTCGTAATGGATGGAAAGGTAGAGCAAAGAATGTGTTACAGTGAACAGTTCAGTGATAGGGTTGTTCTTGTCACAATCGACAGCAAAAAAACACCGACAACGATAGTTCAGGTATACATGCCGATGTCGCAAGTTCAAGATAAAGAGAGTGAGAAAATGTATGTAGCTATTGAAAGGGTAACACAGTGCATAAAGGGAGATGAAAATCTAACAGTCATGGGGGACTGGAATGCCGTTGTAGGGGCAGGAGAATGTGGTCTTGGGACAAGGAACGGACGAGGAGAAAGATTAATTGAATTCTGTAATAAATTTCAGCTAGTAGTAGTGAATACTTTGTTCAAGAGTCACAAGAAAAGGAGGCATACTTGGAAAAGACCGGGAGATAAGGGAAGATTTTAATTAGATTATATCATGGTCAGACAGAAATTCCGAGATTATGTACTGGATTGTAAGGCGTACGCAGGAGCAGATACAGACTCAGATCACAATGTAGTAGTGATGAAGAGTAGGCTGAAATGATTGACTGAAGGACTGACTCAGCATACAGGAAAGGCAAAACAACCTTCGTTCACATTAAAAGCAAGTGTGGTAAGATTAACAGTGCAACAGGAATTCCATTGATAAATGTAGAGGAGCTAACGGATAAGTGGAATGAGTGCATTGAAGCCCTCTAGGAGGTGGAAGATTTGTCTGATGTGATACAAGAAGAAACAGACGAGGTAGGGGATCCAGTATTAGTGGGCTTTGAAGAGAGAAGGGGTGGATAACATTCCATCATAATTTCTAAAATCGTTGGGTGGGGTGGGATGGGGTGGGGGGGGGAGGGGGAGAAGTGGCAACAAAATGACTATTCACTTTGGCATGTAGAATGTATGAGTTTGACGACGTACTGTCTGACTTTCGGGAAAATATCACCCACACAATTCAGAAGACTGAAAGAGCTTACAAGTGCGAGAATTAGCGCACAATCAGCTTAAAAGCTGACGAAATAAATCTCGGGTGAACAGCCTGGTATGAATGTGCAGAGGACACAATATTTCGGCAATCGACCACATTGCCATCATCAGGTGCGCTGATGTACTGACCGGCGGTGGGCCGGCGCCAGGTATATATAGGACAATCCCCTTCCGCTCCTCCCTCAGGCGCTTTCTATGAGTCGGTGCGGTCTGCGCCCCGCGCGCAGTCCAGGTACAGCGTCCATTCTCCCGCCGTCTGGGCGGTGCGTCCTAGGTCTTCTCGTTCAGGGGGGTCAGCCGGTACCGTTCTCTTTATTATTCCCTCCTCCCCCGAAGTCGGTACACTCTGGGAAATATCCTTTTTCTTCTTAATCTGGGTGATCGCAGGTTCCCACGCCTTGCTAAGGATGTAACTGCTGTCACAATTTATTTGTGGCTCCCTCTGATCTCTATGACTTCTTTGATGACACAGTCCCAGTATTTGGAGGTCTGTGTCAGGACTTTGGTTTGGTCATAATCCATGCTGTGGAGTTCCGATAGGCAATGCTCAGCGATTGCCGACTTACTGGGCTGTTGCAGTCTAGTGTGCCGTTCGTTGATGTTCTCGGCATCGGTTCTCAATGGTACGAATGGTTTGACCTATGGATACACCACCGCATTGGCAAGGTATCTGATAAACCCCTGAGTTACGTAGACCAAGGTTGTCCTATCCACTACCAAGAAGGCTCTTGGTTTTGCTTGGAGGACGGAAGAAGGTTTTCACTTGGTGTTTACGTAAAATGCATCCAATTTTTCCGGATAAGGCCCCACAAAACGGAATAACAGCCAATGCAGCCTCCTCCTGAGGTTCATCCTCAGTTTCCGCCGGTACTGCAGGTGTGGGATGTAGAGCCCTCCGAATTTGCCCTTCCCTCTAACCGTTCCTCCGAAACACGGTCTTCAGATGGTCCAATTCTTGTTGGAGACTGTCCCTGTTGGAGATGGTGTGAGCTCTGTGTACAAGAGTTTTGAGCATGGCATTCTTTTGTGTCTGGTGATGGAAGCTATCCGCATTTGTGTACAAATCGGTGTGCGTCTTCTTCCTATACACGCTGTGGCCCAAAGTGCCGTCAACTCGTCTTCTAATCAAAACATCTAGGAGAGAGAGCATCCCATCCGTTTCGATCTCCATGGTGAACTTAATATTCTCGTGTCTGGAGTTGAGATGTGTGAGGAAGTCTGCCAGTTTATCTCTTCTATGTGGCCAGATAATTAAGGTATCATCCACATATCTAAAACAACAGATGGGTTTTAGATGTGCTGATTCAAGAGCTTCCTCCTCGAAATGTTCCATGTACATATTTGCGACAACAGGTGAGAGTGGACTCCCCATGGCTACTCCTTCTGTCTGCTCGTAGTATTCACCGTCAAATAAGAAGTAAGTTGATGTCAGAACATGTCTGAAAAGGTTGGTGGTCGCTTCGTCAAATTTCTTGCTGATGAGTTCCAAGGATTCTTGTAACAAAACTTTAGTGAACAGAAATACCACGTATGTCAGATTCCTTAAGCGTAAGGTTGTTGAAGCGTCCCAGGAAATCCACGGAGTTACGGAAATGGTGTGTACATCTCCCAATGTAAGGACTAAGCAGTTGTTTGAGGTGCTTGGCGAGAAGGTACGTTGGAGCACCAATACTGCTGACAATTGGACGTAACGGAATCGATTCCTTGTGTACCTTCGGCAGTCCGTAGTCTCGGAGGAACAGCTGCCCTCGGGCGTAGCTTCTTGGTAATCTCGTCAGGGAAGGCGGAATCCTTGAGAAGCGGCAGAGTCTTCCTCTCGACCCTCTTGGTAGGATCTGTGTCAATCTTGCGGTATGCGCAGTCCCCAAGTAGGCTCCGCATCTTCTCAGCATAATCCTATGGTGAGAAGATGCGGGTCCTACTTGATGACAGCGGAACTGGAGTGTGGCTGCAGTGATCATTAAAAATAGGCTCTGTTCAAGAGTCGTTCCGCCTTTACGCTGTGACGAGACACCCGGAGTTTGGCCTGATTTGTACATGAATAAAACGTTCTCGGTTATCCAGCCGCGTCAATTCAAATAAAATGCTCGAGCTTTCGATGGCCACCTCCGCCATCGTCGTCAGGAGTTCACTGACTGCCGGGGCTGTTACGGTCTCTCGCTTATATAGGCATGATGACATCATCAGCAGCCAATCACATCGATCCAATGTGGCGCGCGCGCGTAAGTAGACCTGGTCAGCTCGTGGCAGCACCGGTGACGTCAGGTGGCGCCAGGGGGAGGCGCCACGTTTGAAACTGACGCTCCCGCGCCGCGCCTCTGTCTCTGCTTTCTTTCGATGTCCAACGCCCGTCCCCCTGCCCTGCTAAGTGTGTATCCCTGGTCTCTGTTGAAACTGTTTCTGTTTAGGCGAAACTCGGCCGCTTCCTGACTTGTACAGCTACGGCAGCTCCCCGGATTAATTTTCAAATTTTGACCTACTTGTCTGGTTGATCGTTTTCACATTTTTATTGCTCCGTGTTGCCACTCCGTTTGTTCGAGGGGTGTTCTAAATCGTCTGGGTGTTGAGTTTGCATCACTGTCAATCGAGAGTGGAATTAACTGCCCTAATTGATTTTGCTGTCAGTTTGTGATACTGTCACTTGTCACCGACATTCGACGAATTTGTAACTTATCAGAGTGCATTGCTACTTTCACGATTTGTCAATGAATTCCTCGCCTGCCTGCTAAAGATTAACTTTCAACTTAAGTTGGACTTTGCTGTACCACTTTTTGCCTGTGGGCGGTTGCAACTTCTTGAAAACCTCGAGCCGTCAAAGGGCGGTATTCTTAGTAGCTGAAAATGTGTGCACGGTCAAAGTCCTGAGTTGCTTTGCAGATTGCCTTTTCTGAATGTCAGTTTGATTCAAGCTGCCTTAACGGCAGAATTAACGTCAATTGTAGCTGCAGTTTATAACGCAATACCGAATTTAAGGAACTTAAAGCCGAATCTTATCTTCATTAGTTTTCTTCTTTTATGATTCTGTGTTTTACCGTTGTGGTGATTTGTTTAAGTGAATTGTATATTAATGTTGGTTTTGTGTGTTATAGAAGCTGTTGTATTGTACTGCCAGTGATGGTTGTCGTTTCCGATTGGGTCCCGCACACGAAATTCAGACGGGCGGACGACGATGAATTCCAACGTCAATAGTGTGCTAATTTGTGTTTACTCTTTTCAGGCTGCTGCATTATGTAATGATCTGTAAGCTACAGATTCTTTGGTCATTAATCAGGTTGTTTAATTGTATTAGAGAGTTTTGCTGTTACGACGATTTGCATTCGATTAGTTTGAAAGCTTCTAGCTTGCTATTAACTGTGTTACATTATTGACTTTCATAAGGAACTATTTTTCCTGGGTCAACATTCGTTCATTCAACATACATCGGTAGTTAAGTTCTTGTAATTTTAATTGTGAAGTTAATTCTATGTAACAGAAATTCTGTTTATATATAAAGTTTTGGGCCATAAGGCTGTTTATCTTTCACACTTTCAAGAATTGTTTGCTTAAATAGGGGGAAATTTTTTAAAATTTTATTATAAATTAATACTGTAACAACTGAGGGTATCACCTGTTGTTTATGATAATATTATTCTGTAACTGTGTTGTAACCAATATTTGCTCTCGGTTTTGTCAATTTTTTTTTTTTTACTGTATCCTCAAATTGTGGCTCAGTATTTCGCCCCAGCACCCTTGTGCCGTGCTCCCTACCTTATCAACGCCTATCTCCCGAACTGAAAGGTTTGATCCAAACTTTTCACAGCTTTGAAAGTATTACGTTTGATTGCGGGAACAAAGCTCTTTTATATATTGTGTATGATTTGCTGTTAAGAACATAGTAAAGTTTACACAAACGATTTCTTTTACTGTGTGACTACAGAAAGGAGTGTAGAAAACTTTGAAAATTTATTAGGAAAAAGAACGAAAGCATATTAATGAACTTTTTTCTAGAATTGAATTTACGTAAAATAACATGATCAGTGAAATATTTCTGCTTCCATTAAAAGCAATTTTAACCAAAAAAAGATGCGAGTAGTCCTAGTCATGTGTTCACATGCATCCATTTTACAAAGATACAAGCAAAACCTATAATCAACAATAAAACTTCAATAACACAAAATTCCTTGATAACAAAGCGGCTGCAACGTATGATCCGTGGAATACCTTTGAACAACAAAGTTATAGAATAGCTGTGCGTTTCCGTAGCTGTAATAAACAGAATACAAAGAAAATAATGGTTAAGGATAAGATATTTTCTCCTACCATTAGCTTAATTATACTAGAATCTACGAACGCCCTGTAACATTGGATGAAGAGGTCACAAATATAGATGCGAAGAAAAAATCACTCTAAAATAGTGACCACTCTGAATCTATGTAGTGAACACGTGATGAGATTTTGCGTTCAGTCTCATCGCATTTAACCGCTCCTTGCTACTGCAATGCGGCGTGACATGACGCAAACTAGAGCGTAATAGTTGCCCTATACCTACTGTGGCAGCGTTTGAAGTATATAATAAAATGAAAAATCTACAACCGATCTTACGATATTATTTTATGGCTACCAGTTTCGGTTTTCAGCGCACAACTTCAGGCGCTGAGGGCGTCAACTCCAATCGTATATAGGATTCATCAACCACAACGTCTTTATTACAGGTAGTCTGCGAAAACAAGTTCATATATGTTGGCCACTGACGAATCGTGTATACGATTGGAGTTAATCCCTTCAACGTCGGTTAAGGCCTGAAAATGGTGCACTGAAGCGCCAAAACTGGTAGCCATATAATAGCTGGGATCATAAGGACGGCTGCAAGTGTTTCACTTTGTAATGTAAATGGACGGCCGAACTTCCTCAGACCTCCAATCAAAAGGATGGACATCTAAAAACTGCTTAAAGTGTCCACTGACGACTTACCCACGACCTCGAGGTATCCGACTTGGCTCTTCATGGGGTCGGTGTTGATCTGGCACATGTACCAGCCGCGGTCTGACTCGCGCACTTCTCGGATCTGCAGGTACCACGTGCGCTGGTCACTGTGCGTGACGCCGATTCGGTGGTTCTTGGTGATGACGTGCGTGGCGATCGTCAGGATGGTCTGCGTGTCCACCCGCAACCACGCCACCTGCCGGCAGAGCAAGTGTTTCGCACGTGTTACACCTTGAACGAAATTCTTCACCAGAACATACTAGAACTTGGACAATATGAGATACCTATAAGGTTCTACAAAGATTACGCGTAAGAACTTGCTTCTCTTCCATAAGGAGTTGTAAGAGGTCCGAGCAGATGTAATTTCGATGTGTTGCTCATGCGCTGCCTGCGATATGCAAGGTATAAGAGAATCGCTGACCAGAGAGCAGTGTTGACTGAGTAGGAACTGTGTAGCTGTAGCACTAAGTCGTTGCTAGTGACTAGTCTGCAGTCTGCTCTGGTCTGGTATAGTGTATCGTGTTGGCTGGGCCGGTCGCGGTGCAGCGATACCGGAGCCTGAGTATTATTGTATATGGTAAAAAGCAGCCTCGCGCATATCTAGTAATGTTATCCGAACTCCCGTGCAAATGTTTTAAAAATGTCCTAATAATAATCTTTGTCATATAAAGTAATTTTTTTACAAGCATTCATTTCAATTTAAAGAATTTACTAATTTCTCCAATCCATGATCATTCCGATTGTTGCAAAAGAAAAATCAGTTGCTTCCTTTCATAAATGACAAATCCATCGGCCAGTATTGCACAGAGCTGTGCCGGAAAATTTTATTGTAAGAGAAGATATATTCGGCAATTTTATTGAGGTAAGAATTTTTCCTTTTTTTATTCAGAATGATCTTACAGGGCCATGACACAGCACTGCTGTCGTCCAAAATTTACCAGGTTACTGAATTTATTTTTTATTACGAGGTTTAAGAATTTTTCTGTTTCGAGCTTACATTAAATGAGAAAAGAATTTTGTGGGTACATTAAATGTGAATGCATTTCTATACGGAGATTACAAATGGGAACCAAATTTTGTTCTGAGGTTACACTAAAATTAGAATCACTATCCAAAATATTTATTTTATTATTATTTTTTGTGGGGAGGTTACAGAGTTTGTCGCAAATCTCTGGAGCAGCTAACCATTGGAAAAAGACGGTGGTCATTCCCGTTTCCAAGAATGGCCTCAGGACAGATGCACACATTTACAGACTTACATCGTTCTATGACATTTTTGGAGAACGAAAATCTCCCAACCGGGCGCTGTGGCCGAGCCGACCTAGGCGCTTCAGTCCGAAAGCGCGCTACTGTTACGGTCGCAGGTTCGAATCCTGCCTCGGGCATGGATGTGTGTGATGTCCTTAGGTTAGTTAGGTTTAGGTAGTTCTAAGTTTAGGAGACTGATGACCTCAGATGTTAAGTCCCATAGTACTTAGAGCCATTTGAACCATTTTTTTGAAAATTTCCCCTGTAGAAACCGACGTGGATTCCGCAAACAGAGATCTTGAGAAACTCCTCCATGAGATCCATAACGCTGTAGACAACGACGCTCAATTTGCTGCCGTGTTCCTGGACTTCAGAAAGACATTTGACACAGTCCCACACTGCCGTTTAGAGGAAAAATACGAGCTTACCGAGTACTGGGCTAGATTTTCGAATGGATGCAGTCTTACTTGCAGACAGAACTCAACACGTCGCTCTTAACAGAACATAATTGACAGGTTTAAAGATAATTTTCGAAGTATCCCATGAAAATGTGTTGGGACCGTTATTGTTTACAATGTACATAAATGATATAATAGAAAGTGTTGGATGTTCTTTAATACAAAATTGTTAAGGCTCTCGTGGCCACTTGTTGACAAACTGCCTGTTGGCTTCTGTCTCGGGTTCTTCGGCCGACGTTCATCTAATGAGTTTTCTGACGTTTCGCCAGCACGAGTGGCTGGCATTGTCAAAGCTTCACCCTCCATTGCCGGTGGTGAACTGGAGCCGAGCTCGCGGCCGCAGACTATATGTACCTGGCGCGCCAACGTCCGAGGGCTCCTCCGCGGTCATTTCCGGTGCGGTTCTCCTCTTGCTACCTGCGACGGTCGTTCGCTGCAGTACGGGAAGCCAGGATCCGTTTACCTTAAGGCTTTCCTCTTTCTTGTTCAAACTGTTCGCATGTTTTTGTATTTCTACAGCTTCTCTGAACAAACGCGTGTGATAGTGCTCCTCTACAGCCAGAACTTCCGTGCCGGCGAATTTTATTACGTGGTCGGTCTCATTCAGTGCGTGCTCTGTCACGGCCGATTTCTCCACCTGCCCCAGCCTGCAGTGTCGCTTATGCTCTTTGATCCTGATGTTAATGGATCGTCCAGTCATTCCGACATAAACTTTTCCGCATGTGCATGGTATACGGTATACTCCCGACATTGCAAGTGGGTCTCTTTTCTCCTTCGCCGATCTAAGACACTCTTTGATCTTCCTTGGCGGTTTGAAAATCGTCTTTACACCATGTTTGCGCAATATACGGCCGATTCTGTCCGTCGTTCTGGGAACGTATGGCAGAAAGGCCGTACCCGACATTTCTCTTTCTGGTTCCTTACTTCGCCGAGTGTTTGGCTGTGTTACACTTCTAATATAGCTTGTGGAGTACCCATTGCTCCTCAGGACAGTTTCCAGGTGTTGCATTTCTCGTTTGAGATGTTGCGGCTCACATATTCGTCCTGCTCTCGTTACGAGCGTACTAATCATGCCTCTTTTCTGGCTCGGGTGGTGGTTTGAAAGTTTGTGCAGGTATCGGTCCGTGTGTGTCGGTTTTCGATACACGCTGTGTCCCAGGTTTTCGCCGTCCCTTGTGACCAGCACATACTGTTCGTAGATGATACGACTGTCAATGACAATGTAACAATGCCGGAAGACAATATCGATTCGCAGAATGACCTGCGGAAGACTGACAAATGAAGTGTGCTCCGTCAGTTGACTGAACATAAATCAATATGACATATTCTGCATACGTAGGAAAAGAAAGACACCATTGAAAAATTGTTGGAAACAGTATCTGCCATAAAATAACTCTGAGCAACTGTCCAGAGTGACTTTAAGTGGGATGACCACACTACACCAACAGTGGGAAAAGCGGATGCCAGACCTTGTTCGACCTATTCGTTAGTATTGTACATCAATATGGGATCCTTGTCAGGTAGGACTGATAGCAAATATGGGAAAGGTCCAACGAGGAGCGGCGCATTTCGCACCGGGATCGTTTAGTCGGCGCCAGAGTGCTGCTGAGCTGCTCAACAAGCTCCATTGGCAGTCGTTAGAAGAAAGGCGCTGTGCATAACTGTGAAGCTTATTATTGAATTTTCGAGAGAAAACTATCCAGGAAGAATTGGACAACATCTTCCTTTCCCCCACATACATCGCATGTAATGACCACGACGAGAAAATTCGAGAAATTAGAGACAGTTCAGAGTTTTACCGACAATGATTCTGCTCACACGCTATGCGCGAAAGGAACAGTGCAGGGCGAAACAGTTACTGGTACTGCAGAGACTTACCTCTGAGACGCTCACCGTGAGACCCACATATTGTCCAAATACAGCATTTGTAATGCCCCTGCCCACAATAGTCATTACTCGCGGCAGTCAACCTATCAATTCCCGTAAGAGTTTGAGCAATGTGAGCGCATCTGCACTGAAGAAGATCATTGACCGATGAGCCTCATCTGTATGAAGATGGTATCTGTTCTTTCGGAGCCGGCCGGTGTGACCGAGCGGTTCTAGGCGCTACAGTCTGGAACCGCGCGACCGCTACGGTCGCAGGCTCGAATCCTGCCTCGGGCATGGATGTGTGTGATGTCCTTAGGTTAGTTAGGTTTAAGTAGTTCTAAGTTCTAGGGGACTGATGACCTCAGAAGTTAAGTCCCATAGTGCTCAGAGCCATTTGAACCATTTTGTTCTTTCGGACATGTGGACAGGGGTACTACAAGTTTAGTGTGTGGACAATAAGCTCTTGCGATGCACTCTTAACAATGACCTCAGTTCGCAGCGTTTTACATAGAATGGCTTGCATAAGCAAGCTGGAAACCTGTAGGTGGCGTCTCTCAGCTCTTCTACCTGACGGGCAAGGGGATTAGTGGATCCCTCCTCGACCCTTTCTGGGCGCAAATTTCACTGCGTGCAAATTTCAATACACCATGCAGCACTCGAACGCATGCTACTGAGACTGGCAATACCGGGAACTGATGAACCCCCCCCCCCCTCTCCCCACCTTTCCCGCTCTCCGGCCATGTCAGAGTTTTGCCACCTATGATCGATTCTACCTCCGAACTTCCGATCTCCGCGGATGGGAGATTACGCGCTGCGCCGTAAATGCACTTTTTTTTCCTTTTTTTTCTTTTTTGGCTTCTCATTTTGCTTCACCCCTCTTCTGTTGTCTAGTACTACTGGACCAACTCCCTTCTGGCGCCTACGCACGACAGACTTCGGCTTACAGCGCCCCCCCCCCCCCCCTTTCATTTTATCACTTTGTTTCCAGATCTGGGCTTTGACACATGCTAGCCCGCCCTTGCAATTTCTCCGAGCTCCTCGGATGCAGGGTCTCTGACCCTACTCGGTTCTTTGTCCTTTCTTTTCATTAAGGATTCTCTTTTCTACGTAGGTGACCGTTGGTCACCATAATCTCTTAATAGTAATACAAGAAAGGGTCTTACACTTCAGTTGATTCCCATACCTCCCACTTTCATATGCCCCACTGGCTCCGTGGTGGTAAAAATTACCTTCTTAGTTACAGTACCACAATATCCTGTGCAGCTGAAGTCACGATTTTCCCATCTATCGCTTTCCCTTTCTTCTACCCTTCTCTTAACTACAGGCTGCATCACCCCGAGTGTTTTCTGCTCTGTCGGATGGGTGCGACAAAACAGCTAATACTCAAGCGCGACGTCTCCATTACATGTGTTTCGGGGCGTCTGCACAAATATCGTTCGAACCTCTATGGGAATCGACAATTTGCGAGTCGGGCTTGTAATGGACGAGTTATGCTGCAATGCAACGCTCGCTAAGTTGAGAACTTGGGTGGGATAGTTGTGTTCACGTGGCAAAGACGGTTAAAGCAACTGCAGCAAAAGAAACAAAGCATCTTGGTTCGAGCCCCGGTCCAGCACGAATTTTCAACTTCCGCCATTGCTGTACCGCACTAGCCTGTGCAGCTAGAAGTTATAATTTTCCCACCGATTCGTATGGGTCTCAGTAATGGAGAAAACCCGATGTGCTTATCACTGACGATCTTTTTGCCAGTAGTGTTACCTATGACGCACGATCGTTTACGTCGCAGTATTGCGTTAAGTGGTTTAAATTCTGCCAGGGACTCACCCTGAAGATCGTTGTGTTGTTACCTGTAGAAATGTTTAAGAAGCATGAAGTGTACATTCTCTAACGCCTCTAATGTTGGCGAAACGTTGCATTCTGCCATTTTGCTGTTATGTTACCTGATGCTCTGCACCAGCATACTTCGTCCATGAAAGAGCGACTGTCCATAATTTCCGTAGACAGTAAGCTTTATTTGCCTGTCTTCCTCTGGTCTTCTCAAATTTATTTTCGGCGGAAGAGTTTTGAAATATACCTTTTTTTCCCCTGGGCTTCTGACGTTGGTATCTGATGAACAAATAATGAAATTAGCGCCGTCCGCATTAAGTTTTGTTTACTCAATGAAATTAAAAAGTCTTTTTGCTTTGTGATTGTGGTATGCCGAGAGTCCCATATTTCTCGTAAAATATTAAATGCGAAAGAGGAAAAAATAATCGTTTGTAATTTGAAACGAAATCAAAAGATGGTTTCTATAAGCTGCCACACGCAAGCTACTGTATAAAAAGTTTTTACATTCTAGAGAGAAGGCGTTTCTTCAGGAAGACAAATGGTACTTGCATTAATTAAGTGAAATAGCTACTTGCAGTTTCTGAGGGAAAAAATAAAGCTTGCGCTTTCGAACATTTTTCGTGCAGGACGTTTGATCAGAACATTTTGACGTATTTGTTGGCGTCCAAAAATGTATAGTAAATAAGTACTGTGTTTTTTTGTTTTTAGTCCTTATTTTTTCAGCAGTCGCAGTTATCCAAACAACGTAGGTTACATAACTATAATAACAGTCTTATTTAGATCTTACGCGATTCGCTTTGTTTCAAAGCATCTTCAGTGTTCAGACTTTTATGCTTTCTAATTCATTTATAATGTTCTTTGCATTTCGACAAACCGTCTTCAGCCCGTAAAAAGCGCATCACTTGTTTGTATCACATCAACTTACTACCGATTTTCATGTGCTCGAAGAATGATGAGATAAAGTTGTTTACATAGTTTTTTTGATTTTTTGTTGAAACGTAGTAGATGTGTGATCAGTGATGGTCGAGAAAAGCTGTGTCCTGTCAACGGATTTGCAGCCCACAGCGGCGTGTGGCAAAGATGCTACGATGCGGCTGGCCACTACGAACGTTTGCCGGCGATTGCAAAGAAGAAATACTCACTGTTACAGAGAGAATTGGCGTGATGTGTTTGTTCGCAGAGAACGGTTCTTGGCTTGACCTTTTGGAATTGCAGTAGCAGTATCCGAGTGGAGTTCGAGTAGTGAGCCTCGAGAGAGGTTATCTCAAGAATGTGATGAGATCGCTTCACACTACGATACGTGAATTAGACTGCAATGGGGATAGAATTCAGAGGCGTTCAAAGCAGTTCTAAAACGTTTATAAAGGTATCTTGAGAAGATATCGGCTTGTGTAGAAAATAATTATTTCGCCGATTTCGATAGAGTGTAGACTCGCGAGGTAAAGGAAAAGCTCCGATTTATTGAAGTGTGATTAGTTTCTCCCTGTTGTGATTACTGGTGAGTTGTGCCGCTTAACAGCCACGCGATGGTGGGTGAACCGTGTTTCAATATTTTTGTGAGATTTTCCGTTGGATGGTGCATGTGAAGAAACGGGTTCACGCGAAGTGGTTTAGCTATTTTGTGATTGAGAATTAAATCACGCACTAAGGAGTAGTAGTGTTGCATTGTATTACTGTGGTTGTATAGGTGTACACAAGCACCAAGGGGTAGTGGCTTAGCGATATTTGGTTAGGATGTATTGTGTGACTTCGGTGTGACCGTCGCAATATAGTAAATTCCGGAAATCTCGTTGGATGCACTGAATGCATGGTCTATATTAAAGAGAACGGGCGTCATACGTAAGAGTTATTTATTGATAAACAATCAGAAGTTTATCGAGAATGTGATAGCTTTTCCCTTTGGCCCTAAACGCCAAATCAAGGACCATTTAAAAGAGAATACGGTAATTTTCTCTGAAAGAGATCGTCGAGTGCTGTGTTTTGAGTTGTAAATATTAGTCGGTCGCGGAAGTCAACGCCTGAAGTGGTTGAGCTTTGGATGATTATTTGAAGTTCATGTAGCTGTAAAGTGGTGGAGACATTCTCGTTTTTTTTGTTTTATTTATTTTTTATTACATTTCTGCTTAGTGGGGTTTTGCAAGAAGTAAAGAAAACAGTTTACCCGACTTGTCTTTTATCCCAAAACTATTAGAAGAAAAAATAATGAAAGGCTTATTTGAAAGCAGAGTAATAACTAAAATATATCTTCACGGAATAAAGTAATCCAAATGTCAATAAAGTAAAAGACTGTAATATTGGTAAAAGCAAAGTTCAAAGAAATTAAAGAACAGTAGTAGTATTTTTCATTGAACGACTTGCAACGAAAAGGAAGATTGTTAATCTTCAGATAGGAAAAGCAAGTTTGCGTGTTATGAAAAAGTGATTAATTATTAATGAACAGTTATTCCATTTAATTCTGAAAGTTTGAGATTAGCGAAATAGATTATTATGATAAAATTTCAACAGAGTCAAGGGTATTGTTTGCGGCGGCGCGGTTCCTTCCGTCTCTTTACGACGGATCTGCACCTACCTGTGAACATTGTCTCAGTAGATCATCAGTAGGGAAGCTGAGCTAAATCAACTGTACTTCGACGTGAACCAGGCTACAATTAAAGTCACTAATGCACGTTTCGGGAGAAAGTTTTCGCACGAAATGAAAGGTTGGAAATTTTGTCCTTAATTAACATATTCTGAAACTCAGGTGAACAAGTATCACTGCCAAGCCCGTGCTAGTCTTAACACAGTCACTCACAATCCCTTTCACTCATGTTAGCAAGTTTCTGGTGTTGCATTTCCCTAAAACGTAATAGCTACAAAAATACGGATTGTTTTTGATTGAGAATGCTCGACAAATATTAAGTCTGTCGGTACCTAATGCAGTCAAAGTTTTTAGCCACCGACCTGCTCAATACGCCACGCGGAATTTATGTTTTTTCTCGTCACAAAATTCACTTAAAAATTCCGAAATTTCTATACACCCATCGGGATCATTATGCCGTCACTTTACAACACTTTTGATGTATGAAATACTGCTAGATCCGACAACTTACCATTTCCATCGGAACTACTCCTACACACGTCCGAACTGTTTCATGGCTAAGCTACGACTCCTCTCTAGAATACTCTAAGTCTTCTCTACCAGCAGAAAAAGGCGCGCGAAGAATATTGCTTTACCATTGGTCAGTTAACTCAACAGCCAATAGCAAAACAACATTCTCCCGCGTCAGTCCGCGCTTTTCGTCAATAACCAATCGCAAAATAGTAAACCTAACGACTGCACTTTTTACTGACGTAATTATCTAACATTCTGAAGTTTTGTTTATGCATAAAGTTAGTTACTACTGTTATTTATAGCTGAATTAACTTTCCCTTTACCATAAACTTACTTTACAAATCTGTTCTACAGAAATTCCCTTTGTCCATATCCATACTTCTTCGAAATGTTCCCACACTAAATCCCACTACATAACTCGTTAAACAATTATCTTCATATTAACCTTAAACCACACTCACGCATCATTCATGCTACTAAAACACATTTATAACATTTTACATACACAAAAAGACATAATAACGCTTTATGAAAATACTAAAACAGTTTATGAAAAACGTTCTATTACTTTAGTGCACTCTAGTGGGCACAATCGAAACTAAATCACAGTCCCCTATCCAATACTGTCCTCTATCGGCTGATACATAAACTACATGCGCGTCCAGTCTCGCGTCACTATCTGTCACTATCCAGCTCTGAGACACATCTCCCACTTAACCCCCTCCAAGGCAGGATCGGTATACGGCGCTACGCCTCATGTTGTAGCAAGGCGGTACTTATAGAGGTTATCGTTGACTGACAACAAGAAATAGTATAAAATCATATCTTTGCCTTGTGAACGTATTCCCCGATATATATAAATTTTATAACGTTCACACTGATTAAGTGTGTATACGGTTATTCGCTGAAGCTTTAAAAGAGGAGCAACTACAAGAGGCAACGGATCCATATGACGTATTGATCAGTTATATACGAAAGCTGTCGTTTCTCGTACCTACGTTGTTGAGAAAGTTTGGTTGTGTTGTCACATAGTAAGCTTCATTCTAGGTTGCTGTTATTGCTGAAGTAAATACATCATTCATACTCCCCGTAGGCTATTTCTTATTTTTCTGGTGATTGATAGTAGCTTTGTTGATAGTTTATCTTTCCAACCTATTGAACACCTGATAGTGAGATGCATAGTTATAATTAATATCCAGATAGATATCACTGACCCCATCATACCACTAAAAGTGTCATTGTGTCCATCCTTTCGTACATAGTGATGTCGTAGCGAGCTGCAGTGTAATTTATAGCGTAAGAAGATAAATATATAATCTTACATGACGTCGTTGTGTTAGCACAGATGATTATTGCAAAATGTTCAAATGTGTGTGAATTCATTACGAGTTATTGTACTACGAGAACGAGATACATTGTGTGACGTTGCCTTTCACCTACGTATTGGAGTGATATTAGATCCTGTTCATACACTATATCTCCTATGAGTTAGTGGTATCTAAGGGGAAACGCAATAGAAAGTTTTCATTAATGGTATCTAAAGGGTGATGCAGTATTTCTTCCTCTAGTGGCTAATCGATTTTTAGAACATTTCACTTGAAATTCCCTGTTCCATGTTATAACACTGTTTCATGTTGTGGTACTGTTCCGAGCTGTAACTGTGTTCCACGTTGTGTAGGAACGAAGTAAGACAAAGAAATATGAGGGCTGAGGAGGCTCCGAAGTATAAAGCGCATCGCCTATGGTTGAAGTAGAAAATTACCTTTTTATTGTAGTCACAAAAGACGATATATAACCTACATAGTTTGAACATAAAAGAAAATTACTTTTCTGTAATTCACGTAACCTGTAATTCACGTAATAGTGAATAGATTTCGAACTGCTCATACGAAAGACCGTCCGCTTTAAAAACAACTGAGTTGTTCTTGTTGTTTAATACGCTAGCCTAATACAGTCTTTGGTACAAAGTGAACTTCCTAACATTTCACAGAAAAATCAAAAATCTACTGCGCAACGGAATTAAAGACTATCTTTTTCGAAAGCCTGCAGTCCCCACCCATTTGGCTGAAAACGGCCTTCAATATTCCTCTCTAACGGTGCAAAGGCATGACCTGACGTCACCCTTGCTGTCGGCGACGCCAGCAAGGTGACGACACATGCGAAAAAAAAAAAAGAAACGACCACAGCTCAGCAGTTCATGACATCTGAGGTGGGTTAATGATGTCACATTGGCACCAAATTTGACCACAATTCTGCCCAGTGCCACCGTTGACGTGTCACAAGCTGGTAACATCACCACCCCCTCTTACCCACATTTCATCCCCTCTTTCGACGCCTTTGCTAGGGGGCCAGAAGCGTGACGCCCAGCTTTGAAATCAGGAACTTTCCTTATTAGTGGCTGAGAAAAAAATTCCAGACACACTCCCGCTGAGAATCACCACGGAAAGCTATCATGGGGTGGCATAAAGGACCTCACTGAAACCACTCCTCTCCCTGGGCCGCTGATACCCCCGCATTGTGTAGTCGGAAACGAGAGTCCACATGCGATGAGTAATAGGAAGACGTTCTTGACAGTGTTCGACACTGGCACCCTTGAACTTGTCAACTTATTTCTAACGACATTGTGGGGCTGCTTCGCCATTAGACGTGACCCGACCCTTTTGTAGCGCAGCGCGACTGCAATTTTTGCTCTCGTGTACAGGTTGGAACCGCTACCGACCAACACCATTCAATGAAATCTGAACGTGCAGCTATAGGAGGATACATAGGAGCGCTATAAAGGCATAAGCACCATTTTGTGTTTTGGAGGACGTTCTAATTTCGTTTCATTGTTTCGAACGGTCCCTAGTGGTTCCAGACTGCAAATGAGATGAGAAATTCTAGTCGCGCTGCGCTCCAAACGGGTGCGATCATGTTCGACGGAGATACAGAACAAAATGTTCTCAGAGAAGGGTTAAACACCCGAAGGTGTCAGCAGTGCGAAAGCTTGTGAAAAACGTGGTCTGTCTGCTCATCGCACTGCGAACTGTCATTTTCGACAACGAAATGCTTGGGAATCAACACCCCAGGGTGGTTTCATTGACACCGTTTACGCCACCCTCTTTGGCCTCCTGACCGGCGGTATGTCCTGAATGTTTTCCTCTTCCACTCGTAATAAAACGCGTTTGATTTCAGCGCTGGGCACCGCGGTTCTGATGTCCTTCGCAGAGGCGCCAAAAGAATGGTGACATGTGGGTGAGAGGGTGACTAACGACCTCCCCATCGTGTGATCCGTCCACGGTGGTATTGGACAGAATTTTGTTCAAACTTGGTGCCAATGTGCCATTAACCCAACTTAGTCGTGGCATGCACTTCTGAGTTGTGGTCTTTTTCCCACGTGTTGGCGTCCTGCTGTTTGAAGCGTCTTCGAGACCAAAGGTGACATCACAGAGCACCACGCTTTTACATCATTGCAGAGGAAAGTTGTACGCTATTTGAGCCAAATTCTAAAGCGTCGGAATGGGTGGGAATCACGGGATTTCGAAAAAATGATCCTTTAGTTATGGTGTGAAAATTCAGTTTTTGTCTAGTAATGATCTTCGGTGAAACTGAAGAAAATTTAATTTTTTTACATAACATTGCGTGCAGTATTTCAGTTTTTTGATGATATTCGGGTGCTCTTGAAGTTAGCAATTCATTGGTAAGCGACATCTTAATGTTCGCTGATTTTCTGTTATTTGAGTTATTAGTACAAATGCTGATTAGAATGATTAGCATGAATGCCAGGGCTGCTGGTGGTTTCCGTCCCGTTTTCAGTTGTTTACGTAGCGGCGGAGATGAAATCATCGAATATGGGTCATTTCCCTCCTGCTTTCATATCTATATAGAACATGTTCCAAAGCAATTTTTAACATAATTTACCTCGTATGTACATATGTGTTATGTACTGTTGTGAATATAACAGATGTTTTCTTCACTCTCTTCACATCGCTTACATTTTTTTTACTCCCGTAAACAACCAAAGGTTTTTCAGTAATTTTTATCTAGTATCTACGTATTTACCTACTGGCATGCAAAATCTAAAAAATGGCAAGCTCTTCTTTAGAGTGAATTTTACTGGAATTTATTTTTAAGATTGTCATTTTGATTGTTCTCATTCCTTTGGTGTAATGGATTTTCATAGGACACTGTTAATTAAACGTTACTGTTACAGTTCACTACGTGCTCAAACCTGTGAGCTAACACATACATTTGAGATAGGCGACCTACTCCATTCGAAAGTTAAGCATTTCGACTTCCAATTCCCGTATTTTAAATAATCTTAAAGTAATTATCTTTCACAATAATTAACCTGAAATACTGAGTCAGCACCATTTTCCATCTCAGATCTTGTAATAACTACTAGAATGCTCCAATCTTTGACTACGTAGTTTTGTTACCTTAATACAGCATTGATTGATTGACTCACTAAATAATGGTTTTATGTATCACTCAGATCTACTACATGGTACTTATTCATTTAAACTAGTGGATTTAAGTTGCGTAAGGGGACTAGTGAGCATATATTTTTCCCAAATTTCTGATATTATCTTAATTAATCTCATAGGTTTCCTGAGGAAACTGTCGCTCTTTCTCCAAACATTTCCATATAAGTTCCCTCAGGATTTCCGTTACACTTCAGCACGGGCTGCTCCGTTCTAATATGTATGTAGGAACGCATTCTGCATTCCTTCAACGTTTGCTGTCATCTCCTCACGATAGTAACAGCTCTAAACATGGTCGCAGTACTTTAATTTACGTCACCACTATCTTTTACTCACTAGACTGCAGTTTCCCAAAACTCTTCGAGAAAGAGAAATCTTACGTACGTCGTTTGTAACTGACTTCACAAGTGCATTCCATTTCAGATAATTTCGTAGGGTTACCAATAGGTACTCAAACAATAGGACGTGTTCCCAAAGTTAAACATTCACTTACACCGGAATACTAATAGTGTTTTCCAAGTTATAGGCGTTAGCCATTATTTGTAAGCATGAAGACTGTTGTCACTGAGAATATAACGATACTGTCATCTAGGACGTTCTAAATTTTGTTGAAATCATCCAGCGACGGTACTTTACTATATCTTAACAATAATATCGTCAGCTAAAATTGCTTATAAACCTATCTCAAAAATCGTTTAGTGTAAATATATTGATGATAATGGTGTTCCTGTTTTGCTCTAGGGGCACACGCGATGTTGCTTTCGTTTATGTTGCTCAACTGCCATCGAATATGACATAGCCAACTGAATTATATCAGTAATAAATTCTGGGAGTTAACTGCATACTCTGTACGTTTATGTCCTAATTATAAGTCGTCGACGTGGTGTTTTGCGGAATTCAAGAAAAAAACTGAATTTACCTGCTCATTCGCGCCTGCTGTTAACCAGATATCGAACGTGATTCAAAAAGTACTCTTCTGGCACTTAAATACACGACACACTGAAGATGGCATGCAGTAAACGTCGAAATGTCGTGAAGTGTGCTCCATGCTTGGAGATGCTAATGATTAAGTATTTAAGCGCAACCGCAGAATACAGATAGGAGTTACGGCGTTTGCGTTCCGTATACAGAGTAAGCTTACGCAGCGGGTTTCTCGTTCGGAAATCACATTTGAATGTTAGTTGATTGTGAGAAAATTTTGCTATGCCTCCCGTAAGCAGGATCGTTTCCGGAACATTTTTCCGTGCCTTGCGTCACTCACTTTCCCTCGTACACTCTCACCCGTGTCACTTCTCACTACTCATTTTGGTACACAGTGTATACAGGGTGTCACAAAAAGGTACGGCCAAACTTTCAGGAAACATTCCTCACACACAAAGAAAGAAAATATGATACGTGGACATGTGTCCGGAAACGCTTACTTTCCATGTTAGAGCTCATTTTATTACTTCTCTTCAAATCACATTAATCGTGGAATGGAAACACACAGCAGCAGAACGTACCAGCGTGACTTCAAAAACTTTGTTACAGGAAATGTTCAAAATATCCTCCGTTAGCGAGGATACATGTATCCACCCTCCGTCGCATGGAATCCCTGATGTAACACTGGAGAATGGCGTATTGTATCACAGCCGTCCACAATACGAGCACGAAGAGTCTCTACATTTGGTACCGGGGTGGCGTAGACAAGAGCTTTCAAATGCCCCCATAAATGAAAGTCAAAAGGGTTGAGGTCAGGAGAGCGAGGAGGCCATGGAATTGGTCCGTCTCTACCAATCCATCGGTCACCGAATCTGTTGTTGAGAAGCGAACGAACACTTCGACTGAAACGTGCAGGAGCTCCATCGCGCATGAACCACATGTTGTGTCGTACTTGTAAAGGCACATGTTCTAGCAGCACAGGTAGAGTATCCCGTATGAAATCATGATAACGTGCTCCATTGAGCGTAGGTGGAAGAACATGGCGCCCAATCAAGACATCACCAACAATGCCTGCCCAAACGTTCACAGAAAATCTGTGTTGATGACGTGATTGCACAATTGCGTGCGGATTCTCGTCAGACCACACATATTGATTGTGAAAATTTACAATTTGATCACGTTGGAATGAAGCCTCATCTGTAAAGAGAACATTTGCACTGAAATGAGGATTGACACATTGTTGGATGAACCGTTCGCAGAAGTATACCCGTGGAGGCCAATCAGCTGCTGATAGTGGCTGCACACGCTGCACGTGGTACGGAAACAACTGGTTCTCCCGTAGCACTCTCCATACAGTGACGTGGTCAACGTTACCTTGTACAGCAGCAACTTCTCTGACGCTGACATTAGGGTTATCGTCAACTGCACGAAGAATTGCCTCGTCCATTGCAGGTGTCCCCGTCTTTCTAGGTCTTCCCCAGTCGCGAGTCATAGGCTGGAATGTTCCGTGCTCCCTAAGACGCCGATCAATTGCTTCGAACGTCTTCCTGTCGGGACACCTTCGTTCTGGAAATCTGTCTCGATACAAACGTACCGCGCCACAGCTATTGCCCTGTGCTAATCCATACATCAAATGGGCATCTGCCAACTCCGCATTTGTAAACATTACACTGACTGCAAAACCACGTTCGTGATGAACACTAACATGTTGATGCTACGTACTGATGTGCTTGATGCTAGTACTGTAGATCAATGAGTCGCATGTCAACACAAGCACCGAAGTCAACATTACTTTCCTTCAATTGGGCCAACTGGCGGTGAATCGAGGAAGTACGGTACATACAGACGAAACTAAAATGAGCTCTAACATGGAAATTAAGCGTTTCCGGACACATGTCCACATAACATCTTTTCTTTATTTGTGTGTGAGGAATGTTTCCTGAAAGTTTGGCCGTACCTTTTTGTAACACCCTGTATAAATCCCGCGCTGGGGTTTCCCTGGTACCCCTTTCAGCTCGGAGCCCAAGTAGGTGCTACTAATTATGATACGTCCGGCATAAAAGTTTTCGGTTATGGCGCCGCTGACGCCCCTCTAAGTTTGAAACCACAAGTAGTGGCTTGTGGTACTTGGGTCCTGAACCGACTCTTCGGGAAAGAACGATAAAGGTAAGTCAGCACGCATTGGAAAATGATAGCTACAGAATACGCCGTATTGCTGCTCACAGTTGGTCGGAATCTCACGACTGCGACGAGAATATCGAATCGAGGGCTCCAGGAAGGCATTACTCAGCGCCATATGGGATATCAGCGGCCCCAAGCGAATAGCGCGCGAGAGGACAGACATATTGTTCGCTTGGCCGTGTGGGGTTGTACAGTCGCGTCATGTATCTTGTTTACAGCGAGACAAATATCCACGTGAATAGTGTGAGAACGTTTGAAACACCACGGGCCGCCAATACGGCGGTCATTGTTGCGATTTCTCTTGACACAGTAGCAAGTGAGGTGTGCTGACAGTGGTGTGTCCAAAAACAATACAAGAAATGGGGCGTTGGAACCTCCTGAGGAGATCGAGGAAAGTTTTCTATTGGATAAGATTATGAGTATGTCTTGATCACACATTACTGTATGAAATTTGATTAGCGGTTCGAATTTGCAGACAGTATCAGAATTAAAAATGAGAAAATATGAACAAAATATATCAATGGATATATAAAACGAGAAAATGGACATTCAAAGTTACAGCACCTAAACGTAGGCACTTAGTTAGTATACAAAAGAACAAGATGAGTGGATACATTTTTATAGATTAAACGTAATTTACGACGATAAGTGCTGGAGTAAAACACGAGTTACAGTCAATCGAAAGTATGTGTGTATAATCCATACACAGTACAAAACGCATTTAAGTACGTATATATGTATGTATGGATGGATATTTCACATCTCCTCCTAAACCACTGGAATAATTTCAACCAAACTTGATACATAAATCGCTTACTGTTTGGAAATCATCGCTGTGGGGCTAAGAACCACCTGCCTATCAAAGGGGTGGGTGTGAAAAAATAATGTAGTCCATGACTCACAAATAACCGCACTATAGGCATCCAGTATTAGAGAAAGAGAGCACATAGGAACTTTGTAATCTCCCCTCTTCTTCCCAATTCCATCTGTTATTCACATTAGTCTGTTATGAAGATGTGAGAGGAGCAAAGATTACAATAAACTTTCTAGTTTACTTAGCTCGAAATGCAGAGTTGGCTCCAGTTCTTCTTGCCTAGGGGTCTGTTTCTTGAAGCTGAAAATGTCACATTTTAGATCCTCACTGTTGGATTGATCTAAATCGAATGGTTCAAATGGCTCTGAGCACTACGGGTCTTAACATCTGAGGTCATCAGACCCCTAGAACTTATAAATACTTAAACCTAACAAACCTAAGGACATCACACACATCCATGCCCGAGGCAGTATTCGAACCTGCGACCGCAGCGGTCGCGCGGTTCCAGACTGTAGCTCCTAGAACCGCTCGGCCACAACGGCCGGCGGTCTAAATCAGTTTGAAGATTGTTGTCGCAGAATTTTTGTTTTTGCGTAAAACTATTTTTTTCACATTTTACTATATCATACAGTCTTTTGACTTTTCACATTAACAAGTGGCTCTGAGCACTATGGGACTCAACTTCTGAGGTCATCAGTCCCCTAGATCTTAGAACCTAACTAACCTAAGGGCATCACACACATCCATGCCCGAGGCAGGATTCGAACCTGCGACCATAGCGGTCGCGCAGTTCCAGACTGTAGCGCCTAGAGCCGCACGGCCACCCCGGCCGGCTTCACATTAACAAAGCCGAGATTACATCGTTCGCACAAAATACAAAAATACGTCCGATCACATCAGAGGCATGCTTGCTACTCTCACACTCTTCGGAAATAACCATATTCCAAAGGGTTTACAAATGAATTTCTACTAGTTTTTGTTACATTATTACTTTCGATTATTGCTTCATAAATGAATCCAGGAATAGACACAGTAATCAGTACTGTATTAACTAATAAAATAAATTTTAAGTGTGACAATAATTCGTAATTTCAAATTTTTATGAAAAAATAATTAACTGTTCATTCAGAACTAGTTCTTCAGAACTAGTACTTATCGATTATAACATCGAAAATACAAAGTACTTTCCATAAGAAACTTCCTGGCAGATTAAAACTGTGTGCCGTGCCGGGACTCAAACACGGGACCTTTGCCTTTCGCGGGCAAGTGCTCTACCAACTCAGTTACCCAAGCACGACTCACGCCACGTCCTCACAGCTTTACTTCTGCCAGTACCTCGTCTCCTACCTTCCAAACTTTACAGAAGCTCTCCTGCGAACCTTGCAGAACTAGCACTCCTGAAAGAAAGGATATTGCCAGGAAGTTTCGTATCAGCGCACACTCCGCTGCAGAGTGAAAATCTCATTCTGGAAACATCCCCTAGGCTGTGGCTAAGCCATGTATCCGCAATATCCTTTCTTTCAGGAGTGCTAGTTCTGCAAGGTTCGCAGGAGAGCTTCTGTAAAGTTTGGAAGGTAGGAGACGAGGTAAGACGAACTTAAACGGATGTCTTATGCCGTCCGCCCCGAGCAGATGCAACGAACAAAAGCGAACAAAATGAAAAAAAAAGCCAGCACGGTAACTCAGCGTGTTTGTTCTGCCCTCTGTAATAAAAGAAACTGAGTAAGTGGATCAACAACGAACTGAAATGGGTGTCTTTCGACGTCCGCCCCGAGCAGATACAACGAACGAAAACGAACAAAATTAGCTTAAGAAAAAGAACCAAAAACAAAAAAAGGTGGTAGAGCACTTGCCCGCAGAAGGAAAAGGTCCCAAGTTCGAGTCTCTGCCCGGTACAAAGTTTTAATCTGCTAGGAAGTTTCGTATCAGCGCACACTCAGCTACAGAGTGGAAATCTCGTTCTGGATACTTTCCATAAATTTTAGCTTGAAATACAACATACTGTGTATAGAATTATATGAAAGCTTTCAGAAAAGCAATTGAGATAATATTGACCTCCCCAAAATTCGAAAAATAATACTGGTATCAGGAACTACTGTTGAGGAAATGTAGTGTTGGAAGAGGATATCCCGTTACAACGTGTACCGAACTTTATATGTAATTTCAAAGCTTTACTAAGCTTTTTCTCGCTGATGACCTACTGGAAACAATGAAATGAAGAAAGTTCAGGGCTTACTACGTTTTCGCTGTTCCTGCAGTAAAACTGCCGCATGAAGAATAACGTTTCAATTTGTTACTTCCTTACTGCGAATTCTATTCGCTACACATTCTGCAGACAATATTCACTCATACCTCTGAATGAACCAGAGAAACCAATATCATTGTATGACACATGGTTTAGAAGATGTGATGTCATAAACCCTGAGATGCGTGAAAAAAAAGACGCTTCATGCAAGACGCTATATTTATTACAGTCTTGATTTTTCACATTAACAAAGCTACTAACTGTATTTGCAACACATTTCGCAGACAGTATCCGGATGTACCGCTAAATGTACCTACTATAATGTGTGGTTGTGAGACACTTAGCTCTGGAGATATGACGTCAAGTACTGACATCCGTGAAAAGCTGCCGCGTCGTGCTTGACATTTTAATTTATTGCATCTGTTCCATTCACAACACATTATGCAGACAGTCTCTACATATGTCGCTGAATGTACCCAAGAAAATATATGATTATATGACACATGGTTTAGGAGATGTAATGTCAAATACTGAGAGGCGTGAGAAACTGTGGCCTCGTGTATGACGTTTCAGTTTATTACTTCTTTACTACTAACTTTATTCGTAAAACATTTTTCATGGATTATACACATATACCACTGAATGTACATAGGAAAACATGTCATTGTACGACACATAGTACAGGAAATATGACTTCTTGAGCACTGAGATGCAGCAAGTCCGAAAGAACAGACACCACGCGGAATCCGCAGCTGTGATACGTTATATGTAAATTGAAGGTGGACTGGGGGACAAAGAAAAGAGATTGCTGATGTCAGCTGCATCGGGACATTACGCGGAAACAGCGGCGATTAGTAAAAATGTTACCGGACCGGGATTAGAAATTATGATCTTCTCACTAGGCAGGTGCATAACCAGCTAGCTGAACGGGTAACACCAAAGCAAGAGATCTCTGGAACAAGAACTGCCAACACAACGGAAATTACCAAGAAGGGGAATGATCCTAGAAGTATAATTGTGACACTGTGGTCGTCGAACATGGCAGGAGACTGTAGCTCAAATTGAATAGAATCCGCATTAGATGTGGTCGGTCCTCCCACACACTCCATTAATGGAGTATTGTGGTGTCTCCGAGTTTTGACTGTGGTGCACAGAAACAACTAATCAGACATTTAAGAAAGGAGTGCGTCCTACGATGCTGTAAGGATATTTGGACTGATTTTATGAATGCCAGTGTCCCAGCGTTGGAGCTGATTTCAAAGCTAGATATTAATATTTAGTCGATTTATTTTAGTTTTATGCAGTGATACCCACTAGATATTGTAAATGTACTGCATGTGTGCCCATACTAATGAATGAGTCTGAAGGTATCGAAACAGTTTCTGTGACGGAACTCGGTTTGCTCATTTTCGTAGTTCATGTAGTTATTTTCTCGGTTGTCATTTATTTCAGTTTCTTCCAATAAGCTGTGTAGGGAACGCTCTTCTTCTAGACGTAGACCTTTTAAATAGCTTTGCATGCCGTTCTTTGTGTACCCAGTAGCGGATATATGCTCTCCGTACGCTGTTTGTTACTCTTTTATTTGGGTGTTCTTTATTTCGTGTTATGAAGTTACGGCCTGTGTGGCATATAGCAACAACATTTGAGTTTGCACGCTCTCGAGCTCAGAAATTAGTTATTTTCGTCACATGTTATTATATCCTTTAGTTTGTTTCCTAGTGCGTTCGTGGCCTCGAATTCTACATTAATTATATGTTTACACAGACCTTGTGATATTTTTTCTGATATTTGTTCGTTTAAGTCATTGCTGCATATCTTTCTTTCACCTCATTGTTATTATTAGGGGCGGCTTTATTCTCTGCATTTACAGTTTTTATTCGCGCCAAAGCCTTTTCTAAATTTGTTGTACACGGGGTGAGTGAGGAGGGAAAGCGCATGTTTTGAAGATTTATGGTGTTAGTGATTGGGGTGAACAAAAAACTTCGTATCGACATAAGCTCCACTATTCCGAATGGTTTTCCGAGATAGAATACATTTAATACAACTTTCGTACACTTTTCTTGAATAACACGAGAACCGCATCCTCCAGACATATGTGTCGCAGTGCAAAATTAAACTACATTAAATTTCCTATAAAAAAGACCTTATTCAGTTTTTCTCTAGGATCATTAGTTTGCTTGAACAGAGCGCGAAAAAATTGAAAATCTCGCGTGGCGTACATGCACTGTAGATTAGGTTGTTGTTGTAGGTCAATTTGACTTAGCTCCCCGACTTGATAGACCACAAGTGTCCCATACCAAATTGTTCGCCTTCATCATCATCATCAGTTATCTGCTATATTAGCAGGTCCTTTGCCTCTCCATTTTCTGCGATCCTTTGTTTCCTTCTTAAGGCTGCTGTATGTTGTACCGTCCATCATGTCATCCAGTATCTGGAATCTCTTCCTTCCTCGCTTCCTTTTCCCTTCTAAATAACCTTCTAAAACTGTTTTTATCAGTCCGTCATTCTTTCTTAATATATGCCCAATCCAATTTCTTTTTCTTCTCTTTATTACATCTAGTAACTGTCTTTTCTCTCCCACTCTTCTCAGTACCTCTTTATTTTTTACTCTGTCCATCCAACTTATTCTTTCCATCTTCCGCGATGTCCATATCTCAAAAGCCTCCAGCCTTTCTCTGTCTTTTTTCCTCATAGTCCATGTTTCAGCGCCATATAGAAGAACACTCCATACAAGACATTTTATGAGTCTCTTTCTGAGTTCTCTGTCCAGACCGCTGCAGAAGATTCTCCTTTTCTTATAGAACGCCTCTTTTGCCATTGCTATCCTTGTTTTAATTTCTGTGGTGCACTTCCAGTCGGTGTCTATCCTGCTTCCAAGATACTTAAAATTTTGCACCTGTTCTAGTGTTTCTCCATTCAGCACAATTTTTATTTCCTTATGTCCTCCTATTGCCAATACTTTTGTTTTATTTGTGTTAATTTTCATTCCATATTTTTTTCCGTTAGTTGCAATGGTGTCCACCAAATCCTGTAATTCTTTTTCACCTGTGGCTAGAAGGACCATGTCATCAGCAAATCTCAGGCACCCTACTCTTCTTCCTCCAATTTCTACTCCTTTGTCATCTAATGAGCATTGGTCAATCATATTTTCCAAGTACAGGTTGAAAAGAGTAGGTGATAAACAGCATCCTTGTCTTACTCCTTTCCCTAGTCTGATCCAGTTTGTACTTTCTCCTCTCACTTTAACTGAAACTTTTTGATTAAGGTATAATGAGTTTATAAGTCTTCTGGTTTTCCAGTCTACTCTCTTTTCCCTTATAATAGTCGCCACCTTGTCTCAAACCACATTGTCAAATGCCTTTTCTAAATCGATGAAGCACATATATAGGTCTCTTCCTTTTTCAATAAACCTTTCTCCCAAGATTCGTCGGAGCCCTATTGCATCTCTGGTGCCCGTATTCCGTCTAAAGACAAACTGCTCCTCGCCGAGATTTTCCTCTATTACTTTTTCAAGTCTTTTATAAATTATTCTTAACATCACTTTGGCTGTATGTGAAATGAGGCTGATTGTCCTGTGCTCGCTGCATTTCTTGGTTCCTTGTTTTTTCGGTAATGGAATCATTACTGTTGTCAAAAAGTCCTCAGGCCATTCACCACTGTCATATATTTTATTACATAACCTCAATATTTCTCTTATTCCATTGTGGTTCAAGCATTTTAGCATTTCTCTCGGTATTGTATCTGTACCTACTGCTTTGCCATTTTTCATTGCAGCAATGGCAGACTTTACTTCTTCCATTATGATGGTCGGTCCTTTCTCTTCATCACTTACACTGTTGTGTGATTAAAGTTCCAGAGTTTCTGGTTTGCTATTTGTGTCATATAGCTCTTTTATATATTATTTCCATCTCTGGAGGACATCGTCACGATCTTTGTACACTACCTCTTCGTCTTTACTCAAAATTTCCATAGTAGCACTTCCTGCTCTGTTTTGTTCCCATGTCATAGTCTTTACTCTGTTGTATAGTAAGTCGTATCTTCCCTTCCTGTCCTGTTCTTCAATTTCATCACATTCCTCTTTTAGCCATTTTTTCCTAGCCTGCTCAGTTTCTCTTCGCAGTTCGTTATTTAACCTTTGGTATATCTTTCTTGCACCTTCAGTGTTCTTGTTTTTCAATTTTCTTCTCTCCTCCATCTTGGAAATCATTTCTTGTGTGACCCATGGTTTTTATGACCTTTTCCCTTTTACATATCCTATATTTTGCTGTCCTGCTTTAATGATTCCTTCTTTCAGCATATTCCAGTATTCGTTGGCATTATCAGGTGCTTCTTTGTCTCGTAATGTGTTTAGAAAGTCCCGAGACAGCATTTCTGTAATTTGTTCTTTGTTGGACCTTATCTTCACTAAATCCCACTTCTTCGCCATTGTCGCCTTTTTCAGTTTTTTCATTCTTATTTCTATTTCTGCCATAAGTAAGTTGTGGTCGCTATTAATATCTGCACCTGGTAATGTGTGCACCTTCTTGATTCCATTCCTGTATCTTTCTTCTACCAGTATAAAATCGATATGGTTTCTGTATTTATCCCCTGGTGATCTCCAAGTGTAGAGCCTCCTCTTATGGTTCTTGAACCATGTGTTTGCCGCTATCAGCTGCCTATCCGTGCAGAAGTCAATTAATCAATCACCTCTGTCATTTCTCTTTCCAAGACCATGACTGTCTACTATGTTTCCCTCTTTCCTTTCTTCCACAATGGCGTTCCAGTCTCCCATTACTATTTTGCAGCATTTTTTATTTTCGTCCATTATTCTCTCTATTACATTGTACGTTTCCTCTACAATTTGGTCATCATGTTCTGAAGTTGGCATATAGACCTGGACAATCAGTAAATCTTTTTGTGCTCCTTTCAGCCTTACCCCAATAACCCGGTCTTTTGCATAGTCTACATATTCCACGCATTTAACCAATTCCTTTGTCATAATCATTCCTACTCCATTAATTCCTTTTACTTCTCCTCCTGAGTAGTAGAATACATATTCATCTGACTGCAACTCTTCATGTCCATTCCATCTTACCTCAGCAACTCCTACGAGGTCCATATGATTCTTTTCCATCTCTCTTTTAAGGTTTTCTAGTTTTCCTGCTTGTAGCAGAGTTCTCACATTCCAGGTAACAATTCTCGTTTTGATTTTTTGCCTCCTTTCAAGTTGTCCCCCCCCGGAGATCCGAATGGGGGACTATTTTACCTCCGGACACTGATTTAACATGAGAAGAAGCCATTTTTTGTGCATAAAATGGAGACTGCATTATGCAGTGAAGATAATCTGCGGTGGTATTCCGTTGCCTTCCGCAGTTCTGGAGGCCGCCCCTAACATGGGATACAGATGCCTTTTGCAGCCGTCCGCTCCGGGTCAGACGCTGCATGAGACGTATAGGTTGGAAAATCAAAGACCCCTAGCCCTCGAAACGTAATAGCGTCAGGGTCGGAAAAGAACAAGAGCAGGACGAGGGTGGCCAGATAGAAAAGATAAAAGTGAGGAGCCTGGCATAAGTAAGTGGAAGCAATGCCAGGACTCAGCTCGGGGCCCCGTGGTCGCCAGCCACGTATCACTAGGTGTGACTCCCTGTTCGCCTTAGGTTCCCCTATTTTACCGTGGTACGTTGTTAAAAATGACGGTGTTTGACGAACAGAGAAAATGAATAAAAGCATATATTAAATGTGTTCTATCTCAAAAATCATTTGGAAAATGGCGTATGCCCATATCAAGTTTTTTGTTCAGAATCGGTAACACTATCACCCCTCATAGCTAGCACCTTTCCTCCTGCCTCACCCTGTATATTTCAATCGTATTAAGAAGATAGTTATTATTAATCGAGACTTATTTCAGAAGTACTAGCTCTTTGTCGGTTTAGCTTCCTAGCAACGGAAACCTTAAAATTCTATTAATCGTGAATCTAAAGTACGCCGTCATGCACTGTATGGGTGGCATGAATTTGCTGTAATAACATTTGTACATGTTGGCTTTCCACACGTCCCGAATACGTGTTCCCCTGTTCCGCTCTGTTGTAGCCGTCTCGAGCAAGTTAATTTTCCGAAATGTTTCGGTATCAACGGTAAATTCAGTGATCCGGGTGCATGGGAGACATTTTTGGGCAATTACATTTCACATCTCTGTATCACTTGTGTGTGATAAAACAGAGTCGCCGAAGTATCTGTAATAATGGTGTTTTTCAAAGCAACTGGACTTTGAGGTTATTGTTAAAATTTAAATACAATGTCTGCAAGGTTGTTTCTCATTGCTAGCCTTTCTCGCTGGCCTTAGGTCTCCCTGTTAAATTCAAAGGCGTTACGAGACAAGACTGTTTCTAAGAATTCACAGATATCCAATGCCCCGGTAAGTGCTCACTTTTCTGTGAGGTAAGATATTACATCATGCCGCCGAACATTGGACAGGCAACGACCCTATTCTTCCTTATCGTGTCAGACCTGGGTAGACTTCCCCGTGCAAACAAAAATAATCGCCGCGTCCTTGACAAAAACAAGGTACCCGGCCAACTATTAGACTACCGGAGACAATCGCGTCGCAGTCGCTTCCAAGGAGCACGCCAGACACCGCAGGCCTACCAACCTAGGAGGGGCTGCGAAGACTCCATATCCTGCTGACCGACTTCTCATCGTACGACGTCACTGTCAAGGGGTGAGCCACGCCTACATTCAGTTCAACAGTACCAGCGTCGTGCATCTACTCAGTAGTGAAATTTGTGGTATTTTCACGTAGGTGGCTTGGCATGGCATTCCCTGTAATTGCGATGAGGCTTGAACTTAGCAGTCAAAAATTATCATCCAAAATTAGTGTGTTATATTGGCAACAAAGAGAAGATATTTATGACTTTCGTCATCGATGAGTTCTTCACAAGAATCTGGTGTTCGAAAGGATTTGAGAATTAATTGCGTCTCTAGAGAAAGGTATACAAGAAACGCACACTTTGATCAAGAACCGAAGCGGTTGCACTAATTGCCTTTGCTGATTATTTTGGAAACATATTGATGGAATTAATGAAGTTTTTGTGAGAAGAGCTTGACACCTTCTCCACCGTCCCACATCTCTCTCACTCCTGCGAATTCTGCACATATAGAGTTTCCAGTCAACTTCATTCCACACTCGAAGTAGTATATTCGTACTGCTCTGTTGAAAGGCATCACTGATGTGAAAGCCCAGTTCTAGAGGTTCTGCTGTTAATAGTGGTGGAATCACTGAAATTATTTTTAGAAGGAGTGTAGAGTATGAGGTTAAATCATACGATTCACTTTTTAAGGAAGTACAGACCGACCTGACCTGGGAGAATGAGTCCTATTCTGACGTTACTACAGCGTCCGGTGTAAGATATAATCAATTACGTGTACGTAATTTGTCTGAAAGGCACCGGTTCCGAAGAAAATTGGTTGAAATGATGTGGTTAAGTGTACGTTTAATCACAAATACGGTAACCGAATGCACTGTTTTAACAAAGAATGAGTGCATGAAAGTGTAATTGTTACATTAAATAATCGAGTCTGTCAGTTAAAATTTGTTTTGTACTGAAATTCCGATCATGGAATAAATTATTCCAGTAATCAGATCTAAAGCGGATAATTTATTTTTGAAGCCAATTGCTTATAATCACCCTTGAGTTCGCGTGATGATCAGTAAAGCGTGTATTGATGTCAGTCATTACTTGAGAACGAATAAGTTTTCAGATACCAGGGATTACAAAATATTTAGTTGAGTCAGAGCTCACAATCAGAACCTTAGAATTCTTTAACTTCATGAGAAAAAAAAGAGAAACGAATGCACGAATGCATCACAGCAGTACGCGACGCGATAATAATGAGCTAGCGTGACTTATCTTTATTGTTATGAATTTTGATAGACAAACTTTTCCAAATTCTTACTTAAAATACAGTCTTCATTTTACCTCGTTTGAACGCTAATGATTACAAAGTAACAATAAAATACATGGCATTGCCGGAATATGACAGCCATGACATGGATAAATAAAACTACCAAAAGCCCGTACAATTAATTCCTTACTTAAATTTGAAATAAAATTTATTTTGATGTGGTAGATTCACTGATATCAGTAGTTCTTTTAAATACTGGTTTAGAAAGTCAGTTGTCATTGTTATATTACACCACCTAAGTATATACAAGGGTCGTTCAATAAGCAAATGCCTCACTTTTTTTCTCAGAACATCTTTATTATTAAGAGTCAAAATTTGGTGACAATATAGATCAACGTGTCTTGTCCAAGTCCCATGTTTCCACGTAGTCTCCATCACATTCTATGACCATACGCCAACGCTGTGGACGAGCATGTATTCCCTGCTCATAAAAGCTCTTGTCCTGTAGGAAAATTGTGCTCCCCGTAGAGAATCTTTAAGCGGCCCAAAGAGATGGAAGTCCGAGGGTTCCAGGTCTGGACTGTGGGGTGGATGAGGCAGCGATGTCCACCCCGAGTGTGGCTGATGATGGAGCTCAGTTTCTGCATTTCCTGGGGCTGTAACTTTCTTTACGCATCGACCTACTGTACCATCAACTGCAGCATCGCCATACACTGTACACAAACGTTTATGGATGTTCACCACGGTTTCTTTTTCTGCACACAAGAATTCAATAACAGCACGCTGCTTGTAACGTGAGTCATATGTAGACGTCATTTTGACGCAGTACTACAGCTCTGCCAACTGCCAGAACGGTTCGAAACTTCACCAGCGCACAGGACAAACATCAGGTGTGAAACATCAACAAGGACGCTTATCTATGTATATTAATGGCTTTTCAAAAAAAAATGTGGGGCATTAGTTATTAAACGACCCTCGTATTAAAATCGTGCGAAAGATGAGCAAAAGTGGTGATCCGTTGGGTGTTGGCTACCATTTTACGAATGACACATCCTGTTACTTTCATGTATAGTGTGTTAATTTAATAAAGAACACACACGTGTGTGGGGCGTGGGGGGGGGGGGGGGGGGGGGAGGGGGAGACGAATGTGTGGGCGTGGACGGAGGTGGGCGTCCACATTAGTTCTACTTCACAGTGATATATGATGTCGAACTTTTCTTGCTCATCTAAAGCTAAATGTTGGTTTAAGAAAATCGGTAGGTTGATAATTAGTTGTTTTAGCAGTATGATTCGCTCTTTTCTGAACCAAACTTGTAATGAAGTTTAGCCGTGACCACAATTGGTTGCGTCTAGTTGAATAACTGAATGTTACATATTTACTGTGAAACTGCAGTGACATTTTCACGTCCTTAAACAGCTATTTAAAATATGACTGTGGATGAGTACTACGTATTTTGGTAACCGTACGTTTGTGTGCAATGAAAACATTTTCCCCACAGGAATTTCACTGACGGAATTTCTCACCTGTGTCGACTTTCTCATCTCAGTAGCACTTGCACACTACATACTCAGTTATTAATGAGATGTACGCCTTCCCTGCGAAGTACACTTATTGACGCCAGGTATCCCCCGTTCGGCGCTAGTTTGCTCTTTGTGTCCTTCTGGCTTCATAAGCCACGTGTTATTTTTATTCCATGGCAGAAAAATTCCTTAATTTTGTGTATCGTTCATCTCATATCTGCTAGTCCTCATTACTTTCGTCATTCTACGGCTTACTCTCAATCCATATCTGTACTCATCAGACCATTCGATTCGACAGGTCCTGTAATTATTCGTTTTCACTGAGAGTAGCAGTTTAATTATAGCATATTATCGCTGAAATCCTTTTCCCTGAATATTAACGCAGAGACTGAGAGTAGAGGACTATTGCTCTATTATTAATTCCACCATTCGGGCTTTAGTCTTCTTGTATTATTGTGTATTAGCCGCTATCCCTAACCGCTACTCCTATTTTTCACAGAATTTCTAACGACTTCCTCCCTCTTACTTTTTCCCTTCTTCTAGGTCGACAAAATGAATGTGTTTAAATTTTTATTAAGTGTTCCATTGTCAAATACAGCGCCAGGACTGCCACCCTGGTGCCCTTACCTTTCCGAAAGCCAAACTGATGGTCATCTAACAGCACTTCGATTTTGTTTTCCAGTCTTCTGTCAGCAACTTGGACGCATAATCCGTTAAGATGATTCTACGGCAATTCCCTCACTCAACGGCACCTGCTATCTTCCAGAATGAGGGATGTCTCTGTTGAAATCATCAAAAGTATCTGATACCCAATATCTAAGGCAGCACGAAGCGAATCCCCTGTTACAAAATAACTGTTCCCGTACAAGACAGTTGGCTCGTATGCCAGCAACAGACCTGCTCGCAGGATTTAGATCTAAAACAAGTAATACAGGCAACAAAATGAAACAAGTAATAAACATTTATTAACACTACGTGCGGTGAAATATTCAGAGTTGTGATTCATACAACGCTCTCTAGTCCACAAGCAAGATACCAGTCTAACGCAACAGAGTGAAATAGAACTATTTAATCTACAGAAGGGCTCTCTGGATTGCTGTATGTGAGAGATTTGAATCCTGCCTGTGAATAATGAATCCCACTTGACACTCGGCGAAGATCACTCGATTATAGAGGCTGGCTTATGACGACAACTGATCTGTTCGGCGGGCGATAACTGTAGACTGGAACAGTTGCTGTCGATCAGCTGGAACTGTTGGCAACTACTGAATCGCAACTGACGAACTGGATGAGTGTTGAAACTTCCTGGCAGATTAAAACTGTGTAAAGGACCGAGATTCGAACTCGCGACATTGCCTTTCGTGGGTAAGTGCTCTACTCCGCTGCAGAGTGAAAGTTTCATTCCGGAAACATCCCCCAGGCTGTGGCTACGCCACGTCTCCGCAATATCCTGTCTTCCAGGAGTGTTGGTTCTGCAAGGTTCGCAGGAGAGCTTTTGTGACAACTGAAGCCGTGAGGATGGATCGTGAGTCGTGCTTGGGTAGCTCGGATGGTAGAGCACTTGTCCGCGAAAAGCAAAGGTCCCTAGTTCGAGCCTCGGTCCGACATCGGCGAGTGAGGGAGACCATTTGAAGATCTCGTGGCAGAGGGCTAAGTAAGTATTTGGCGCCTGATGTGGAATATCTGTGCTTGATGGCACCGTCTGGTGATACCGCAGAGTATCATGTCACTGTACTACAGGAGACTCCAGAGTCTACACACCATCTTGATTAGTATTTTGGTTGCCATTTCCCAAATGATTTTAAAAATTCCAGACTTACTTCATTGCATATCTGTCACAGCTATATTAAACTCTGACTGTAATAGTGGAATCCCATTATCTTCCATATCGACTCCCATTTCATCCTCTATCATAACATTAGAGAAATCTTCCCAGTGGGCTTCGATATTCTCTTTCCACCTCTCCGCTCTCTCCCCTAACCACAGTCTCTAACATAACAGTAGCGACACTCCGTCTCTTTTTTATCCACAGCAATAACAGCGCCGGAATCAGCAGCAAGCGGCACTTCTGAACACTATATCGGATGAGTACGAATACTAATGTTTATATTGATTTTTAACATAGCTTTTACAACAGGGAGTGTATGTAATGATATAAAAATCGACACCATATTTGTCATATTTTAGTTTCCTAAGGACCCTCGGAGGGACGAAGCGGTACGTTACAAAACAATGTTCAAATGTGTGTGAAATCTTATGGGACTTAACTGCTAATGTCATCAGTCCCTAAGCTTACACACTACTTAACCTAAATTATCCTAAGGACAAACACGCACACCCATGGGCGAGGGAGGACTCGAACCTCCGCCGGGACCAGCCGCACAGTCCACGACTGCAGCGCCCTAGACCGCTCAGCTAATCCCGCGCGGTGGTACGTTACAGGATACTATAGTTTACTGACGATTCTGTTGCAGTGTACAGATAGTTAGCGAATAATGTCGTTTTCCTTTAATAATAAATATAGCTAGTAAACACCGCAAGATCTGACCTTTTGCAGAAAGACGTAGTATGTCCACCCAACAAAGCGGAGTTCTGTTCGCTACACTTTCAACAAAATCAGTGAATGTGAAACGTAGGAAACCGATGTAATACCTACATTATTTAATCTACAAAATAAGCCACCACGCCTGTAGCTCAGGGCAAAACCACAAAGACGTGTTAATAAATCGTCAAAAGCAATGAAAGTGTTTCCCCGAACTGAAGAAAGCAATGCCCCAATTGTTGCTAAATTCGAGCCGCAAACGGAAAAAAATCGTCAACTCAACCGCTTTTGAAGCATCCATTTGTCAGAAAGTCGAGTGAAGTGTACGAATGGGCGAATCATTAGACGCATAAAAATTTTTAAGTGTCAAGGAAAGTGCCTATGAAATAGGCAACAACAGAAATATAGTGGTCTCATGCATGAAATGCTTGTTTTTATTCTCTTGCATTCAACGGAGTAAGCTGCAAATGCGTTGTAGTTCATGACGTTGAATCAGTGTGAATGGGGTGGTTTTACATGTATTTCACGATAATTCATATTTCTTGGCAATTTACTAGCAAATCGAACTCAAAATGTAAAAAAAAAAAAAATCGATATTGAAGTACAAAATAACTGTAGTGCTAGTGCCGCTCCAGCTGTCGAATAGTAACAACTTCAGAAGCAGACTGTTGTGAAAGTATGTATTAAACCGTTGTTTAACTGTGGAGTCCTATTCCACTCTTGATGTTGACACCCTTGCTTGTAATTCCACCGAAGGTTAATGGACTTTTATATGTGCCGATTCTACCGACGATAATTTCTATTTCAATTTCTTCGCATTATTCCTATAGCCATTTCGCACTGGTTTTCCCACACTTCCTATTACTTCGCTCCTAAGTAAATTATACTGCTGTATGTTCCCCAAGCATTTATGTGTCTCTTTCTTTCGTCGATCAACTGACATGTTTTCTGTTAAAAGATATTCTTTGCATTTACCTTGTACCAATGGTGTACTGTTGAAATCCGGTGTTTGTCCTTTGCATAGATGTTCATTCCTCTTCAACAGAATTGGTTATTGTGGTATACATTATCGCGGTATCAGCCTTAGAAAACTTCAAAAGCATTCCATCATTCTCCAATACCTCAGCGTGCCACTACTTTCAAAATTGATTCTTCGGGACGAGTCTCTTCAGCAGGTTCTTCATCATTACTAAATTGTGTTGCGTGTCTACAGGGTGATTATAATTAAACTTTGAAAACGTTGTAGAAATAACACCACAGGTCAGAATGACGTCAAATTGCGACGGAATGTTAACGGAGAAGGGAGAACACGCATAGCAGAAGAAGAAAAAAATAGTGTGAAAATTGATCAGTAGATAGCGTTGTATGTGTCAGAATACGTAAATGAAGTTCCGGACACTGAAGGGTTTGAAAAACGTCATTGGTCCGATGACTGCCGTGGGTCTGGAGAAAAAGATTCGGAAATTGGACCAGAAGGGTTATTTTGGTGTACATCCTGATAAAGGGAGGAAACGAATTGATTCGACGTCAGTGGAAGCAGTGGCTACAGCAATGCGGGAGGAGATGAGTGGTGGTGTGCAAACGTGTAGTGCAAGGATAATTGCCAGAACACTGGATATACCCGTGAACACGGTGCTTAAAATCCTACGAAACTTCCTTCTTTGCTATCCATTAAAAATTACCCATGTGCACGAGCTGCTTCCTTTTGAACTGCGAGCAAGAGAGATCTTTGCTTTAGAATTTTTTGCTCGTGTAGAAGTGGACAGTGATTGGCCGTGGAAGATTTTGTGGACAGACAAAACCAACTTCCATCTGACGGGAAATGTCAATACACGGAATTGTCGAATATAGGCAACGGAAAAGCCACACGCAGATCAACCAGTACCACTGCATCCTGAAAAGGATGATGCGGGTTTACGGTATCATTTATCATAGGGTCATATGTTTTTGAAGAGACAGGTGGTTCCTCTCCTGTTACCTGTAGCGTCAATGGTAAGCGCTATCAGTGTCTTTTGTGCTACCACGTCATTTCAGCTCTTCAACAGCGTGGATGGGATCATTTTTATGCAAGATGGCGCACCTCCACACGTTGCATATCCAGTTACGCAGCTGCTGAAACGCCGTTTCGGAAATTCTAGAATTATCAGCCGCCATTTCCCTACAGCCTGGCCGTCTCCGTGTGACTTCTGGCTGTGGGACAATCTGAAAGATGTTGTGTTCAGTGTCCCGAATGCAAACTTAGCTGCATTGAAGGCACGCATTGCGCATCACATTCTGAACGTGACCCCAGAAACACTTCGATCAGTTGTGGAACATCCTGTTTCTCGATTTCAAATTGTTGCAGAAAATGGTGGACAGCATATTGAACATGTTTTACGCCAGTCACATGGAAATTAATAATCTGATTTGATTCTGATTGATATTTTTATGCGTTTTACAAAACCTGTGAGATTGATGCTTTTTATGCGATTTTTTGCCTTAGGACAGTTAAAAACCGATAGGAGTGACGCTTTTTATGCTGTGTTTGGCCTCCGATGTGATATGACCTTGCCGTGGTGTGATACTGTTATCACACCTGTACACCCATGCACACTGTGTAGTACAGTTTGTTTAACGTCAAACGTACACCTTGTACGATTCATTTGTCATTTTCAGTCGACCACTTTTAAATTATGGTGCTTACAGCACCATCTATAGCTACATTTTGTAACTATTTCTACCATATGTTTTTTCCCTTCTCCGATAACATTCCGTTGCAATTTGACGTCATTCTCACCAGGGGTGTTATTTCCACAGCGGTTTGAAAGTTTAACTTTAATTATAATCACCCTGTACATCTGCTCCTGACAATCCACTATTTGATTTCAGAATCTGTGTCTCCATGCTGGAATCGTCCCGCTTCTCTTGGGCGTTTCGAATTACACCTCTTTCTCTTTTGAATTTTTTAACAGTATATTCGTTATTACAAACAGAAATTTATTACGTAACTTAATTAGTTTTCCTCCTCCCTCATTCCTACTACTGATCCCACATACTCCCGTAACCATTCCTTCTACTACTCCTCCAACTACCGCGTTCCAATCCCTCATGAGATATCCTTTGCGTACTGCATTACTAGCTGAATATCGTCATATATTTTATCTCTTCTTCTTCTACTTGTGACGTCGGCACGTATACCTTTACTATGGTGCTAGCGTTGATTTGCTGGTGATTTGGCTGAGAAAACTCTTTCCACTGATCTGTTCACAGTTACTCAGTCTCCGTCCTTCATTCCTGTTTATAAAGAAACTTACTCATGTTAACATTTTTTAGTGCTGTTGATATTTCCCCACATTCGCCTGACAAGATATCCTTGTTTTATTCCCATTTCACTTGCCTGCCCTCGTTTTCCCGTTCCCTTTTCAGATTTTCTAGCGTCCCTACCATGTTCGCCCGCATCTCGTGGTCGTGCGGCAGCGTTCTCGCTTCCCACGCCCTGGTTCCCGGGTTCGATTCCCGGCGGGGTCAGGAATTTTCTCTGCCTCGTGATGGCTGGGTGTTGTGTGCTGTCCTTAGGTTAGTTAGGTTTAAGTAGTTCTAAGTTCTAGGGGACTTATGACCACAGCAGTTGAGTCCCATAGTGCTCAGAGCCTCAGAGCCTACCATGTTCAAAGTTCTGAAATTTCACTCTACGACTCGCATATTGCTACCTTTTCGCTGGTTATTTAATCTCTGTATATGGTTGTTTCCCCCTCGATAGTCCCGTTCTGGAGATCCGAATGGGAGAGTAATCGGGCAGCTTTTGGCAATGGAGAGGTCATGATTACAATGTTACATGTGGATGTACGTAGTGTATCTTCAATGCAGTTGTTTCCCTTGTCTTCTGTATCCACATGCCGTTGGTTCTGATCAGCTACCCATCTTTTACGGACGGATTCCCACACCAAGGGCAAGAGGCTGCCCTGAAACTCCGTCTGCTCCTCCATTCTCTTTGATGCCGCTGGCAGGACGAGGGTGACTCGTTATAGGGGGAGGCTTCGGCACCCAATGCTGACTGCTTTTATTCAAAATTGAAGTAGTGGCTGGGTTAGAACCCGATGCTCTGGAAGTTTCGATTACTGTTCAAAGACGCTATCTTGCTGATGCATTGCTTAACCATAATGAAAATATTTGTCATATTATATGCACTAAGCAAGTATTGAATATTATTATTAATAATAATAAAATAATAATAATAATAATAATACAAAGGCCCAGTGTAATAGTATTCATTTTACATCGACAGTACCTTTGTCTATAAGTGACGAAATTGTTTTCAAGTTCTTCTAGCAGAACATTTCTGTATGCTATACATGTTGTTTGCAAAGCCATTAGATGCATATTAGAGAAATTAAACAACATAATTTCAACAACTGCTACATAATTTAAGCATTTCCTAAAATTAAAAAAAGAACACTTGTACTACAAGAAAGTCAGTGCGTGGTATTTATATTAACATTATGAGTGATTTGTTCTAATGTGTTTTAGGCGAAGGTGATTTGTGCAACTTTTGCTATTTAAACTGTAAACGTAATAAAACCAGGCATGTGATTCAAAACACGTAATTTACTTCTCTTACAGTTAGCTAAAATACTAATAATAAAAATAAAAAGCGAAAAGGCACACCTACACAAGCGTGCAACATTTCTGCATTCAGTTATGACGTTTCGCTACAGCGTACTTCCTTCGCTTAGTCGCTCTCATTGCCAGAGACTTTGTTCTTAGCAACCAATTCTCTTCAATCAATTCGTTGAAATGAGAAAGCAGAAAGGTATAGGCCCTGTAATGGCTGTAATTGCGGATGTGTTGAGTATGATGCTCATGGGGCATGGATTCAACAATAATTGTTTTTAAATGGTTCAGGAATGTATTTTGGAACGGTCGCTAATATCAGTTTGCTGTTTTATTCCACACACCGCCTAACTAAAAGAGATTTATTACAAATGACTGCTCGTAAATACAAGGACCTGATTACCGTTAACTGAATACATAAATGCCTTAAAGCCGTTACGCTGGTGTAGAGAGCTATGACTTTATTCTAATGTACACTCTTAAAGAAAGAGATTTCTGACGCAACGAAGAATTATTAACATAAGAAGTGGTTGCACAGAAGTAAATAATAATAGTAGTCCATACATCGAAGTACGTTGCTAATGAAACGCATCATTAAGTAGTCAATACGTATCCTTATTCAAAACTCTGGTAACATTGTACAGATACACTGAAAATGTGGATTCTAAGCAAAATGTGAGATTTATGAGAACAAAACGCGATTTGTAACGAAATGTGTATAAGTTTAGTATTTCAATGGACGGAACTTTGACTAATAGCTTGTATGGCCTCTCACCTCTGTAGTGAACTACCACATAAAAAGACTGAATGACAGGAAGTACAAACGTAAGAGGTGCTCTGATGGAGCTGGGATACCACTCATAAAAACTGTGTTGACGCAATGTGTGAGCCAGAAAACGAGATAGCAAGCTGGAAATGTTTTCCCATGACGTGCGTAAATTTACACAATAAGTAAGCGATGCAGTAGAAACGTCATGGAGCAGAAGGGCAGTTGATAAGGCAGCGAGTGCGCTGTATATCACAGGGCGTTAGCGCGTGCCTGCAGTTTGTCGGAGGAATGGCGGCATTAAGCAGAAGGTCACAACTGTTCACTGGCAGTTAACTGGCAAACCTATGTGGTGTCTTATAGTGCGTAAATCGATGCCGATCGGTAAAATCTTCTGTGTAGGTCCCTCCGACTATAGAAACGTGTACTTGATCACCCTTCTGGGAGCAACCCGTATCAGAGGGAACTACTGTAGACCTTTCACCAGTTTCTGTGGCTTCGCGCGTTTTTCAGACCGGAATATTAGTTCGCTATTATTTACTTTCTCGTGGAACAGAAACGATCACTCTCATATTATGTTATTGTGGTATTCTATTATCATATGTGTTTTACGAAATAATTTAGTGACGAGTGATTAGACTGATTCGTTTGATAGCATGCCTTGTGATGGTTCACGAAAACCGAGACATGGAAAAAAACATTTAGGAGCTGAAATTCAGTTTATAATAGGTCATGTAGCTTAACCACGTGTTGATTTCATTTAAGTGATTTATGATAATCTCGATGGGATTGTATTGATCACTACGAGCTCTTGAATGCTGTCAACATCATTTTTGTACAGCTTATAGGGTGCAGTAATAGCAATATAAAGGGCTGTAGCTATATGGAATATAAAGGAATAATGGAATGACAACAGGCATATATGGTGTATGGGAAATCAGATGTACAGATAACGCTGAGAAGATTCGAAAGGTTATGTAGCTATGGAATGACAATAGGCATACATGGTGTGTAGGAAATCCGATATGCAGATAACCCTGAAAGGATTTCTCCCGTGAACCCATTTTTACGAATTTATTGCTAATTTTCTCTAGTTCAGAAGCGGTAAGTTCAGAGAACATAAATAATACAAATTTCAGGCAGTGGTTTCATCTAAACGAAGCATGTTGGTCATAAAATCACGAAATTTCCAGTAATGAACCAAGTGAAAAGGGTTGTAACTTTGAAAGCAGCGAATTTCCTCCGGCAGGATACTTAGCGTACGTGGTAGAGCGAAGACAAGATAAGAGGAATCAGGGCTCCTACGGAAACATGTACACAGTCGTTTCTCCCTCGCTATATTTACTAGTGGAACAAGAAAGAAAAGAACTAGCAGTAATACGAGACACCCTTCGTCACGCCCCATTTCGCAGCTTGAGGAGTTTGTGTATAGCTGCAGATATACATAATGCTTTGTGGTTTTTCAGTGCCATCCTGCTAACAGATTGAAGTTGAAAAAAGCTAATGAACCCAGCAGTGCTTCGGAATTGGTAAATATGCAATGCAGCTGGATACATCTCCTAATCTCGTTCTACTCCCTCTTCTGTCCACTTCCTCCTCCCCCTCATTCCACCAATCTCCTCCTTCACCCTCTCTACATCCGTTTCCTCACTCTGCCCCCCCCCCCCTCCCCCTCCCAACCACCCTCAGTGTCCATCGCCTCAAGCGTCAACCCCGCTAATAATTAGCCTAGTTCATTGTTTCTGGAAACCAAACCTTAATTGGCAAATGAAGTCGTTTGTAATGAGTAGGTAAACCGGGTGTAATCATTGGTGTATGGCATATGAGAGGCAGAGTTCTCCAGCTGCTAGATCTGTGACAATAGTACCTTTAATGACAGTATTTCGCATTGTTGCAATCTGTGAACGGGTACGATTACAAAGTTTCGGACGATTCACATTCCTTAGTAGTATCCTACCCATAAGCCGATAAGCCATAAGCACAACTCCCTCTTTTTCTGTTAACAAATTTGGAAATTTGTGGTAAGGACTTACGGGACCAAACTGCTGAGGTCTTCGGTCCCTAAGCGTACACCCTATTTAATCTAACTTAAACAGACTTACGCTAAGGACGACACACACACTCATGCCCGAGGGAGGACTCGAACCTCCGACGGGGGGAGACGCGCGGACCGTGACAATACGCCCTAGACCGCGCGGCTACCCCGCGCGACCATCTGTTAACACTTTTATTAGAGTGTCGTGTAAAAGTCTGAAGTAAATCCGTAAAGAAATTTGGGAGATTTTATCTTGTCTTTATACAGTAGTACAGATTATAACTCATGCCCCGTACATCAAACCCGTTCGATATATACAGGAAAGTCTCCCGCAGAAAATATGGATGATTTTTACACACGAAAATTCAGTTTCCATTATTTGTTTGGCTAACTGTGTCTGGAACGGGTTACAGTTTGCAGATGTGGCAAGGAGCCAGAGGGTGGGGACTTCCTGGTTTGGCCGAGCGGGGTGGCCGAGCGGTTCTAAGCGCTGCAGTCTGGAACCGCGCTACCGCTACGGTCGCAGGTTCGAATCCTGCCTCGGGTATGGATGTTTGTGATGTCCTTAGGTTAGTTAGATTTAAGTAGTTGTAAGTTCTAGGGGACTGATGAGCACAGCAGTTAAGTCCCATAGTGCTCAGAGCCACTTCCTGGTTTGCGTTGTCAGACATAAAATGTTTCAAACGGCTCTGAGCACTATGGGACTTAACATCTGAAGTCATCAGTCGCCTAGAACTTAGAACTACTTAAACCTAACTAACCTAAGGACATCACACACATCCATGCATGAGGCAGGATTCGAACCCGCGACCGTAGAGGTCGCGCGGTTCCAGACTGAAGCACCTAGAACCGCTCGGTCACAACGGCCGGCTGTCAGACATGACGGACAGATTCTGTACAAGGACAGACTGTCGCAAATGCGGCTCTCTTAACTCATTCAGTAGTATTTCGGAAAGGATAGAAGTTGTAGAAATGAATTAAAATTTGTACCACAGCCAGGAGTTGAACCTGTGTCGTCTCCTTACTAGGCAGATGTTCTAGTCACTGGATCACCCTAGCATCACGGCTACCATAACTGCACTGACCACCGTCGTGCAATGCCCTCCCTAACAGAAACTTCAATTCACACCTTCAGCCAGTTTTCCCCTTATAAATCGTCAGTATTGCTGCTTGTGAAGTACATCACTTCTACTGAACAAGTCCTCGTAGTTCTTAATGTATGAATTTTCGAGCCATGTTACTGAGACTTATTTGCTTCTATATCGTGTTGACTCATATGTCTCCAGAAAAATGTAATTCCATCGGATCAGTTACTTGACAGTGTTTCCGAAAGCAACATCTTCACCAATTCAGGTACTTTCGTTTCAGTTCATGAGGAATTCTTGGTAACGCAACGAACCTACTATTAATACATCTAGTAACATATCTCTGAATTGCTTCAGTGTCTTCCTTTAATCCGACCTGGTGGTGATCGCAGACACTCAGACAGTACTCAAGAATGATCTATAAAGTGTTGTGTATTCGGCTTGCTTGAAGCATAAAGACACCTTCCTGCAATTCTCCTAATAAATCCAAGTCGACCATTCGCCTTGTCTACAACCATTTGATGTCCCTTTGCAGCGTTACTTACGCCTAGACATTTAATCGAGGTGCATGTGGCAACCAGCACGCCACTAATGCCATATTCGCCTTTATGAATTATTATTTTTTCACATTTTGAACAGGCTGCCATTCATCCCATCAAACACTAATCCTATTTACGTCGTCCTATATCCTTTTACAGTCACTCAAAGACGGCAATACCCATTAACTGCGTCATCAGGAAAACCGTTGCAGATTACTGCTCACCTTATCCGTCAAATCGTTTATGTAGGATGTATCATAACTGCATAAACGCACACAATAGAAATTACACGATCCTATAAGCGTTGAAGTCTCAGTAAACATGGGCTCCAAAACGCATACATTAAGAGCTATGAGCACTTGTTCAGTAGAAGACATGTATTTCTCAATAGCGAAAATGTACAAATGCTCATAGATCTTAAGGTATGCGCTTTAGATCCCATGCTTATTTTTTTTGTTCCATTCTAACACCTATCAAACGCGGATAGCAGAGAACTTACAGTAGAAGACACTGGTTTCATAGTATAGAAGAAGAAATGTTCGTAGCTCTTAAGGTATGTGTTATAAAGCCCATGTTTACTAAGACTTGTTTGCTTCTAGTATCGTGTACTTTCAACTGCACGCGTTTATGCCATTAACTATGATACACCATGACCACATATAAAACAAGACGGTCTTATCAAACTTCGCTGCGACACTAATGACAATAAAATCGTCCCTGGTGGACACTCGCCGTCCAGGACACGGTTCCATTGCCTAAATAACTGTTCCGTCTTTTCCGAACCATCGTTAACAGTCTGTAGCGCTGCACTTTGTCAACCGGTTTCTCGAAACCTTGGAATATGGAAACTACGTGTTGCCCTTCACACATGGTTCGCAGAATATCGTGAGAGAAAAGAGGAAGCTGAGTTTTGCACGAGCGACACTTTCTAAGTAGCTAGTGGCTTACGGATAGAAGCTTTTCTCCGCCAAGAAGATTCTTATATCCGAAGACGCTCAAGAATGCTGTAACGCGCGACATTAAAGATTTTGGTCTGTCATTTTACGAGTTCGCTCTTCTGTCCTACTGAGATAATTATCTAATCACATTTAATCGAAAATAAAATTTTGGTGTGAATGAGCTAACTGTCGACTAGGATCTGTTTGTAGATCTTAGGTACCGTGTTTGGGTAAATGCATTCCGACAGATATTTGTACGTATGAGCATAACAAGCCACGACATTCGTATCCGTAGATGATCAGTGGCAACTGATCATTGAATGATACACTGAGATGACAAAAGTAATGGAAATACGTCCTTTTCCCTGCGTAATGCAGCATCTCGACGTGACATGGATTCAACAAGTCTTTGCAAAATATTGAGCCATGCTCCATCTATAGCCGTCCGTAATTGCGGAAGTGTTGCCGGTGCAGGATTTTGTGCACGAACTGACTTCTTGATCGTGTCCCATAAATATTCGATGAAACTCACGCAGAGCGATTTGGGACGCCAGATCATTCGCTCGAATTGTCCACGATGTTCTCCAAATCATTCGCGAACAGCTGTGGGCCGGTGACGGGAGCATTGTCATCCATAAAATTTCCCTCGTTTAATGGGTGCAAATGGTCTCGAAGTGGCCGAAGATAACCATTTCCAGTCGTTGGTCGGTTCAATTGGACCAGAAATCCCAGTCCATTCCGTGTAAACACAGCCTGCACCATTACCGAGCCTCCATCAGACTGGACAGTTCCTTGTTGACAACCTTGGTCCATGGCTTCTGAGGTCTGCGCCGCACTCGAACGCTGCAGTCAATTCTTATCGGCTGAAATCGGGTCGCATCCAACCAGGACATGGTTTTCCGATCATCCATGGACCAACCGATATGGTCACGAGCTCAGTAGAGGCTCTGCAGGCGATGTCGTGCTTTTACCTGAGGCACTCACGTCGGTTGTCTACTGCCAAAGCTCATTAACGCCAAATTTTGCCGCACTGTCCTAATGGAAACGTTAGCCGTACGCCCACATTGATTTCTGCGGTTATTTCTCGCAGTGCTGCTTGCCTGTTAGCTCTGACAATTCTACGCAAACGCCACTGCTCTCGGCCTTTAAGCGATGGTCGTCGGAGAGGTACTGCCTGAAATTTGGTATTCTAGGGACACTCCTAACACTGTGAACTCGCAGTACTGAATTCCCTACTGATTCCCGAAACAGAATGTCCCATGTGTCTAATTCCAACTACCATTCCGCTTCCAAAGTCTATTAATTCCCGTTGTGCGGCCACGATCACGTCGAGAACCTTTTCACATGAGTCCCCTGAGTACAAATGACAGCTCCGCCGATGCACTGCCCGTTATTACCTTGTGTACGCGATACTACTGCCATCTGTATATGTGCACGTCGCTATCCCATGACTTTTGTCATCTCAGTATACAACATTCCGATGGCCGGCGCTGTGTGTTAAGTTCGATCAATCGATTTCCACTCCTACGACAAACACTTAATCTCAGGGTAGCAATGACACACAACGATCTCAACAACTTCGTGTATACAGGGTGAGTCAGGAGGAAAGGTACGTGCTTTGAGGGTTGATAATATTAGTGCTTCTGAACAAAAAACTTCATATGGGCGTATGCCCTATTCCGAATGCTTTCCGAGATAGAACACATTTAAAATCACTTTGGTACATTTTTCTTGAATAACTCGTAAACCGCACCCTCCAGCCAAAACGTGTCACAGTACAAAGTTAATATATTAAATTTCCTACAAAAAAGGTCCTATTCATTTTTTCTCTAGAACTAATGGTTTGAGCGAAGAGAGCGCGAAAATGTTGAAAAACTAGCTCGAGGCGCTTGCGTTGTAGCTTACGTAGTTTTTGTTGGCCAATTTGAGGTAGCATATTGAGGCAACAAGTTGAGACGAACAGTTTGATACGAGACACTTGTGGTCTATCAAATCGGGAAACTACCCGCTCCTTCAGCAAGGTCCGAGCAGGCACACGGGGGGGAGGGGTTTATTAGTTATTGGTAGCTCCGACGTTAGGCGGGTGATGGAGCCCCTTAGGGAAATAGCGGAAAGGTCGGGGAAGAAGGCCACTGTTTACTCTGTCTGCTTGCCGGGGGTCTCATCGGAGATGTGGAGGAGGCCCTGCCGGCGGCGATAGAGAGCACTGGGTGCACCCGATTGCAAATTGTTGCTCATGTCGGCACCAATGACTCCTGCCGTCTGGGTTTAGAGGTCATCCTCAGTTCGTACAGGCGGTTGGCGGAATTGGTGAAGGCGGAAAGCCTCGCTCGCGGGGTGGAATCTGACCTAACTATTTGTGGTATCGTTCCCAGAACCGATCGCGGTCCTCTGGTTTGGAGCCGAGTAGAAGGCTTAAACCAGAGGCTCAGACGATTCTGCGGAGATCTGGGGTGCAAATTTCTCGACCTCCGCTATCGGGTGGAGAAATGTAGGGTCCCCCTGAATAGGTCAGACGTGCACTACACGCTGGAAGCGGCTACAAGGGTAGCGGAGTACGTGTGGAATGCACATGTGGGTTTTTTAGGTTAGAGAATTCCCTCCCTAGGCCCGACAAGACGCCTCCTGAGACGCGGCAAGGTAGGAGTAGGCAAAATGCAACAGGGGAATAACAATATTAATGTGCTAGTAGTAAACTGCAGGAGCGTCTATAGAAAGGTCCCAGAACTGCTGTCATTAATAAACTGTCACAATGCCCATATAGTACTAGGGACAGAAAGTTGGCTGAAACCAGACGTAAACAGTAATGAAATCCTAAACTCAGATTGGAATCTATACCGCAGAGACAGGCTGGACAGTGAAGGGGGAGGCGTGTTTATAGCGATAAGAAGTGCAATAGTATCGAAGGAAATTGACGGAGATCCGAAATGTGAAATAATTTGGGTGAAGGTCACGGTAAAAGCAGGCTCAGACATGGTAATTGGATGTCTCTATAGGCCCCCAGGCTCATCAGCTGTTGTGGCTGAGTACCTGAAGGATAATTTGGAAAATATGTCGAGTAGATTTCCCCACCATGTTATAGTTCTTGGTGGAGATTTTAATTTGCCGGATGTAGGCAGGGAGACTCAAACGTTCATAACGGGTGGCAGGGACAAAGAATCCAGTGAAAATTTTTTAAGTGCTTTATTTGAAAACTACCTTGCGCAGTTAAACAGAGAACCGACTCGTGGCGATAACATATTAGACCTTCTGGTGACAAGCAGACCCGAACTATTTGAAACAGTTAACGCAGAACAGGGAATCAGCGATCATAAAGCGGTTACTGCATCGATGATTTCAGTCGTAAATAGAAATATTAAAAAAGGTAGGAAGATTTTTCTCTTTAGCAAAAGTGACAAAAAGCAGATTACAGAGTACCTGACGGCTCAACACAAAAGTTTTGTATCAAGTACAGATAGTGTTGAGGATCAGTGGACAAAGTTCAAAACCATCGTACAATATGCGTTAGATGAGTATGTGCCAAGCAAGGTCGTAAGAGATGGAAAAGAGCCACCGTGGTGCAACAACCGAGTTAGAAAACTGCTGCGGAAGCAAAGGGAACTTCACAGCAAACATAAACATAGCCAAAGCCTTGCAGACAAACAAAAATTACGCAAAGTGAAATGTAGTGTGAGGAGGGCTGTGCGAGAGGCGTTCAATGAATTCGAAAGTAAAGTTCTATGTACTGACTTGGCAGAAAATCCTAAGAAATTTTGGTCATATGTCAAAGCGGTAGGTGGATCAAAACAAAATGTCCAGACACTCTGTGGCCAAAATGGTATTGAAACAGAGGATGACAGACTAAATGCCGAAATACTAAATGTCTTTTTCCAAAGATGTTTCACAGAGGTAGGCTGCACTGTAATTCCTTCTCTAGATTGTCGCACAGATGACAGAATTGTAGATATCGAAATAGACGACAGAGGGATAGAGAAACAATTAAAATCGCTCAAAAGAGGAAAGGCCGCAGGACCTGGTGGGATACCAGTTCGATTTTATACAGAGTACGCGAAGGAACTTGCCCTCCTTCTTGCAGCTACGTACCGTAGGTCTCTAGAAGAGCGTAGCGTTCCAAAGGATTGGAAAAGGGCACAGGTCATCCCCGTTTTCAAGAAGGGACGTCGAACAGATGTGCAGAACTATAGACCTATATCTCTAACGTCGATCAGTTGTAGCATTTTGGAACACGTATTATGTTCGAGTATAATGACTTTTCTGGAGACTAGAAATCTACTCTGTAGGAATCAGCATGGGTTTCGAAAAAGACGGTCGTGTGAAACCCAGCTCGCGCTATTCGTCCACGAGACTCAGAGGGCCATAGACACGGTTTCACAGGTAGATGCCGTGTTTCTTGACTTCCGCAAGGCGTTCGATACTGTTCCCCACAGTCGTTTAATGAACAAATTAAGAGCATATGGACTATCAGACCAATTGTGTGATTGGATTGAAGAGTTCCTAGATAACAGAACGCAGCATGTCATTCTCAATGGAGAGAAGTCTTCCGAAGTAAGAGTGATTTCAGATGTGCCGCAGGGGAGTGTCGTAGGACCGTTGCTATTCACAATATACATAAATGACCTTGTGGATAACATCGGAAGTTCACTGAGGCTTTTTGCAGATGATTCTGTGGTGTATCGAGAGGTTGTAACAATGGAAATGCAGGAGAATCTGCAGCGAATTGACGCATGGTGCAGGGAATGGCAATTGAATCTCAATGTAGACAAATGTAATGTGCTTCGAATACATAGAAAGATATATCCCTTATCATTTAGCTCCAAAATAGCAGGTCAGCAAATGGAAGCACTTAATTCCATAAATTATCTGGGAGTAGGCATTAGGAGTGATTTGAAATGGAATGATCATATAAAGTTGATCGTCGGTAAAGCAGATGCCAGACTGAGATTCATTGGAAGAATCCTAAGGGAAATGCAATCCAAAAACAAAGGAAGTAAGTTACAGTACGCTTGTTCGCCCACTGCTTGAATACTGCTCAGCAGTGTGGGATCCGTACCAGATAGGGTTGATAGAAGAGATAGAGAAGATCCAACGGAGAGCAGCGCGCTTCGTTACAGGATCATTTAGTAATCACGAAAGCATTACGGAGATGATAGATAAACTCCAGTGGAAGACTCTGCAGGAGAGACGCTCAGTAGCTCGGTACGGGCTTTTGTTAAAGTTTCGAGAACATGACTTCACCGAAGAGTCAAGCAGTATATTGCTCCATCCTACGTATATCTCGCGAAGAGACCATGAGGATAAAATCAGAGAGATTAGAGCCCATACAGAAGCATACCGGCAATCCTTCTTTCCACGAACAATACGAGACTGGAATAGAAGGGAGAACCGATAGAGGTACTCAAGGTACCCTCCGCCACACATCGTCAGGTGGCATGCGGAGTATGGATGTAGATGTAGATGTACCTCAAATTGACCTACAAAACCCTCTTCGCACAAACCATTAGTTCTAGATAAAAAATGAATAGGACCTTTTTTGTGTTTTTGTTCAGAATCGCTAATACTATCACCCCTCAAACCATGTACCTTCCCTTCTGACTAATCCTGTGTCTACCACTACACGCCACAGCGTTCCCCCCCCCCCTCCCCCCCTCCCCCCTCCCGGCCCTTCCCAGTATCACGTAAATTATCCCCGACGTCTTAGGACGTTCAGTGATCACCTTTTTCGCAGCTGATTTTTTCCATATATTCCTATCTCTGGCAAGCCTGTGTAGTTTAGCTTTCTTAAATGATCAGTTCAGCAAATTCTCAGAACCCATTTACAACACCGCTTCCCAAACGCATTTTCTTTCGCTGTCCCAAAGTCAATGATTCACTTTTTGTACTAGATACACGTTCTCAGAAATTTCTTTTTCAAATTTAGGCTATGATTCATACTAGTATAGTTCTTTGTTTCGAAATGGTTTCTTTTACCGTACTACACCACTTCTTATGTCTTCTTTCCTTCGTCCATCATGCTTCACTTCCAAAAGAGAACTCCTTCACTCTGTCTAGTCCTTGGCGCCCAGTTGTGATGTTGTTTGTTGTTTAGTTTCTGTTGCTCAAGTCTTTCACCTTTTTTGCTTTACTCTGCTTCTGTTTTCTGTGCTTAGCAGACAGTTCCTTTTAACATGCGCTGAAATCCTTCTTCGTTGTCACAGACGATAGCAATGCCAACAGAGAATCTCATAGATATCTTTTCTCCCCGAAATGTAATCAGATTTTCGAAACTTTGTCCTATTTTATTTATCGCTTCTTCGATACGCAGGTCAAACAGCAGTAGACAAAGACTGCATCAGTGCCTCAAGCAATTTTTAATCCTATCACTTCTGGCTTTGCCTTCTATTCTCATTATTCTTGCTCAAGGGATTTGTAAGACGAGGTTCACGCATGAATTGCACTTTCTTTGGATTTTTCGATTACATCTGAGTCTTTCATCTACTTTCCCCACGGTCATTCAGATAAAAATCTCTCCGTACAGAAACTTATGTCATAACCGATTGTCACTGATCGGCGATCGCGTTGTCAAGAGATATCGGATCCTTTTGGAGTGAACCTTCTCCTGTGCCAACCACTTCATCTCAGGGTACCGCTTGCGCCCGATCCTCTCAATCATTTGTTGCATATGTTCCAAACTCAGTCATCCCCTCTATATCTCCCTCTAATTATTTCTTATTGTCTTGACATATGTCGTATCATCCTGTCACTACCTCTTGTCAACGTTTTTCATGAGTCCCTCTCCTTATCGATTCTGCCGAGAACATCCTCATTTCTTATCATAATCAGTTCATCTGATTTTGTACATCTTTCTATTGAACCGCATCTCGAACACTCCGATTGTCTTATTTTCCAGTTTTCCGACAGTCCATGAATACCTTTCATTCAAAGCCATACTCCAAACGTCAACTGTCAGAAATTTCTTCCTCAAATGAAGGCTCATGTTTGGGACTAATCTCCTTCTTTTAACCAGGATCACCCTTTTTACTCTGCTAATTTGGTTTTGATAACCTATTTTCTTTGTCCAGCATGTGTTGTTTTGCTTCCAATCTAGCAGAATTCTTTTTCTACTTTATGTCACCAATTTTCATGTTAAATTTACCACTAATCTCATTTCTGCTACTCTTCATTACTTTCGTCTTTACTTGGTTAGTTGTTTTGACTTCTCTGTATGCTATACCATTCCCTCCGACGACCATTTCTTTCTTGATTTATTCGCATTTTTCGAGCAGCCATTCCGCCTTGGCTTCCCTGTACTTCCTGTTTACTTTATTCCTAAGTGATTTGTTTTACTTGTTTCGCATCTTTTCCTGAACGTTTTTGTACTTCTTTCATTCGTCGATCAACTGAAGTACTTGTTCTGTTGACCAAGGAAACTTCCTGGCCTATCCCGGTTATGTTGTTACCCTTTTTGGGGAAGTCTATTTATGTTCAACTGTCTATTGAGGTACGAATTATCGCAGTACCTATAGTATTAGAGAACTTCCTCATTACTTCAGTAGCCCATGTCTTTCTTTTCCACATTGATTGTTCCAAACGGTTCTCTTAAACTTCAGTCTACTCTTCATCATTACTAAATTGTCAGTTCAATCTGTATGTGCCCCAGCGAGCGCAGTCACTGTAGATCACTGTACTTAGAGCGTGGATAAGGAAAAGATTCATTACTTCTCGTTCCCATAGAGTAGCCTATAAAAATGAACGTTGCAAGACCGCCAAACGTGAAACTGATTCTGTACTACTCTTTCTATTGGCAAAAAATTCTCAAAACTCAGACGTTCATAGCGAATTTGATGAGTGAAGAAGTGTCCGTCAATGATATCATTTAAGAATGGAAGGACGAGTCCATGATGACGACAAAAGTGGTCTTCCGCCTGTAGTCAGAAACGAACTGATGCATATAAGTGATAAAATACGTTAATGAAAATCTGCGATTCACTATATCTTAATGGCGGCCAATTTTTCTCAGATTTCTCGGGGCCTTTTTCTTGAGATCGCGAGTCAACATTTAGATTGCCACAAGTTCTCTTTTCGTTTGCTTCCACATATTTCAAGCTGCTGATAAATATGCAGACGGATTCAGCAACTCGGTAAATCTTCATGGTGATTATGAAAAGACGCAATAAAAATGTGTAGTTTCAAGATTTTTTTAGAAATAATTTGCTTAATGAATTACAGAATTTTATTTACAGCCTGACAGACAACCCTCTTATTATCCGTAAATCTGTAAGAAACTGACGTCAACACCACAAGGCTACCACTCCGCGCGCCACTCTTTCGACCGTCCTTGTGGGTCGTAACGGCCTGCGTCTGATGCTAGAAGAGATGCCAGTTGCTCCATGTGTTCGGAATCTTGTGTGCTCTGTATCAGGTGCTACGGTCTTTCCCCTATACTGAGTTCTACTTGTCGTGACCTCATGGGTAGGTTAGATAAACCATAGAATTCCTCATTCCTGAAATCATATATATTAGGGCGGGGGGGGGGGGGGGGGGAGAGGTTACTCTAGAACTTGCGACTTTCACTTTCGCAGTTCAACTCGTGACCTAATTTCCCTATCTTTAAACACAGTTTGCTCGGAAATCAAGGCAATCACTTGGCGTCTGCGCCTGCAACATGACAATCAAGCACTCTTTGTAAGTCCCTCTCAGTTTCCATGACACCGTTTGACACAACGCTCGAGACACACAGCGTTGCAGTTACTTTATACTATATCTTGTAGGTTTCTCCCCTACATTTCTTATCATCCTGTGCTTGTCTCTTTATTCCTACATATTTGATACAAAAGAGTCCTTCAATAACGTGAGATATCAACTTTAGAGCTCCTTTCATTGTTGAACTTATTAGTCGACGTTGTCTCACTGACACATTTTCCACCTTATTCAGTCTCCTGATGGTTTTCTTGCATCTTCAGCTAATGTATGTTTCGCTATTTCAAACATTATTTACCTTCTCAATTGTGTCTTCGTTATACAGATCCCTGTTACTGCCATTCTTTGAAGTGATTCTTTAACTATGCTAGGCTCCGCCTATTCTCGGCCCAAACTCAGTATTAAGCAGACTGTTAATTTTTATTGAATCCTTACTTTCAGCAAAAACAGAAAGTACAATCAGCTATCCTTTCCTTCATTATTCGGTTCTACAGCACTTTTTTCATGTTCTGAAATTGTTATTTACTTCCTTTACAACAGACAGATAAATCTGAGATAAGCAGCAAGTCTATTCTAAAATCCTTAGCTCTATTTTGTATGTCTTGGTTTTCAGCTTTTATTATTTACACTTTTTGTGGACGCCTTAAATTATTGGCCTGTCCTTGTAATTTACGCTTACTCTCATATGTTAGGAAATTATGGTTCTACTGTTCTGGTTTTACGATTCATGCATTTCGCTTTTGAGAGTGGCAGTTAAGAAATACATTTCGTATTTAAACTCACGTACAAAGAACTTTCATGCATACATGAATGAAGCAGTGGCCAATTTTCATAAAACAACGTACACCTCATACGACTAACCCGCGCCGCTCATTTCAACATTGCTTCGTGGCTACGGCGTCTTACGAACATGACGAGTTGTAGTATGGTAGAACAGTGTAATATATGGAAGGTATTCTCGGTTGAAGAAGAGAAGTTCCTCTATAGCGGCAAGCCACGTACTTTGAGGGGTACGGTTACTGCCGGAATAGATCTTCCCTGCGGTTCGTAGCAGGTAGCGGGAAATGGGTCTATAAAAGAGTTTACGGCAAGCCCAGCAGCAAACTTGCGCCTGCTTTTTCAGGATGTCAAAAGAGACCAGACGAGCATAGTAGCATCACCGCGGGTGTTCTTCTCTACAGAAAATGAAATTTTCAATAGATTCGCTAAGGCTCATGAAGCTAACGATACACTATCTCGAATCGTATTCCAAAGTGATTGCACTGCCTTCAATTACTAACAACAACATGCAATTTTTGGCAACCATGGCGAGTGGTTTCCTATGTAAACTAATTTATCGCAACAGTCCCTGGCCAAAATAAATGTTTCTAATCGAAATGGTCTTGCCACAATGAATATACCGGGAAGATATTTCCTGACAGATATCACCAGTAAAATGGCTCTGAGCACTATGGGACTCAACTGCTGTGGTCATAAGTCCCCTAGAACTTAGAACTACTTAAGCCTAACTAACCTAAGGACATCACACACATCCATGCCCGAGGCAGGATTCGAACCTGCGACCGTAGCGGTCGTGCGGTTCCAGACTGTAGCGCCTTTAACCGCTCGGCCACTCCGGCCGGCAGATATCACCAGTATTCAGAATAGGTTTACATGACACAATCGTCGACAGAGACTTCAGCAACTATGCTGATACTTAAAAAGTACACTGGAGACGAAAAACTGGGTTGTGGTACGTCTGTGACTTGTTTCGTGAATAGCTCTTGGCCTGTGAATCAAAAAACAACCGCAGTTTCTGTCCATTACGTTAACTTCTTAAGCTACAAGTTACCCTCTATTTTCCTCAAAAGAAGTTCAAAATTTGCATGTACAGGAAAATAAAGGGAAAACTTACCAAATATGCTGTTCACACAGAATAATTCATAAAAAAGCTTTACTACAGGTTGAACTGTGTCCACGCAATTAGTAAAGTTTCTTTACCAAATGGTAAAGAATGAAAATTTTTGCTTGTAACTTCTTTTGGAGTGTTTAATCTGTGGATATTTTAGGTTGATGCTCCAACAGTAGTGAGCCATCATGTGTGTATCCCGTCTACCTTGACATAGTGCCTCCATAAACCTTCAAATCTTGGTGGAACCGTACACACTGCTCATGACTGACTGCATCAAGATTTTTTGAGAAGTCAGCGAGATGGCTATGTAAAATGATTCAGTTTGATGCTCATTTTGTAACAAAGCATTTTGAAGCTCTCGAAGAGTTCTGGACAAATTCGATGTAATTCTGTGTTCGTCTATTTCCATGAAAATTGTTGACTATGTTTCTGAGTGCCACCCAAGTATTCTTTTCGAGTTCTGTCATTGTTCCAAAGAAATGATCATATTTGCCGGTCGATGTGGCCGAGCGGTTATAGGTGCCTTAGCCCGGATCCGCACTGCTGCTACGGTCGCAGGTTCGAATCCTGCCTCGGGCATGGCTGCGTGTGATGTCCTGATGTTAGTTAGCTTTAAGTAGTTCTAAGTCTAGGGGACCGATGACCTCAGATGTGAAGTCCAACAGTTCTTACAGCCATTTGAACCATTTTGATCATCTTTAACGAGCCGCTGAATCTGGGGGCCGTGAAAAACACTGACCCTTACCTTTTCATATGACAAGCTAGCAAACACCGATATGAGATACCTGCAACAGCCTGGAACAGCCTGGAAATACACCGCAAAAAAAAAAAAAAAAAAAAAAAAAAAAGAGAGAGAGAGAGAGGTACACCACCTGAAAAGACGACGTCGATTTTGATCTGATGATGCCATACACCATCTGGAGGGCAGAAGATGTATTGATAATGGTTTCAACGTCGTCCACCAACAGATAGAGTAGCGGCACAGCTATCAGAGGACCACCTGTATCTACTCTTTAATAGGGAACGCCCACAGTCTGAAGGCTCAGTGTGGCGCGAGCTTGTGAAGTAGGATGCAACCATGGCATGGAGACACATTCGTGTTTCCTACAACCAACACAGCGATTTTGAAAAGAGTCAAGTTGTGGCCTACCTAGTGACGCGACGGTCCTTTCGGAGAGTTGACACACAAGTTGGATGTGCTGCGTCAGTTATGCAACGATGCTGGTATCAGTGATCGCGTGAAGATTGTCACATCTGTAGACGAGGTTCTGGACGCCCACACAGCACAGATGCCCGCCAGGACTGTCGTATTGTAAGGGCAGCATTGTCAGATCGTACACCTACCACATCACAGATAAAAGGGCTTGTGAGCCCAGACGTGTGAACTAACCGGTTATTGTCAGTGGGACTATGGGCACACACACCTCTAGCCCATCTGCCACTCACGCCTCGGCATCGACTTGCACAGCTTTGCTGATGCCATGAGAGGATCACTTGGAAGATGGAATGATGCATTGTGGTCTTCAGCGATGGAAGCAGATTCTGCCTGCACGCAAGTGTTGGTCGTTTCCGCGTACGACGTGGATGTGTTCAGCGTTGTTTCGTAGAGTGCTTTCGTCCTAGGCATACTGTACCCCCCTCCCAGGCTTTGTGGTCTGGGGTTTCGATAAGCTACAGCTCTCGCTCACCTGTGGTGTTTCGGAAGGAGTGCTAATCAGCGCTCATTGCGTGCAGAGTAATTTCCAAAGAAGTTATCTCTTTGAGAATGGCACTGGGATGTCAGCTGAATGAGGCACTGTGTGTATAGCTGTGGAAAAGCCATCAACACACGGGACGGGCTTGCTAACGTTGATCCGTAAGCAGATGGGACGTCCATCGTCACAAGATACAGCGCTGTCGGCACACGGGACGACCTGGTTAACGCGATTATGCGTTCTCAGCGCCCTCCAGCGAAGTTGTCGGCTTTATTTGGCTCGCGAACGATGCAGTTCGTTCACGAAAATGGACGCACGTAAAATTCCTGCGGTGGCTATATCAAAACGCAAATTTCCGCCTTTCTCCATATAATACTCATATTGTTCTGTCCGTGGTAAACACAAATAAAAACATCAATATCAGCGAAAATGTAATAAGATAAAAAGGAAAGATACGTGTCACGGGCAGTGAGGACATCAGCTTTTAAAATTCCACCAAATCTAACAAACTCACTCATGACAGGGGACTGCCTTATATTTACATAAAATTAAGAATGACAGAAATTATTTCTATTGATACAACAGAACTCGAACCCTTTACCGTACTAATCTCTGCCTCTACATACTACGCTACGCTGTAGCTTTGATACAATGGACTTTGGATTTTATCTCACAGTCTTCTAGAGGCTTTAATCACCGATATGTTAATAATTTACAGTTAAATTCTAACAAAAACGACAAGTTTGTCAGGAGCCTTTAATGTGCTCTTGCCTTAAAACGGCTTATTCTGCTAACACCCGAGTTACAACGCGATAATAACTAAACACGAAAATGTTTTAACCGCCAGTATGAGGTTTCCTCTAGTTTTCTTACAGCACACCGAACAAGTAACGATTCATTCCCGATGCATTAAATTTTCTGGTGCGTAGAAACAGCATACATTCATGAAGTGTAAGGCACAACATAAAAACCCACCGAATATGGGCTTCTGCTGAACAAGACAAGTACGACACGGCGTCTTGCTTGCTGTTGGCTTCAAGCTCTCGTCTCGTGACGTATAGTGTTCTTGCTTCCTTTCGGTTCTTCTAGTTTACTGGGCAGGTCGCCGATAAGTCGGAGGACTTATTTTTTGTTTCATATGACGAAATGGCTCCTCAGCGTAAAATAGCCGGAAGTTACGTCATAGAACTCGTAGAGCGCCACGTCAACGTTGCGTAGTTCATTCTGCATGGCGACAGCTTAATCTGGGACACACTATTTGCTTTTCTTGTATCCTGACTTTTTCACTATCAAATGTAACGATCACTTGGGTGAAATTTGTGCTCTCCCAAATTATAGGGATGCCAAATAAAGGCTTATTACGAATTCCTTTCGACCTCAACCATAAGCTCTCGACACACTGCATTCACACTTACTGAGTGGCCCATAATTTATCTTTATCATTAATTTTCATTTTAAAGTAGGCAAAATAGGCTTACCTGACTAATGTAATGATGCTTACCCTTGGACTGGGGATGGGAAAAAATGGTTCAAATGGCTCTGAGCGATAAGGGAGTTAACATCTGAGATCATCAGTCCCCTAGAACTTAGAACTACTTAAACCTAACTATCCTAAGGACATCACACTCATCCATGCCGGAGGCAGGATTCGAAACTGCGACCGTAGCAGTTGCGCGGTTCCAGACTGAAGCGCCTAGAACCGCTCGGCCCTACCGGCTGGCGGGAATGGGAAAACTGCGAATCGTGGCTGTTTAAGCACATACGACAAGTATTAACAGAGGCAGGCATAAGGAAAGTTTAAGTTCATACACACATATAAACTAAATTGTGTAATACGTCCGACCGCGGCCAATTCCGCCAACGTGCTGCGAGAGGCCGAGCAGGACCCCATGGGGCGATCCCCTGGGTCACTGCAGCCATTCTGCAAGGACACAGCGGGAACTCAAGGAGAGACACTATGCGAAGGGCCTGCCTGACAACGAGAAGCGTGCCGTGCCGAGAGCTGATGAACACCTACAGCCATTAGGACGGAACGCCAAGAATGCACGCGAGACGGAGCCCAAACATGAGTCTGTCCAGGGCTCACGCAGAGAGAGCGGTGATAAGGATTTGTTGTGTAGCTGCTCTCCCAACAGCCTCGGAATGCAGGAAAACATCTTACGAATGTGAAATTGTGAGAAAGATGCCAGTTCACGAGGCACACGCCAGCCCACGCCAGATAGGAAATTTCCACCCCACAAGATGTGGCGTGGCTATGATCTGTCACTGTGCTGTATTGGAAATTTTGTCAGCCAATGACGACGCATAAGGAAGAATATTTCGAAGAGGAGTTGAGCTGAGAGATGGAAGGAGAAGTGAGGAGGAGTCGGGGAGACACCGCGGAAGCGAGAGGACACGGGCCGTCTTCCACCTAGCGCCAACATCCGCCCTCCGACGTCGTGATATCACAGCTTCGGCCACGCAACCGACAACGGGCAGACAACGCGGAGATCGTACCTGGGCCCCGCCGCAAATCCGCGAGTGCTGGTCAGGGCAGCCGACTCGCGCACCACAGATCCGAGGCGACGCGCCATACCGACGCAGCACCTGCCGCCGACAGCAGTATACGACGAACGATAAGGAAGAATAGTGATACGATTCGTTCCCTCCTCCTTCCCCTTAATAACTGAGTTGTGTCCACACCCAATCAAATAGGCCCTGAGATATATAAATTTGTTTTAGTTTGTGTAAACAGAACGCAAATAAATACATTTCTTTCATGGTTTGATCATATAAAGAATCTTTTACATTAATTCATGTACATCTTAATGTTTAACCATTTGTGTTTTATTTTATTTAATTATTGATATCAATTAATTGTTGGCTCCTAACGTGGGGCAATGTCATCAGTTATCTGCTCGTCATTTCACGTCCGACAGCAGAGAGAAGAATACACAGTTCACTACATTTTTGGCGCACAACATGGGGCGACCTCATAGGTAATGTTGACGGTATCTGATGTCACAAAGTAATTTCTCGAATCCACTACAAAATACTGTTTTATAAACACAAGAAAACGAACTCCACGTTGAAATGCGCTTCACTGTATCAGACCGACGCACAACGTCTCTCTACAGTGTCTGAAGCGTAACTGCACCGGTTCAGATAAAATAATCCTCTCGCTGGTGTGCTATGGCGTCTTTCACTCCTCCGCTCTTCGATCGGAGACCGTTTGTGTCAGCCACTAGGAGCGCAAAAGTGCTTGCTGTGCTCCACGGTCGATCCTGTGGAGAGCGGTGCAGTTCACATAAGATGTAGAGAAAAATCTCGTCAGGGTAGAATAAACCTAACAACAGTTTTCAGATCAGCATGCGTATTTAACAACCACACACGGCGATAGTTTCTACTGTTTGCCTTGCCCAACAAGGTCGCCGGGTCCCTCCGCAATTAAGAACGTTTGGAGCCTTATGGACAGGGCCCACCAATCAGCTCCAGATTTTGACAATTTAACTCGCCAGTTAGGCAGAACATGGCACGATATCACTGAGGAGGACATCGAACAACACTATCAATCAACGCCAAGCCGAATAACTACTTGCAACGTGGCCAGAGGTGAACGAACGTGTTATTGACTTGCTTAGTTTGTGAAGGTCTTCCCTTGAATAAATCATCTTTTTTTTCTGAGACTGTAATCGTTTGTTTGTACATGTGTATCTACCGATTTCCGTCCCATTCGTATAATTCTTGCGTTTGCTTATCTGTACAGGTGCATTATATCCACTGATTTCCGCCCAATATGATGCGTTTTTGTTTAATTTTCGGCTGTAAAATAGTCATAGTAATAATAATAATAATTATAGTAACAATTATATAATGACAAAACACAGGGCGCCGGAGGAGGATTGCCGAATATTCAGGGATACAACAGGAAAGATCATTCGAAGCGAATAGGAGGAGAAAAGGTGTGCTCCAAAATGAAAAAAAAGAGCTATGAGCATTTGTTTACCTGTGCTACAGAAAAAATTGCTCACAGCTCTTAAGGTAAGCTTTTTAGAGCCCATGTTTATTGTACTTTGCTTCTTGTTGCTTCCACCTCTCAAAATATGGAAAGCAAAGAGCTTACAGTGAAGAGATTTGTTTCGCAGTATCGCAGATGAAGAGATGTTCATAGCTCTAAAGATATGTGTTTTGGAGCCCATGTTTACCAGATATTTTCGCTTCGAATGTTCGTTGCTGTCGTCTGATTGCTTTGATGCGGTTTGCTACGAATTCCTCTCCTGGGCTAACTTTTACGTCTCAGAGTAGCATTTGGAACATACGTCCACAGTAACGTGCTGGATCTATAGCAATCTCTTTCTTCCTCTACTGTTTTTACCATCTCCCTCTAGTATCATGGAGGTCAATCCCTGGTGTCATATGCCCTATCATCGTGTCCCTTCTTGCTGTCAGTGTTTTCGATTCTGTGGAGAACCTCCTCATTTCTTACCTTACCCGTCCACTTAATTTTCAACATTCTTCTGTAGCACAACACCTCAAATGCTTCGATTCTCTTCTGTTCAGGTTTTCCTACAGTTTACCATAGAATGTTGCGCCCCAAACGTACATTCTTAGAAATTTCTGCCTCACATTATCGCCTATATCTGATACTACAGGCTTCTCTTGACAGGAATTTCCTTGTTTGCCAGTGGTATTTTGTTATTTTCCTGAATATTGACCATCCGCCCTCGGACAACCTGTACTTCTCGGCAAAACTGGTCAGCTGGTCGCAGTGGGATATAACTTGGTCACGTGACTAGGGAGAGTCAAATTGAAAGCCACACTCGTTGACTTCCTGTGTAAGCGCGAAAAGTGACGACGAATAATAATCGCGTAAAATATCTTTGCGGGAAGATGCAGCAACTTCCTGTTATCAGTAATTTTACTGACAAAATTAATTTAAAAAGTGTGATAGAGTCGATACAGAGGCATCGGACCGTGCAAGTAAATGCTGACAAGCGTAAGTAAATTAAGTCAATGGTGTGAAAATTACGGAAGGAGGGACACGCTGCCGAGTGAAGCAAGTGTCAAGTACCTCCCGATTTAGTAAAAAAAACTCAATAAATATTTCATTCACGAATTAGACAAATGAGTTATCAGACAGAAATTTCTGGGAAATAGTGGACAATAGAAGGAAATACCATCTTCGCAAGAACATCACAGATCTTTTTTTTTTCTTTTGCACAGAACTGGACTTCCAGACTAACATAGGAACCCTAAGAAAAACTGTTCCATCTACGGGACTGATTTTAAATAAACAACTAAGTATGTGCAGACGAGAGAACATACTTGCAAAAATATTTTAGATTTTTTAGAAAAAGTGAAACATCCGAATTAAAGCGACCAGTAATTTGTATATAACGGGCAGTGAAATGAAAACGAGTCAGAATGAAAAAAAAAAAAATTAAGTAAACAGATTATTATTTTAGTGTCTTCTTATTATATTCTTTCAATAATTATGTTAGTTAAAAAAAAGAAAAAAAAGCTGAACAGCCCTACCTGATCATCTGCGAAGTTCAAAGTGTACATACAGTGATGCTCTGTTACCTTAATACTCTTGCTGTACATTTCCTACTTCATAACTTCAACGCTCTCTAAACGTGTGTTTTAAACTACATTGGAGAAGAGCCAGCACCTCTGTTTCAATACTTTTGTAATTGTGGAACGGAAGGAAACTGAAAAATCGGTTAGCATAGATTCAAACAAACAGTCGGCATTGTCTTTCACGACTGAAACAGCGGACGACGAGTCAGCGGACACTGGGAAATAGCGACGTCACCGGGGAGATAGTTTTACGAACACTGACAGTGAAGCATCGTGAGCACTCAAGGTGAGACATAACTTAGGTATCATTTCCGATTTTCTTTTAAATGAGCGCTTCATTAATCGTTGCGTATAATCCTGTAGCAGTTTTCGAAACTACACAAAGTATGGCAGTATGGGAGTGAATGCTGGAAACTACAAGAAGTACCGAACTGTACGCTATTACTGCCTCCCCTCCCTCTTTCTCAAGTCTAAACACGACGGTGCTGGCACACTGACCAGGTAACAAGTTCGTTTTGTCCGAAAATGGACACGAATGAACATACGAAATTTAAAAAAAAAAATCGGAGACTAACAATGGCATAAGCAATACTACTACGTTCTTGTTAAATATGAGTGACGGCACGTAAAAGAAACGTGTGGCAGCACTACAGAATAATTCATTGGGAAGAAGTTTATTGGCCAGAGGAAGATCGAGAAGTAACAGGGTACGGTTAGCAGGTGAGATGGAAGGAAGACTACAGAAATAAAAGGGTATGAGGAAAACCTGGATAGTTTACAATGTGAGGGAGATAGTAGTTTTCTGCTGAAACAATGGGAAACAGCTAGAATGAGCCAAGAGAGAAGCTACACCAACGATACACTGATAATTCTTCAATCTCCTCTTGCATGGAGAGGGGTTTTGGGTGACACGCAGGTTACACACCAGTTTCTTCAACAATTGTATGGCTGACGTGGTAAAGGAGCTCGAGAAATATTAAGTGGTGGAAACAGCAACGCCACGAATTGGAGTCCTTTTCTTGAAACATTTAGTGTTGCATAAAAGTACATCCAGCGTAATAAATGTAACCGATCCCGTATGATAGTTATTTAGTACTTTTGAAGAGGTACTGCGGCTACTAGTGACTACGAAATTGTGTAAGTAACCAGAGCTCGTGAAAGTCATATCACCTGTCCGACTGGATCCAGCCTAACAGCAAGAACTGATGTGATCAACTGAATGTTACACACGTGTCGTGCTGGTGCATTCAAAGTTAATCGCTATGTATGGAGTTTACTCTAACGTTGAACCACATCACAATAGTAAAGAATTGGTTAAACTAAAGACTATACTAATTTTTGTTTAATTTAAGGTTGAAATGTTTTTTCTAAAGCTTTGGATTACTTCTGGCTGATGCGAATTTCATGCGTGCTGCAACAGTCTGTTTTGCTAAATTTAGATGTTCAACCAAGATGGTATACTAATTTCTTTTTAGGTAACTGGATACTATCAAGGCGTATTGGAGAAACTGTTTCAAAAATGTGCCCTGATAAACGTTTACTGTGGTACGAGGATGATCTGTGGTTTCTTCGGGTTTAGTTTAAGACTATGGATTTGTGCCTTTCGTGATGCTGGAAAAAAAATCTTCATTCGTACATGGTCCAGTCACATTAATGTGACCACCGCCAATCTTAAGCGTTGACGTACACTGACCAATCACAGACAAGTGGCAGCTCTAGTAATGGATGATATACAGGGTGAGTCACCTAACATTACCGCTGGACATATTTCCTAAACCACATCAAATACTGACGAATCGATTCCACAGACCGAACGTGAGGAGAGGGGCTAGTGCATTTGGTTAATACAAACCATAAAAAAACGCACGTAAGAATGTTTTTTAACACAAACCTACGTTTTTTTAAAATGGAACCCCGTTAGTTTTGTTAGCACATCTGAACATATAAAAAAATACGTAATCAGTGCCGTTTGTTGCATTGTAAAATGTTAATTACATCTGAAGATATTGTAACCTAAAGTTGACGCTTGAGTACCACTCCTCCGCTATTCGATCGTGTGTATTGGAGAGCACCGAATTACGTAGGGATCCAAAGGGAACGGTGATGGACCTTAGGTACAGAAGAGACTGGAACAGCACATTACGTCCACATGCTAACACCTTTTTATTGGTCTTTTTCACTGACGCACATGTACATTACCATGACGGGTGAGGTACACGTACACACGTGGTTTCCGTTTTTAATTACGGAGTGGAATAGAGTGTGTCCCGACATGTCAGGCCAATAGATGTTCAATGTGGTGGCCATCATTTGCTGCACACAATTGCAATCTCTGGCGTAATGAATGTCGTACACGCCACAGTACATCTGGTGTAATGTCGCCGCAGGCTGCCACAATACGTTGTTTCATATCCTCTGGGGTTGTAGGCACATCACGGTACACATTCTCCTTTAACGTACTCCACGGAAAGAAGTCCAGAGGTGTAAGATCAGGAGAACGGGCTGGCCAATTTATGCGTCCTCCACGTCCTATGAAACGCCCGTCCAACATTCTGTCAAGGGTCAGCCTAGTGTTAGTTGCAGAATGTGCAGGTGCACTATCATGCTGATACCACATACGTCGGCGCGTTTCCAGTGGGACATTTTCGAGCAACGTTGGCAGATCATTCTGTAGAAACGCGATGTATGTTGCAGCTGTTTGGGCCCCTGCAATGAAGTGAGGACCAATGAGGTGGTCGCCAATGATTCCGCACCATACATTTACAGCCCACGGTCGCTGTCGCTCTACCTGTCTGAGCCAGGGAGGATTGCCCACGGACCAGTAATGCATGTTCCGTAGATTCACTGCCCCGTGGTTTGTGAAACCCGCTTCATCGGTAAACAGGTAGAACTGCAACGCATTCTCTGTTAATGCCCATTGACAGAAAAAAATGGCTCTGAGCACTAAGGGACTTAACTGCTGAGGTCATTAGTCGCCTAGAACTTAGAACTAATTAAACCTAACTAACCTAAGGACATCACACACATCCATGCCCGAGGCAGGATTCGAACCTGCGACCGTAGCGGTCTTGCGGTTCCAGACTGCAGCGCCTTTAACCGCACGGCCACTTCGGCCGGCGCCCATTGACAGAATTGCACTCGATGATTAAAGTCATCACCATGTAATTGCTGATGTAGCGACACATGAAACGGGTGAAATCGGTGACGATGCAGTATGCGCATGACACAACTTTGACTCAGTCCACCGGCTCTCTCAATGCCCCGTTACTCTTGTGTGGGTTCATGGCAACAGCAGCTAACACTCCAACTGCACCCGCTTCTCCTGTGACGGGCCTGTGACGGACCCGTTTGCGTGCTACGACCATACCTGTTGCATACAGTTGGCGGTAGATGTTTTGCAATGTGCGGCACGTTGGATGCTCTCTGTCCAGGTACCGTTCTGCATAAACCCTGCAGGCTTCAGCTGCATTTCGTCCACACTCATCTCCGCCTATTCAGAGTTCGAATACACCATGGTCACATTTCCTACAACACTACACTATCACAGACGTCTGGTAACACGGTGTACTACAGTTGGTCTGCGTGCAGAGACGAATGCAGAATAACAATAGCAGCAAGCGCTACATGCGGACACTGCGACAGCTAGACCAAACCACAACAGTGCACTACAGCCACACTCGTAAACACGGTCGTCATCGTAAACATGTCCCTGCAGATGCTGCTCGCCGACCGTGGGCCGTGTTTGTTACAACACGCAACTGAACGTCGGAGGTTTCAAGCGTCAACTTTAGGTTACAATATCTCCGGATGTAATTAAAATTTTACAATGCAACAAACGGCACTGATTACGTATTTGTTTATATGTTCAGATGTGCAAACAAAACTAACGTGGTTCCATTTAAATAAACGTAGGTTTGTGTTAAAAAACATACTTCCGTGCATTTTTGTATGGTTTGTATTAAACAATTACACTAGCCCCTCTCCTCACGTTCGGTCTGTGGAATCGGTTCGTCAGTATTTGATGTGGTTTACGAAATATATCCAGCGGTAACGTTAGGCGACTCACCCTGTATAATGCGTGTCGCGGGAAAACGGGAATCAGTGCAGCTGTTGTAATGCGAAAATGGAACAATTCATCTCACATCCTAAAGGGCATCCTAATTGGCTTTTGGCCCACGGGCGGAAGCATTTCAAATGGTTCAAATGGCTCTGAGCACTATGCGACTTAACTTCTGAGGTCATCAGTCGCCTAGAACTTAGAACTAATTAAACCTAACTAACCTAAGGACATCACACACATCCATGCCCGAGGCAGGATTCGAACCTGCGACCGTAGCGGCCGCTCGGTTCCAGACTGTAGCGCCTAGAACCGCACGGCCACTCCGGCCGGCGAAGCATTTCAAGAAACGACTATGTTTGCAAGCTGTTCGTGTACAGCCGTGGTCAGTCTAAACCGAACATGATAAAATTGGGCAACTCTGGTGAACCACGGCACATAAATGACGGCAGCTGAGATGTGTCTGGGTGACTAGACGCGCAACTGTTCAACGACTGCCTATCTACATCAACAAAGTGTCCACGAACAGTGTCTCTTCAGCGATCGTTCAGCTAACGTTGCTGCACATGAGAGTTCCCAGAATGCACCTGTTTCATGCTCCCAGGCTGACTGCTGTTCATCGCCGATGGAGGCCGGAATTTACACGCCGGTACCGCAAGTGGACATCCAGTGATTGGCGACAGGTGGCCTTTTCAGACGAATCACGTTTTAGGCTTCATCTAAAAGATGGCCGTTGACGTAAAACATCTGAAAGCGAACACCTTGTATCACTTATGGTCTAAGGAAGGACTTCGGGGTATTTCCTGGGTGACCTCGTAATTCTGGAAGACGCAGTGTACCAGCACAAGCATGCATCTATTCTTGGTGCCATGTCCATCCCGACATGAAGTTTGTTTTACCATGGCACGATGGCGCCTACCATCACGACAATGCCAACGTGTCACAGAGCTCGCATTGTACGTGTGTGGTTCGAAGAAAAACTGGTTGATTTCATCGTATTACCCTGGCCAACATTCTCCCCGGATCTGAACCGATTCGAAAATCTGCAGGACTACCTCGATCATGGTTTTCGCATCATAGATCCTCAACCGAGAAAACCAGAGCAGCTGCTCACAGCACTGGAGTCATGGCTCCATATCAGTCTTGGTACGTTCCAGAACCTCACTGACTCTCTTCTTTTACGTCTCGTAGTGGCCCGCTCTGCAAAAGCTAGTTATTCAGGTTATTCAGGTTCTCACAATAATCTGACTGGACATGCAGTCGGTCTGATCCGTATGCAGCGTCGTTCGTACTGCTGATTCTTAGAGCCACCTGGTTATCGTTAGCATGAAAGTCGTAGTTACAAGAATGAAGAGCAGGTAGAATAGCGTCGAAATATGGCAGAAAAACAATGGACCAAGGACAAACACCTAGATGACTCCAGAGAGCACGTGTTACCGGCTGACCCCTCTGACCCACAGACAACTCACTGACATTTGTTTCCAACCTATCTGCCGAACCACGGTATTTCACGTCAGAAATTCATCTGTTTCATTTTCATAAGTAATATATATATAAATCAACAGTATGAAAAGCTTTGCTGGTCGCTTAACGCCTGTCCATGGCGTATTTGACGTCTGCTGACAATTTGATTAATGCTGCTGTGTTTCCGGAAGCCTGATCGGTATAAATTTTAAGTTGTATAAGTTTTACGGTATTGCGTCACCTGTTACTGGACAGTGTACTCCCAGTAAGGGTAATACGCTGAGGGTAATACGCTGATGAGCCTAAAATCGCCTGGTGAGTTTGGCTTAACAGTCTTACATATTTGTTAAATTATGCTTTGCTTCCACTTAGCAGGATCCGTACCACTAACTAGATGGAGAATGAGGAGGCCTTTGAGAACTGAAATAACAGTAACGTCTATGTTTTTAATCATAGCTATGCTGATTCTATCATCACTTTCTGCCGCAGAGGAGGTACCCATGATTGCTTGTCGTACTGACTGAGCAGAAATATGTTTTAAGAAACACGTGCCTGTCGAGAAGGCGCTAAAGCCGCGCAGTTTTTATAGCAGTGATGTCGGTTTTGACACGATGTGTACAAAAGAGTCGGCATGCATGATTTCGGCTACGCACACATTTTGTTTCCCTTCCTCCCACAGCTCCTCGTATAACTTATATATAAGGCGAGAGAAATAAAATTGGCCTGGAAAATATTTAAAGCGTCTTACTATACTTAACCGAGCTCACATCATCCATATTCGAGACGGATGATGTAAGTTGGGTTTCGTATCTTGCGGTACCTGAAATACTTTCCGGGCCAGTTTTCTTCATTTACCTAGTAGTTCAGATGTTGGATATGCTCGAATCTTCCTTGTGCAGAATATAGTTTATTCGTTACCAGGTGTAAGTTTGTAATCGGTCATGGACAATGTTACTTTGATAGAACGCTTATGGTAAGTCTACCATCTCGAGCAGTGGTTGCTATAGACGAGTTGGACGCTACGATGGTTGACTGAATTTGGTAGCTGTAGTGTTAATCACCATAGCCGATAAATGCGTCTGTGACTGTTTCACTGATTTGGGAGTCGTCCTTTTTTTTTTTTTTTTTTTTTTTTTTTGAGTCATCAACCTTCCGACTGGTTTGATGCGGCGTGCCATAAATTCCTCTCCCGTGCCAACCTCTTCATCTCAGAGTAGCACTTGTAGCATACGTCCTCAGTTATTTGCTGGATTTCTGTCTCCCTCTACAGCTTTTACCCCCTACAGCTGCCTCGAGTACCAAGAAAGTTATTCACTGATGTCTTAACAGATGTCCGATCATCCTGCCCCTTCTCCTTGTCAGTGTCTTCAACGTATTCCTCTCCTCTCCAATTCTGCGCAGAACCTCCTCATTCATTACTTATTTTAACATTTGTCTGTAGCACTACGTCTCAAATGCTTCGATTCGCTTCTGTTCCGGTTTTCTCACAGTCCATGTTTCACTACCATACAAAGCTGTGCTCCAAATATACGTTCTCATAAATTTCTTCCTTAAATGAAGGACTATGTTTGATACTAGTAGACTTCCCTTGTCCAGGAATGCCCTTTTATTCCATTGCTAGTCTGCTTTTGATGTCCTCCTTGCTCCGTCCGTCATTGGTTATTTTGCTGCCTAGGTAGCAGAATTCATTAACTCATCTACTTCGTGACCATTAATCCTGACGTTAAGTTTCTCGTTGTTCTCATTTCTGCTACATGGCATTACTTTCATCTTTCTTCAATTTACTCTCAGTCCATATTCTGCACTCATTAGACTGTTCATTCTATTTGGCAGATCATGTAATTCTTCTTCACTTTCACTCAGGATAGAAACGTCATCAGTGAATCGTATCATTGAAATCCTTTCACCTTGAATTTTAATTCCACTCCTAAAGCTTTATTTTATTTCCGTCACTGCTTCTTCGATGCGCAGATTGAACAGTAGGGTCGAGAAACTATATCCCTGTCTTACACCCTTCTTAATCCGAGCACATCGTTCTTGGTTGTCTTTTCTTCTTCGCTCATGTACATATTGTATAAAACCCTTCTCTGCCTATAGCTTACCCCTATTTTTTTTTTTATAATTTCGACCATCTTGCACCATTTCACAATGTCGAACTTTTTTCTAGGTTGACAAATCCTATGAACTTGTCTTGATTTTTCAGTAGTCTTGCTTCCATTATCAACTGCAACATCAACATTGCTTCTCTGGTGCCGTTACCTTTACTAAAACCAAACTCATCGTCATCTAACTTATCCTTAAAAATTTGGAAGTTTGTGGTAAGGTCTTATCTGACCAAACTGCTTAAGTCATCGGTCCCTAAACTTGCGGACTACTTAATCTAACTTAAACTTACTTACGCTAACGACAACACATACACCCATTTCCGAGGGAGGACTCAAACCTCCGACGGGGGGGGGGGGGGGGGGGGGCCGCGCGGACCGTGACAAGGCGCCCAGACCTTGCGGCTACACCGCGCGGCGCTTATCCTTAATTTTCTTTTTCATTCTGCTGTAAATTATTCTTGAAAGCAACTTGGATACACGAGCTGTTAGGCTGATTGCGCAATAATTCTCGCACTTGTCAGCTCTTGCAGTCTTCGCAATTGTGTGGATGATATTTTTCCGACATTCAAATACTCGTAGTATGTTGTCAGACTCACACACCCTTCACACCAACGTGTATAGTCGTTTTCCTGCCACTTCGTCCAATGATTTTAGAAATTCTACCGGAATTTTATCTACCTCTTCTGCCTTATATAAGTACTCCAAAGCTCACTTAGTTTATGATTCTAATACTGGATTTCCTAACTCTTCTAAATCGACTCCCATTTCTTATTCTATCACATCAGACAAATCTTCCCCCTCATTGAGTCCTTCAATGTTCTCTTCCCACCTATCCGCACTCTCCCATGCATTTAACAGTGGAATTCCCGTTTCACTCCAAATGTTACCCCTCTTGCTTTTCATTTCACCGAAGGTTGTTTTGACTTTCCTGTATGCTGAGTCAGTCTTTCCGACAGTCATTTCTTTTTCATTTTCTTCACATTTTTCACGCAACCTTTTTGTCTTAGTTTCCCTGGACGCCCTATTTACTTTATCCCTCAGCGACATTTATTTCTGTATTCCCGAATTTCCCTGAACATTATTGTACTTTCTTCTTTCATTGAATTGTCCTGTTACCCATGGTTTCCTCGCAGTTACATTTCTTGTACCTATGTTTTTCTTCCCAACTTTGCCCTTTTTTGGAGATGTTCATTCCTCTTCAGCTGTCCTCCCTACAGAACTATTTCTTATTGCTGTATCTATATCCTTAGAGAACTTCAAGGGTATTTCGTCGTTCCTCACTGCTTCTGTATGCCACTTCTTTGTGTATTGATTCTGCCGGACTAATTTCTGAAACTTTAGCCTACTCTTCATGACTAATAAACAGTAATCGCCTACTCTTCATGACTAATAAACAGTAATCTGGGTATATATCTACTCGTGGGTACGCCTTACAATCCAGTATCTGATTTCGGAATCTCTGTCTGAACATGATGTAACTTAAGTGAATTCTTCCAGTATCACCCGGCCTTTTCCAAGTATATCAATTCCTTTCCTATCACTAGCTGAAATTTATTACAGAACTCAATTAGTCTTTCTCATTCCTTGTCCCAAGCCCACATTGTCCTGTAACCTTCCCCTACAACTACACACCAGTCCCCCATGACTATTAGATTTTCATCTCCCCTTAAGTACTGTATTACCCTTTCAATATTGTCATATGCTTTCTCTGTCTCTTCATCTTCAACTTGCAACGTCGGAATGTATACCTTAAATATCTATGTCGGCGTTGGTTTGCTGTCTGTTCTGATAAGAATAGCAGTATCACTGAACTGTTCACAGCAGCACGGTCTCTGCCACTCCTTCCTATTTATAACGAATCCTACTCTCGTTACAACATTTACTGCTGCTGTTAATATTATCCTGTACTCATCTGACCAGATATCCTTGTCTTCTTTCCATTTCACTTCACTGATCCCTATTATATCTAGATTGAGCCTTTGCATTGAACTTTCAGATTTTCTAGCTTCCATAGCACGTTAGAACTTCTGATATTCCACGCCCCGACTCGTAGAATGTTATCCTTTCGTTGGTTATTTAATCTTTTTCTCATGGTCACCTTCTCCTTGGCAGTTCGAGAGATTCGAATGTGGGGCTATTCCGGAATCTTTTGCCAATGGAGAGATCATAATGGGACATTTTGAATTACAGGCCACATATCTTGTGCGTACACGGTACGTGTCTTTAATACAGTGGTTTCCATTGCCTTCTGCATCCTCATGCCGTTGGTCATTACTGATTCTTAAAATGAAGAACAAACCACCTTCAGTCACAAGTTGCGTTTATTTACTGCACTATGCATTTCGAGCCCTGGAGGTTCATCATCAGGTGCTTTTTAGTGATTTACATCGGGTTTTTTAGTTGTTTGCCTGTTGATATTACATTTTTGTGTTGCAACATGGTATATTGTAGATATAAGTTTAACAGCGTTAATAATATGAAAATAACTTACAGTTTAACATTGTATGATGTCTGCTTCTGTTGTTCAGTTGGTATACACAATATACATCTTTAATTTTGCAGTGCATACTGGGATATATACATAGTCACACACTTTTTCGCACATTGTAGCAGCAGAACATGCCAAAGATTCTCGTTCATACAGATGTTCTACTTCTAAATATAATCGATTTTCTTGTTTCACACAAGATAATATGATATAGTATTATTAGTACTGTTATTAAAATAATTATTTGGTACCATGTTGTAGGTTGTCAGCTGTTTGTACTGTTATAGATTTGATTCCTCAGGAAAAAAATAAACTTTTAAAGGTGTAGAAAAAATTGTGGCTGTTAAACTCTGTTTGTTCATTCAACAAGTTTTCAGAATATTTTTCTTTGTGTAGCATTATTTCTAACTGTTCTAGTGGATTAAGTTTTTTACTGTTGGGTTCTGTGTGAAGTACAGTTAGGCTGTTGTGGATGTCGTCAAGTCTATGGTTATTAGTATACATGGGGTTAGCTATTGTAGATTTTTCAAAATGGTTTAGTCGAAAGCCGTCGGTGTGTTCTTTATACCGTGTTTGGAAGGTTCTTCCAGTTTTTCCTATGTAAAATGCAGGGCAACTGTTACATTGTAATTTATATATTCCACTGTTTTGTGTTATTGGCTTGTTTGTGTTCACTGTGTGAGGTAAAAGGTATCCAAGTTTGCTGTCTGTGGAGAAAGATATTTTAATATTGTTTTTTTTTTAATAAGTTAGCTATTTTTTGTGATACTGTGCCTAAGTATGGAATGCTTGTGAAGATTTGTTTTGTGTCGGTAGTTTTCTTTTCGTTGCTTTTGTGAATGATGTTGGTCTGAATTTTTCTAGATAGTTTATCAATTAATTTTACAGAGTAACCATTATTTACTGCAATTGTTTTGATAGTATCTATTTCTTGTGTTAGTGCTTTGGGTTTTAAAGGTAATGTATGTGCCCTGTTCAACAGTGATCTAAATGCAACATACTTATGTGTGTTCGGGTGGTATGAAGATTCATGTGTTGTGATGTCAGTGTAGGTTGGTTTTCGGTGAATGTACAAGTTATGTTCTTGTTGTTCATTCACAATTGTGAGGTCTAAGAAATTTATGGGGTGATTTGTTTCATGTTCTATTGTGAACTTTATTTTATTGTGGAGTTAGGAATGATGCGAGGAGTTCTAGTTCATCTTTAGTGCCACCAAATAATAGTAGTGCGTCATCTACATATCTCTTGTAATACACAATTTTTTGAACAAGTTTATTTTCTCCTTTGAAGAACTTATTCTCTAATTGGTTGATGAAAATGTCAGCTAGGAAACTCGACATGCAGTCAAATTGCTGATTCTTCCGCCTTTAGGGGCAGTTTCCCACCACAAGGACAAAGAGTGCCCTAAACCTGTGTCCGCTCCTCCGCCCTCTTTGATAAGGCCGTTAGCAGAATGAGTGTAAATTCTTATGCCGGAAGTCTTCCCGCCAATACTGATTATTAATCAACATGTTACCGGCGACGTAGTCGTCATACCAGTATATAATTATCGAGCGATCTTAACTCCGACATATTGACTATAATCTGAACTGAACAACATGAACGAGGGAGATCTCTAAGAATATCTCACCCAGATCCTTGTTTATGAGGTTACTGCACGTGCCAATCGCTCTCACTCATTTTTGTTAAGGTGTATGGGTGAGGGGAGGCGAGGGGTCATCATTTTTCTGCCTAATGTGATGCAACCCGGCATGACTTATTCACCATCACACAGGTGGCGAGAAACAACTCTTTCTATTGATTCTGAGCCGCACATATTTTTGGAATTTCACACTCGATCCTTGGTGGCCGGCAGTTTGTTGGTCAGCTTTCTGTTGTAACTATTTCTGACGATTTGCGAACTCGCTGGGAAATTCCTATATCCTAGCCCTTTTTGGCCTTTACATACGCTGAGTGTGTATCTTGTGGAGCAAGGCACCAAAATAAATTACCGAACAGAGAGAACTTCTGCAGTTCTCACGCACTAAAAATTGTTTTTGTTGTGTTTAATCCACCAATAAAGGTTGTTTCAGTCACATGTCTACATCTACATCTACATAAATACTACACAAGCCACCGAATGATGCGTGGCGGAGGGTACCCTGTACCACTAGCGGTGCAACGTACGGGTGTATTATGTTTATGAAACATCTTTATTTTTAATTAGTGCTATCCGACTTCGGCTCTGTTTAACTGCGCGAACTTGAATGATAATTGTAATTATGAAAACTCTTATTCTCAATGGGTAGTTTGCTACCTGCGGAAATAATAATACTTTAATTATGGTATGTTATCAAATCTTACATTCATTCAATAAAACAGGATGAGCAATATTAATAACCTGAAACATTACAATCAAATTAATTGTCTAAACTAAGTATCTTACCATTTGCACAATGGAGACTCTGTCTCTAATCATGCCACTTTCACTAACTTACGTAGGTTAATACTGGCCATGCAAGTTGTTTTACTGAAGCTCCACCTAGATGGACACAGAATCAGAGAGCTCAAGCAAAAGAGGAACAGGTACTCATTTGCAATTACAGTGCCCTACTTTGCCAGCTGTTTGTGCTAATATCACCATAATTCAGCGCGACGATTACGACAGTCGGCCCAGGTACCGGTGTGATGCCGTCTTTCCCCTATGAGAGCTCGACTTTACCTAAAACGTGGAAGTGATTTCCGTCCGTAAACTCCAGACCATAAGGTACTCAACTGTGGAGTCCGTCACTAGCAAATACACAATCTACTTGCACAAATGCCAGGAGTAGTTGGTAGACTCAAATGCGCGGCAGCAAAGCAACACTTAATGTTGCATTCGAACGCCACAAGTGAGCAAAAATCTGTTTCTCTTGTCAGAGAAACAGATGATTCTGCTTTTGTGGGGACGTATGCAATACCTTTGAAAAACTGGAGAGGGGTCACATTGATCGCAATGCCAGCATTATCTCCAAAGCTAACTGTTGTGTACATAGTTCCGCGTAGTCAGCGTGTACACAACTTTCCCACTAGAGCGCGCCCCGCTAAGCACATCAGCGCAGGCGCAGCGCTCGCCCATCTCCGCACTACGAGATGGGGTGCTGCCTTAGAGACGGACCAAATTCTGCTTCCGTCGATCCGCGTATTAATATGTAACGCAGCCAATGAGATTGCTGCTAACGTAGAACCTTTTCTCCTCGCGGATCACACTCGCGCAGTGATACATGAACGCGCGAGGTATTATAACTAGTGTACAGACCTCCAATTAGTCAGTCTGCATTTGTCTGCACCAGTCTGTACCAGTCTGCATTAGTCTGTACCAGTTTATAGTCAAGTTTCAGTCTGCGCCTAATAAGATTACCATATTCCCGTACATTGCCATGAAGATAAATGAATAGACACTTTTGTCCGGTATCAGAGATATATGTGAGAATAAGATTAATGTACTAATACCACAGGAACTTCAGATTGTCAATTGTAAATAGCATCCAGAATCAAGTTAAGTAATGTTTACACTTGTTATTATTTTAATAAATGTGTGTGAAAATTAATCAAGTTCTGTTTAAAGTTGGTCACCGTCACTCTGCTACTCTAAGCGTGCAAGTGGCATTTCTATCGACTGACCTAACGGCAGAAGATAAATACGCCACAATAAGACCACTAGACATATTGCTGACACTCGCCTACTTCGTTAGAGCGACAAGTCAAATAATCTGATGGTGTGTGTATCAAAGGTCTTACAGTACGCACACCACACTAACTATCTCTAGGCCTCCGCTTGCAGAGCACATCCACAGCGTCCGCCCAGCACCACCTCCGGCACCAGAGCCCCGATCTTGTTGCCGCCAAACTTTGCTGTTCGTCACACATGTATCCCTGCGCGTTTTCGGCCAATCAGGATTCTGAATTTTCGCGCGGTATCTTGTTGCCGCCAAACTTTGTGTCCCGTTAGCCGCAACGGCGGGAAGCAGTCTCTCTCTGTCTCGCACGGACGCTCTCTCTCTCTCTCTCTCTCTCTCTCCCTCTCTCCTTCTACCTGTGTGGTCTCAGGCTCCCCCGATGCTCCCTGCGGCCACAAGTACCACTCTGCTACCAAAGCAGCCGCCGTGTGAAGCTCCGGCCAGCTGCCTGCCACTTCGTTTGTTCGACAGCTCAAAACAGTTCTTTCCTGTGTCCGTCCAAACTACCTTCCCGATGGTAATACGCACAGTTCTAACAATCTTACGTACCAGTATCGACGTTGATAAGTTGATATTAGTATTAAAATGTAGACTTTCACGGCCGGAAATATCATGTCCATTATAATTATCCGGGCTGTTATGCCGTGGTCGGTTGACGAATTCTGTGTCGATTCCCAACGTTTCGTCTCCGACTGCGGGAGACATCTTCAAGGGGGTCCGTAGCACAATGGAAGGTCCAACACACCCACTGGCTCGCTACTGACAGTCAGTAGGTGTGTTGGACCTTCCATTGAGCTACGGACCCTCTTGAAGATGTCTCCCGCAGTCGGAGACGAAACGTTGGGAATCGACACAGAATTCGTCAACCGACCACTGCATAACAGCCCGGATAATTATAATGGACATGATATTAGTATTGTTCTGTCAAGGAGTTATCTCTATCCACGTGGTATTTGTCATTTATTATTTTCTGAATAAATAAGGTGCTAAAATCTGCCACCTTACACCGGTTATTTCCTTTCCTGTTCTAGTCGCAAATGGAGCGGGAGAAAAAAACTTTTTGTACGCCTCTGTTTGAGCCCTTATTTATCGTATCTTCGTGTTCCTTAGGCACAATGTATGTTCCCAGTAGTAGGATAGTTCGGCAGTCAGCTTCAAATTACTGTTCTTTAAATTTTCTCGGTAGGGTTTTTCGAAAAGAAAGTTGCCTTCCCTCCATGGATTCCCGTATGAACTCCCGAAGCATCTGCGTAACACTCAAATATTGTTTGAACCTATCGGTAGCAAATCCAGCAGCCCTCCTCTGAACTGCTTGGATGTCCTCCTATAATACGACCTGTTACGGATCCGAATCATCTAGCAGTGTTTAGAAAACAGGTTGCACCAGCGTCCTATACGCAAATCTCCTTTACAGATGAACCACACTTTCTCAAAATTCTCCCAATAATCCGAAGTTCACCAATCGCCTTCCTTACCACAATTCCCACATGGCCGTTCCTCTTTATATCGCTTTCCAGTGTTACGCCCAAATATTTAAACGACGTGACTGTGTCAGTCAGGACACTACTAATGCTGTATCCCAACATTACAGGTTTGCTCTTCCTACTCATTCGAATTAACTTACGCTTTCCCAGAATTAGAGCTACCTACCATTCATTAACATTTGGAAATTTTGTCTAACTCTTCTTATGTCTTCCTACAATCACTCAACTTCAACACCTTACTGTACACGATAGCGCCATAGGCAAACAATCGCAGATCACTGGTCCGCCAAGTCATTTATGTACGTAGAGAACAAAAACTCAAAATGTTCAAATGTGTGTGAATTCCTAAGGGACCAAACTGCTGAGGTTATCGATTCCTAGACTTACACACTACTTAAACTAATGCTAAGAACAACAACAACAACAACACACACACACACATCCATGTCCGAGGGAGGACACGTATCTCCGGCGGGAGGGGCCGCGCAATCCGTGACGTGGCGCCTTAAACCACGCGGCCACTCTCCGCGCGGCAGAATAACAGCAGTCCTATCACATTGTCCTGGGGGGCACTCCTGATGTTGCCCTTGTTCCTGTCGAGAACAACACACTGCGTTCTGTTACTTAACAAGTCTTCAATCTAGTCACATATCGGTGAATTTATTCCATATGCTCGTACCTTCGTCAACAGTCTACAATGGGGCACTGCGTCAAATGATTATGAGAAATCTAAGAATATGGAATATATATCTTGCCCTCTTCTTAATGTTCCAATTTATGCTTCTGTTAGAGCAAGTGCCATTCTGCCATAGGCGGCGCGAAGACAAGATTACACTAATATGAAACTTCCTGTCAGATTAAAATGTGTGCCGTACCGAGACTCGAACTCGGGACCTTTGCCTTTCGCGAGCAAATGCTCTACTAACTGAGCTACCCAAGCACGACTCAGGCCCCGCCTCACAGCTTTACTTCTACCAGTACCTCGTCTCCTACCTTCCAAACTTTACAGAAGCTCTCCGCTGCACACTCCGCTCCAGAATGAAAATTTCATTTCTGAAAACATCCAACAGGCTATGGCTAAGCCATGTCTCCGCAATATCCTTTCTTTCAGGAGTGCTAGTTCTGCAAGTTTCGCGGGAGAGCTTCTGTAAAGTTTGGAAGTTAGGAGACGAGGTACTGGCAGAAGTAAAGCTGTGAGGGTGGGGCGTGAGTCGTGCTTGAGTAGCTCAGTTGGTAGAGCACTTGCCCACGAAAGGCAAAGGTCCCGAGTTCGAGTCTCGGTCCGATACACAGTTCTAATCTGCCAGGAAGTTTCATATCAACGCACACTCCGCTGCAGAGTGAAAATTTCATTTCAAGATTACACTAGTTACAGGGGGTACAGAGACATTTAAGCATTTCTCTCGCGTTCGATTCGCGATTGGGATGGAAAGAATCCCTCAAATCGATAAAATGGGAACAACCGTCTACCATGTACTTCACAGTCGTTTGCAGTGTGTAGTATAGGTGTAGAATCCCAAGGGATCGTTTCTTCTTTTGATGCTTTAAAAGTCGGTCGGTGTAGCCGAGCGGTTCTAGGCGCTTCAGTCTGGAACCGAGCGACCGCTACGGTCGCAGGTTCGAATCCTGCCTCGGGCATGGTTAGGTTTAAGTAGTTCTAGAGGACTGATGACCTCAGATGTTAAGTACCATAGTGCTCAGAGCCATATGAACCATATGATGCTTTAAAAGCCGGAAAAAGAAACTGTCTAATACGGAAGTTTGACTGTGTTGTTAATAAGAGTGACGTGATATTTCAGGGGTCCTCGGTAATAGCAGCGTCCAGGTGCACACACAACCGTCACCACTGGTGGGAGCAACATGGCGGCCAACGTAACAGCTGCGGCAGCAGGTGTGGTGGGGAGGCAGGTGCTGTTCGGCTGGGTGGACTACGTGGCGTTCGCGCTAATGCCCACTCTCTCCGTGGCCATAGGCCTCTACTTCGGCATCTGTGGCCGTGCCAAGAACACTGCCAAGGTGGACTACCTGCACGGCGGAAAGACTATGAGGGTGCTCCCCGTCGCCATCTCGCAGATATCGAGGTGAGCCATCCACTCTGCAAGACATTACTCACATGTTTCCGTAAATTAGTACACTACTTGAGAACTCCTTGGTAGTAATGATGCAGGGCGTTCGGTAGTTCCAGCTGCATACTTCGAAGATATGTTGAGGTCACTGAGCACACAATATATCGAATAGGAACCAACGGCTGGGAATATACCGTCTCAGCTCTACAACCATTTCAGATAAGGTTTTTAACACACTCATTTCTGCTTTATGAATTTAATTATTTAGTAACTGCAAGGAGAAAAATTAAAGAACTTATCAGCACTTTTGTCTGTAGTAAACCTGAAAAGATTCCTGACATTACTGAAAAAAAGAAGAAGAAGAAAAACAAAAACGAGTGCAGCAACGGTTACTCATGCACAAATCAGCTGCTCAGTATGGCGACCACCTAAGTCGATGTGTGCGTTGTACCCGTCCATCATGTTATGATGTACCTTCTCCGTCACACCTGGTGTGTCGTCAGTCTGTCGTGCAGAAATTGTGCCAGCGAGCCTCCCTCTGCCTCCACAGGAGTGTCACAAATTGAGCAATATATTTGTGACACGCCTGTAGAGGCAGAGGGAGGAAAATGTCTGAAACGCTCGTAGGTGCGTTGCAGGGCAGATTGCACCGTGACATAAATGTTAAGAAAAAATGCGATACGTTGCACCGTTTCCGAGTTATTAAGCACTGAATGTAGCCAATCGGGGCGACGCGCGCTCGCATTCAAGGGGCCTGCCAGGAGCGGTGTTACCTAACGAGTGCTTTATTTGGTTAGCAAAAACTTGAATTCGCGCGCGCAACGAACATATTGGCTAACTTCAATGCTAAATAACTCGGAAACGACGCAACCTATTGCATTTTTTTCGCAACATTTATATCTCAGTACAATCTGCCCTACAACATCACGACAAGCGTTTCAGATATTTTCTGACCACCCTATATACATATACTTTCATTCTAGTGTGAAAATAATTTAATTCTATTATTGAAGTATATATATATATATATATATATATATATATACACTCCTGGAAATGGAAAAAAGAACACATCAACACCGGTGTGTCAGACCCACCATACTTGCTCCGGACACTGCGAGAGGGCTGTACAAGCAATGGTCACACGCACGGCACAGCGGACACACCAGGAACCGCGGTGTTGGCCGTCGAATGGCGCTAGCTGCGCAGCATTTGTGCACCGCCGCCGTCAGTGTCAGCCAGTTTGCCGTGGCATACGGAGCTCCATCGCAGTCTTTAACACTGGTAGCATGCCGCGACAGCGTGGACGTGAAACGTATGTGCAGTTGACGGCAACGCCACTTCCAAGCAAATTAGGGACACTGTTGCTCCTGGGGTATCGGCGAGGACCATTCGCAACCGTCTCCATGAAGCTGGGCTACGGTCCCGCACACCGTTAGGCCGTCTTCCGCTCACGCCCCAACATCGTGCAGCCCGCCTCCAGTGGTGTCGCGACAGGCGTGAATGGAGGGACGAATGGAGACGTGTCGTCTTCAGCGATGAGAGTCGCTTCTGCCTTGGCGCCAATGATGGTCGTATGCGTGTTTGGCGCCGTGCAGGTGAGCGCCACAATCAGGACTGCATACGACCGAGGCACACAGGGCCAACACCCGGCTTCATGGTGTGTGGAGCGATCTCCTACACTGGCCGTACACCACTGGTGATCGTCGAGGGGACACTGAATAGTGCACGGTACATCCAAACCGTCATCGAACCCATCGTTCTACCATTCCTAGACCGGCAAGGGAACTTGCTGTTCCAACAGGACAATGCACGTCCGCATGTATCCCGTGCCACCCAACGTGCTCTAGAAGGTGTAAGTCAACTACCCTGGCCAGCAAGATCTCCGGATCTGTCCCCCATTGAGCATGTTTGGGACTGGATGAAGCGTCGTCTCACGCGGTCTGCACGTCCAGCACGAACGCTGGTCCAACTGAGGCGCCAGGTGGAAATGGCATGGCAAGCCGTTCCACAGGACTACATCCAGCATCTCTACGATCGTCTCCATGGGAGAATAGCAGCCTGCATTGCTGCGAAAGGTGGATATACACTGTACTAGTGCCGACATTGTGCATGCTCTGTTGCCTGTGTCTATGTGCCTGTGGTTCTGTCAGTGTGATCATGTGATGTATCTGACCCCAGGAATGTGTCAATAAAGTTTCCCCTTCCTGGGACAATGAATTCACGGTGTTCTTATTTCAATTCCCAGGAGTGTATATATATTGTAGTGTGAAAATAAAACTTTTTCTCTAATTTAATTCTTTTATTAAAGTATATATATATAAATTTCGAAATACGTAAGAAAATTAACAGCACTTTTGTAGAATAAGTGTTTTGAAAGAAAATTAATTTAGAGAAAAAGTTTTATTTTCACACTACAATGAAAGTATTTTCTTGAAAAACACTTATTATACAAAAGTGCTGTTCATTTCCTTACGTATTTCGAAATTCATGCGACCAGATAGGCTAGGATGATCTTACGATGATAGCACGTTCCATAAGATTTGAGAATGGCAAACACATAACCGTATAAACGGAAAGCTACTCCCGGAGCAGTATCTTTAGCGCCTACTGTCATTCAGGGTTCTAGCCGTGGTAATCTCTCATTAGCACGCGTCCCTATAACACCCGATGAGAATGTTCGATCGGATTCAAAAAAATGGTTCAAATGGCTTTAAGCACAATGGGACTTAATATCTGAGGTTATAAGTTCCCTAGACATAGAACTACTTAAACCTAACTAACATAGTGACATCACAAACATCTATGCCCGATGTAGGATTCGAACCTGCGACCACAGCAGCAACGCGGTTCCGGACTGAAGCGCCTAGAACCGCTCGTCGGATTCAAGTGCTGCTAGTATTGAATGCAGTCCCTTCATACATGATTTTGAGGACAACTGCGAATAAGAGCCGTAAGTTATATGATGTTGTTGTTGTTGTGGTCTTCAGTCCTGAGACTGGTTTGGTGCAGCTCTCCATGCTACCCTATCCTGTGCAAGTTTCTTCATCTCCCAGTACCTACTGCAACCTACATCCTTCTGAATCTGCTTAGTGTATTCATCTCTTGGTCTCCCTCTACGATTTTTACCCTCCACGCTGCCCTCCAATGCTAAATTTGTGATCCCTTGATGCCTCAGAACATGTCCTACCAACTGATCCCTTCTTCTCGTCAAGTTGTGCCACAAACTCCTCTTCTCCCCAATTCTATTCAGTACCTCCTCATTGGTTATGTGATCTACCCATCTAATCTTCAGCATTCTTCTGTAGCACCACATTTCGAAAGCTTCTATTCTCTTCTTGTCCAAACTATTTATAGTCCATGTTTCACTTCCATACATGGCTACATTCCATACAAATACTTTCAGAAACGACTTCCTGACACTTAAATCTATACTCGATGTTAACAAATTTCTCTTCTTGAGAAACGCTTTCCTTGCCATTGCCAGTCTACATTTTATATCATCTGTACTTCGACCATCATCAGTTATTTTGCTCCCCAAATAGCAAAACTCCTTTACTACTTTAAGTGTCTTATTTCCTAATCTAATTCCCTCAGCATCACCCGACTTTCTCCTGATAAAAACGTCCTCTTGAGTAGTCCCCGCCCGGAGATCCGAATGGGGGACTATTTTACCTCCGGAATATTTTACCCAAGAGGACGCCATCATCATTTAACCATACAGTAAAGCTGCATGCCCTCGGTAAAAATTACGGCTGTAGTTTCCCCTTGCTTTCAGCCGTTCGCAGTACCAGCACAGCAAGGCCGTTTTGGTTATTAGTTATATGATAACAGAATCCAAATAATGAACTCATTATATATCACCATACACAAAAAGTGATCAGTGTAGCTATTGTATTGGGATGAAGAGATTCGTAGGATTTACATCATTTCTGAAGTCTACCAAATGATTTTGAGTGGTGGTGTAGATCTCGCTAGATTATCTCACCTGGATTCATTTCTGCGTCTGTTCCAAAAAGATTTGTAATAAGACGTTCAGTAATGAGAAGCTTCGTTCATGGACGCTGAAGAATTATGAAAGAATCTGATTGTGGAAAACCACGGGAAAAAACGATATTTCATTATTGCAGACATCCTGAAATACGATATCAGCGAGACCTGCCATGAAGATATCACCATTCGTCTCACAAGGGAGATTTTTCACAAGTAAGCCAACATTTACATGTATGTAATCAAAGAAGAGATTATCTCTTTCAACGCGCTGAGCAAAGGCGAGTAAGTCTGTTAGGATACCGGCACTTCTTAAATCAAATCTATTCAGCAAGAAACATAGGCAAACTGAGATTAAATTTATAATATTCTCATCACTTTTATCACACGGAAGTTTACCCCTGCATGCCATATGAACAGAGTTTCGTTCTAGCAAAATGGCAGCAGATGTCACCTTATTTTGCAAAATGCCAGGAAGAGTTATAATACACGAAGCAATTATCAAAGGGTTACCTTAAGACGGGAGTTCGTGTATCTCCAAATGCCTGATAAGACCTCTATGTTTCTCCACACGGAACGATGTTCATGTCTGTAAATATAGAAACGTAATGCATATATCACCGTACGTGGATATAATTGATTATGATTGTATCCTACATGGTTGCAGTCCTCGTTCACACAGGATTCATCTAGCGAACGATGTCTTCAAAAGAAAATAGCTTGGTGGCGGAAAGGTCAAGTCGAACTCCCAGTCTGAATCCCATGAAGCAAATTAGTATACTCTAGGAATCGTATTGCTGCCCATAGTCCACATAATCATCGAAATAAGATGTTTGTGATGCTACCTGGTACTAAAGCTACCTTGTTAATTATAAGAGCGATTTTTATTGCTATGAAACTCGATTGAAATTACAGTTATTTCTCTGAAACTGGCTTTGATTTAATGTTACCTTAATGTGAATTTAAAAGTAACAAAGTTGAGTAATTATTGTCTGGAAAGATAGAGAAGTAAGTATAGAATATCACTGATCAAGGCGGACGGAAATGGCTTGCTTTGTACGAAAAGAATGCATCTGACAAGTAATACCAGTAATACAGAACCTGGTAGAATATAAATGGTTTGCAGTCATTGAGACTTACGTGGACACTTCTAGAGCTTAAGCTGTCTGCTTCGGTTTCTCGTCTGACGTCTGTTTCATCGACAAGCTGACATTTTACCAACACAAGTGGCGGCATACTGGCAGACTTACCCGCATTTGCTCAGCGCGTTGAAAAAGGTAATCTCATCTTTGACTACACACTGCTGCCTCCGAAAGTTCCGCTTGAGAAAACGGTACTCCATCTTGTAGTTAATCTTGGTAGTCAGTTACCTCGTACAGCTCTGCATTCAGTAATCATTTGCGAATTGTAATGAGCTTAGTTTGCGGAATAACGTTCATTTCAAACAGATGTATTCTGCTTACTGTTGAGATTATCACAATACTTACTATATATACATCACAGCGACCTTGGTGTTCTTCTCTCGATTGCGCGTCAAGGTACTCATATTGAACTCTGTGAATAAGAATGACACATTTACCAATAGGAGCCAGTTCATCGACATCTCAGTTGAGAATATTTGCCACTTTAGTTTTCATAATCTTGTTGTAGGCTATCTGCTATAAAACACAAAATCAGATATAACACTCGTACGTTAGGAATCCTCTACCATTCGGGGACGAATGGTAAATACAAATGAGTGCCATAGATTAAACGAATAAAGAACTATAAATCATTTGATCTCCTTAGGGAGTGATTCTTGATTTTATACATAGTATGTTGCCAACATCTACCTTATACACTCACACTTTTCTCAACAGTCACGTATCTGGTAGCACGCTGGTGGGTGTACCTTCAGAGATCTACTTGTACGGCAGTGTATACACTTGGATTTGCCTGAGTGTCATTCTGTTCTCTATTGTCACCAACTTCGTCTTTCTCCCAGTCTTCTTCGAGCTTCAGCTCACATCAACTTACGAGGTAAGTATATGAAGTATCTTAGATAGAAAACCTGAATGGGAATTAATATTGTGGCTCAAACCCATTTGTTAACTAGGAACTGTCAGTAAATTCTTCTATTATTACATATGAATATTAAGCAATGTCTCTACCTTAGGCTCGAAACAAATATATAAAAATGAATAAAAGTTTCCAGTCGTTTTGACGATAAAACTCTTTCATATGTGAGTGAAGTTGTTTCCCGTTTATAAATACTTGTTTAACACGAAGGAAATGAGCGATTGCTTAAAATTTTATTTTTAGAATTATTTTAAGACAATTGACTATTCATACTTCGTTAAATATTATAACTAGTATTCAGGAAATTACACCTTTTCGGTTTGGATTAATATCGACGAAATGTTGTGAAATATAAGCACAAGAATGAGTTTTGTTACATTAAAGTCATCAGTCGGTCTATTAGTCCAACCAAGTTGATCTGTGAGTACATACTACACGAAATGTATTACAAAGGGCCTTGGAAAGGTTCGGAGATTGGTTTCAGAAAATAAAGGAAACAAGAGTTACGAACAAAATATCTCCATTGGCCTTAAAACTAATCTCCATTAGCTACAACACATTTGTGACGTCGATTGCAAAGCTGTTGGAAATCGACAGCAAACGCTTCTTCTGAAATTACCCGAAGAAATGGCCTTGTTGGATATCAGCAACAGCTACAAGTTCTTCTCTCTCAAAACAAAGCGCTTGTCCTTCAAAACTTCCCTTATTCTCTAGATTTGGCGCCAGCAGACTTCTTTTTCTTTCCGAACTTTAAATTGGCTCTGCAAGGTTAACGCGTTGCAGACATACCATGTGACCACAGTGCTTCCGTTTATTTCCACAAGAAGCGTTTCGAAACAATTTCCAACAGCTTTACACCCAATGTCAGACGTGTGTAGTAGCTAATGGTGATTACTTTGAAGGCCAGTTAAGAGAAATTTTCTAACTCTTGTTTCCTTTGTTTTCTGACACCATACACTGAACTTTTCTGATGTACGTTGGACGTACCAGTCTGTTGTCTGACATCCTTGCCATTATAGTCCGTGAGACGAGTGATTGGTACTGACAGTTCCAGCGGGCAGACGTCGCTGTTGCCGAACGTGGCTCACAGCACGCGGCGCCCTGTCTGCTACACGCATTCTCTAGCAGCAGAAATAAAAGCGAGACAAAATACAAGTCGTATTGGTACGCGTGAATTTATTTAAAGTTGATGCTTGAAATATATTAACTCGAAAACTGATAAGAGCTATTTAGTACAAGTATCTAAGATGCTGAAACATAATAAAGTTATTTGTTAAACTTCACAACTGAAATGAAAACTATTTTCGCAAGTTGTTGAACATTAGCAGTTTTGGTTTCCATTGTTAAGTATTAGCATTATTAATTTGTTCTACTACAAGCTACAGAATAATTGGTCAGTGTATTAAGAGTTATAATGTGAAGAAAGTACTCACAATATGATGATCTGGTTGTAGATCGATAGCAAACTCCCTCCTTACATTCCTGAATACGTTGTAGTTACTGTAATGGAAAAACACCACTCACATCACTGTCAGAATCTGATTTGACATTGGCTTCCTCAGCACTACTCGAACTATCACTGCTCTGTCCCATATGTATAATTAAATTTTCGATGCATTCTTTCACAACCCCTTCGGATTTGGCCGCCTCTCTGATAGCACTTGCAGTGCTGTTTACAATTTTAGCACACGTCTCGTTTGTCACTTTATTGATAGCTGCTGGAAGGAGAGTTTCCACTTCAGAGATCGTGAATTTTTTATTGTTTGCAGCAATGTAATTTTTTATCTGCGCCCACACTCCTTCAATTGCACTGAAGTGACAGTGGTATGGAGGAAGCCGAACGATTTCATGCCCGTGCCTTTTAGCAATCTCGTCAATTACATATGTTGAGAATTGGAGTTTCTTTTGTGCCACAATTTCGAGCAGTTGCGCCTTCCTTAAATCTTCTCTGAAATCTACTTTTCGCCGTTTGAACCACTGAATGATATCGTCTTTTTTTGTTACCAATGTTGGTGCCTTATCGTGAACAACGGAATGATAAGGCGCATTGTCCATAACAATCACTGATGGACTTGTCAGATTAGTCATAAGCGATGTCTCGAACCATTCTTGAAATACTACACTGTTCATTTCTTCATGGTAATCTCCCGTCTTTTTTGACCGAAACATTTTCAAGCAGTTTGGCACAAAACCTTTCGATGTTCCTGCATGTAAGACAATAATACGCCCTCCTTTGCCAACAGGCACTGCCATTGTCCCCTCGGGCGTTCCATCATTCCAGCCTCTACGTAAAGAATGGCTGGCATTGACCCAAGTTTCATCTAACCACACTATACTTTCGAATTCCACACCCATGATCCTACGCAGAAATCTGCACCGCCATGCTACTACATCTGTCCTTTCCATTAATATTTTGCGTCCGTTAAGCAGTGAATAGCTGAAGCCTATGTCTTTCAACACTGTACGCAATGAAAATTTGCTCCCTTTAAAAAGATCGTCTTTCTGAAGCGACACCAGTAATTTAGATAGAGTGTGATGTTCCCTTCTCTTATAATAGCTGTATATATGACGACGAATAGCGTCTTTCTGAAAATCGTCCAAAGCTGTCATCTGCTTATTTCTCGGTCGCTTCTTTCCTGGTGTGTGCAGCTTTGTTGTGCCACTCTCGTCACAGTATACACTATACTGTTCTTTTCCTATCTTTACAACAGTGTTCTTACTTATTTTCAATGCTGCTGCAGTTCTCTTCACAACCTGAACAACAGGAATTAAGGGCCCACCTTTGTCCTTTTCTTTCTCAAAGTAATCCATCACAGAGCACACGAATTCACGGGCCTGGGTGTGTAGCACACTATTCTTCCTCCGTTTCACTTCTTGTGTTGGGCTGGTACTACCCGGCGCACTAGACATTGTTTACAACGAAACATAAACAAAGAAACACTAAAAACAACAAAAACGAAATAAACTGCGAATTCAACGAAACATAAACAAAGAAACACTAAAAACAACAAAAACGAAATAAACTGCGAATTCAACTTCAGACAAACGACGAACGACCGCACCGCCTGCACGCGAGACACTGGTAAGTTTCATAAGCGCGCGCGACCGGGTTTCAGAGCGGCAACGTGGCCCTTGCTACCCGCTCAAAGTCAGGCCGTCATTGGCTGCCTGCCTGCGGTCGCTAGGCAATGGAAAGACGCTACCGAGCTGTCAATACCAAAGACTCGTCTCCCAGACTATATACATTACTACTTCAGAACTAAAAAATACAGATTATAACAAGGAACTATATGTCATTTATCCATTTCCTCTTTCATTTACAGACTGATACTATGGAAAAATTTATATACCGAATCAGATAAGGTAATATTTTTTCAGTTGACTTATGTTTGCTCATGGGGCTCTCTTAATGAAGAAGCAAGTTACAAACTGTGTCATACACAGTGGAAGTCTTTCTGGCCCACCAGGTTGGCGGACAGTCTACATTTTTTTTTTTTTTCTTTTTTGGTTGCAAATTGAACTTTTCCAACTTTATACGTATGCTCAGAGTTTTCATGCATTATTGTACTATTCACAAGGTACAGCTAATGTATGAACTTCTGAATTCCTTCCGCTAACTGTTGATATAATGTATTATTGTAACAAAAATTCCACATCAGTAATGAAAAAATATTATGATACACAATCTGATTGTTCATCCAACTACTTAACCCCTTGACATTGCTTTCACTTTTCCAAAATATATTTGGAAGACTGATAAAGGACCTCAAACATTGAGAATAAATTTGTTATCATTTTCAGGCTAGATTCTTTATTTCGGTTGTTCTTCGTCTGCTCTTTTAATAAGATTGAGCTTAAAAGAGAAAAAGCAAATTTTATCGAATAGAATTAAAATGGCTGACAATATAATGAATAGAGAGTTGAATTATGAATGATTATGTCAGGGGTGTTGTTCTTCAGAATGTATGTTACCTTGCTTCCTAATCGTAATAATTCCAATATTTACCTCATCTCTATGAATGGCTAACGATCATCCATATTTCTAACATCGCTTGTGAAGATGGATTTGTTACTGTATTTCTAATTCATATATTTTTTAACATGTGTTTTCAACATCTATCATAGTTGCTTAATTAATATATTGCATGTCTCACTTTCATTTGGCTTTGATTTTGTTAAATCTGGACTATTGCTTGAATAATAGTATTTATAATTAGTAACATTTTTATGTTCTTACATCATTTTAGGGCCTCTTTGTCCTAAAATATTTCCCATAGCAAATCTGCCTTAATTAAAATGGCAGCATTGTCAGACTGAGCACTTGAGTTACCCATGCAAGAATCATTATCTTTAAAGTCTATTTGAAGCAGAGATCTTTAAGTTCTTTAACGTGCTTATATGTGATGGTCCGTATATTTGTTATCTGAAGTAACATTTCTTCATTACATATTCCTTCATTCTCCTTTCTTCCCCAATATACGCAATTTGTTCGAGTTGTTTTTGCCTATTTGGAGATGGTGTACAAAGACTTAATTATTATCTTTACAGAGTAAACCCCTGACAAAAGATGGTTCTCTTGATGTTGAAGAAACAGGAAAAATGTCTCAAAAGTCTTTTGCTGATGGTATTGAAAGAATTCTTTCCTAACCTTTCGAATCTCTCCAGTAGTCTTTATCGTGATGACTGCACTTGTTGAATATTTATACAAGGATTAAAGTAAATAGTATGATTATATTTTTGTATATATTGACTATAATATCAGTTTCATTAAACATGACATCTTTCATGTTCATAACGTTGTTCATGTTTACATCGATGGCGATTCATTTATTTGTATGTTACATGTATTTATATTCATGTATATGTTAATGTGTTAGAGATGCTTTAAACTTTTCCTGCTGGGAGTTTTTCATTGTAGTGAATGGAAACTCACCATTCTGTCATTTAATGCAGACGTCATAACATTGCTTATTTGTAGCCTCAAAAAGCTTTTTTTCTAGAGATGAACTGATGAATAAATACATCCAAGGAAACGAACTGCGCGATCAGATTTAGAAGCCCACTCAACGAAAAATGGCGGACATGTCGTCTTGTGCCTCATTTAGATAAAATGTATAGCCTTGTTAGGTATCCAGATACTGAAATCGCTACTTTCCATTCAAGTAGCCCTTGCATTGGCCTCACAGGGCTGTCAATAACGAACTGTGTCTTATGTCAAGAACATTGATGAATAGTAATATTGCATCAAATACATAATTCTGAAAGAAGCCAAAATGTTAAGCTGAAGAAATACTGTGGCTTTAAAGTGAGGTATCTGAACCCCGAAACAAACAGTAATAAGCGAGGGCGAATTTTTTAGTGAACTTGGTTTTAATAACTGTAAACTGCTGAATATATCGATACATGACTATTTCTACAGTGAACAAAATACTCATGTCATAGTCATCAGACAAAAGTAATTTAAACTGTGAATAATAAAAATGGGAAAGATGTAGTTTGGAAATACCATGAACAGATATATAAAAAGGAATTGAAATAAGAGTTTATAAGAAAAGTGTATATACTTGTATTTGGTGTGATATTAGAGAAAAATGGAGTTCTTATATTTTAATGTCTCTGCTTGCCGTTAGGAAATGAAGTACCTCCTTAATTATTCTTATTCAATGAAAAGTGGCTTCGCCATCTCAAATCTGATTAAAGGAATAATGTTTCAAATCTATAAATTGCTACTTGCGATGAAAGTATATTTTATAGTTGGTATCAAAAAGAAAATTATACATTCTTATAGGTAACTGAGATACGTGAATGTAACAGGTAATACAGGTTTGAAAACGTTATTAATCCATTACCTTAACGTATAAAAGAATCAAGAAGACCAGGGATCGTAAAAGTATGTAGTTACATGAGTTTTCTCACAACTGATTCTGTTTCATTAAAATAATGGACGAAGCTTCGTTATCTTTGGATAAATGACTCCATATTGAGAATGATATTTATTACTGTGTAGGCTGTTATGCCTATGTGTACGATAAATAATTTACTACTGTAGATGACATGTGTGTTGTTAACAGCAATCTCAATCTGGAATCATGGGCTATGTTACGCAGTGTGGAATAATTTCAAACCAAAAAGAGTTTAATGAAATTTGCGGAAGAATTAAGAGATAATGCATATTCTAACGAAAAAATGTAATATTTTGGTTTCCTAGGTTCTTGAATACCAATTTGTGCAGCATGATGGCGAATAAACACCTACTTGCCGGTATGGTATGTTCAGAAAGAGCGTTATCAAGGCGAAAATGATGGAAAAACTACCTCAAAAAATTTACATACCGGCAGTAAATTACAGTATTGTGTTTGTATCAATATTTTGCGTATCCTGATTTTCTCAGGTTTTCACCAACTTCACAATTTTAGGAAAAGAGTAGATGTACTCGTGTAATGAGAGAGTGAAGAATGTTTCTTGCAATAAAATAAAAATGTGGAGAACTGAGTATTTTCAGAAACTGTACTGACCTCATCACCATGTATCTACTAGTTCGTACTAGCGGTATTAAGAGATTCGCCAACCCTGTCTTTAGAATAGGTAGTTCTTGTAATTTCATTCATCCATTCCCCGTCTGCTTACATGCTGTTGGTGTTTCAGTACTTGGAGCGCCGCTTCAGCCGTATTATCCGTGTCCTGGCGTCGGGCTTGTTCACGCTCAACATGGTGCTCCACCTGCCACTCTACCTCTACACGCCAGCCATCTGTTTCAGCCAAGGTACATCAACGAAAATAGCTTTATAAAACAGTTAAAATCTAACTAAAAACATCTATAGCAATTATCGTTTAGGTCTGTCGAAATTGTTGATTGAATTGTGTAACCAAATATACAAGACAGGAAAATGGCCAAAGGACTTTACAGAAAGTATCTTAATACCTACAGAAAAGAAAAAGAACAGCAAAAAGTGTGAGGAACATAGAACAGTGAGCCTGATGTAGCATGCGGCCAAAGTCTTGCTTAGTACGCTCAACAGGAGGCTTTATGGAAACTGAATTGCGTAATAGGAGATGAACAATTTGGTTTCAGGTGAGGAGTGGGAACTAGAGATGCCATTGGGCTACTGTGAGTGATAGGGGAGAGGTACATGGAGAAGAAAAGAAAGGTGTCTGTCGTGTTCATTGATCTTGAAAAGGGTTTTGACTGTGTCAGATGGGACAAACTGATGGAAATCCTAAGGAAACATGGAGTTGACAGGAGGGATAGACGGCTAATTAGAAATTTATATTTGAACCAGAGAGCAAGAGTAAGAATAGGAAATGTGATGAGTGAAGAAATAGAACTGGGAAGAGGTGTAAGACAAGGTTGTTGTTTATCACCAACACTGTTCTATATATATCTTTAGGAAATTATTAGTGAAAGTTTTGATGGAAGGAGAGGAACTTGTATAGGGATTCGGAGAGTAGACTGAATAAGATTTGCAGACGACATGAGTGAAAGAGAGATGGAACAAATGTTAGATGACCTAAACAGAAAATTAGAAGAATATGGAATGAAGATTAACAAGAAGAAAAAGAAAAGTGTGGCAATTGGAGAAAAGGGGAGAAAATGCCGTATGAAAATAGGGAGAGAGGAAATAGAGCAAGTAAATAACTTCAGTTACTTGGGAAGTGTAATAATGGATGATATGTATTGCTCAAAAGAAATTAAGAAAAGAAGTGCAATGGCAAAAGAAGAATTCAAGAGGAAACAGAAATTACTTTGTGGACCACTAAACAGAGATCTGAGGAAAAGACTTGCCAAATGTTACATCTGGAGCGTTGCACCATATGGTGCCGAGACCTGAACATTGAGGAAGGAAGATGAAAGAGGAGTGGAGGCACTAGAGTTGTGGATATGCAGAAGAATGGAAAAAGTGAAATGGGAAGACCGAGTAAGGAATGAAGAAGTATTAAGAGGAGTTGGAGAAGAAAGAAACATTCTTAATTGTCAGAAACAGTAAACGGAACTGGATTGGATACTGCTTGAGGAGGGACCGTTTATTGAAGGAAGGAAGGAATGGTGGAGGGAAAGAGGGGAAGAGGAAAAAGAAGATGTCAAATGCTGGACAATATCAAAGTAGACAAATATTCAGGAATGAAAAGACTGGCTATGGACAGACAAAAGTGGAAGAGGCTTAACCCATGACAAGACCTGCTGTAAGGCAGAATACCATACCACTACTACTACTTTGTCGAAACAGACAACACATCTGAAATGTCTCTCATTGCTAAGACAATTAGTTGCCATTTCTATCAGAGCAATAGGACACAATTCTCTAGCAGTTCGCTTATATTCAGTAGCTAACACCGTGGTACTGGAACTTTAATAATGGTAAGCATTTATTTATAGCTTATACAGAAAATGAGTAGCGTTCCATAAGGAATGCAACACATTTTTCTGAAAGCTCGTTGGTTTTATTCGTAATTCTAATGTATCATATTATTCACCACTCTTTTGGCTGATGCCAAATCCGAAATCAGGGCAGGAAATGAAATACAACAAAAAGATCTGAAAGGACTTTTATTACGAACACAAAAGTATAGCCAGAACAGAACTGGTCTTCTTGACGGAGAGTGTTGCTATTTATACAAACATCGAATATCCAGGAATCTTCTATTTACACAAACGCCAAATACTCCAGAATACACAAACGCTGCAAACATAAGCTATTTCGAGAACCTTCCCGAAAAGATAGATACTATCTAACATATAACTGATGGTGATCGGGTTTGAGTTGACAACCAGCAGAGCGCCAGCTAGCGAAACTGACCTCTTCCCCACTCTGCATTTACCATAGCTTGCTGCAAATATTAACCTTTTAAGTATTTTATAAGATGATGCGGCAGTACAACAGAAGATATTTCAAGGAGAATTACACCAACCACGGAACCGGTAGATTTGAAGCATTTAGTGTATGAGTCAGTACAGAAAAGCTTTGTCATAATTTTGTTGTTTGCAATGTTCGCATTAGGGACCTTGACTTTTACGCTATGTCACACTGTCCAATAATACATGGTGTATCAAAAAGAATCATCCGACTAAAAAATCATAACTATTATATTATTTGACATATGTGCGTGAACAACGTACAATTGAAAAGAGCAGACTCTCGAGTTTTATACGGTTCCGGCTAAGTAGTAGCAGTGTGCGCCCCTTCAGTTCTAGTAAAAATGGTGTCGGGACAACAAAAAGCGTTTTGTGTTCTACGTTTCGCGCAGTGTGGCTCAGTATCAACTATTCAGAGTAAGTTTTGTACTAGGTATGGTATGGATCCTCCTACAGCACAGAGCATTAGACGCTGGCATGAACAATTCCCAGAAACAGGTCGTTTGTGAGACAAATCGCAGGGGCCGTCTCCGATTGTCCGACAAAGACGTCGAACGCATCCGTCATAGTTTCACAAGGAGTCCACAGAAATCCGTTGGCTGTGCAGCTCACAGCTCAACATGTCCCCATGTCCGTCCGGCGTGTGCTGCGTCGACGATTGCACATGAAACCATACAAAATTCAGCTACTGCAAGCTCTTCGTGAATGTGACGAACAACAACGTGTGGAGTTCTATACCGGATTGACATATGTCGTGCATCTCAACGGGGGCATGTTGAACGCCTATGAACAGGTAGGGAAAAAAAGCTTTTTTATTTTCCCGTTCATCAAAAAACAAAATTCACTGTGTGTATTTATTAGTTTCAGAAATATTGACGTGCCAAATCGGATGATTCTTTTGGATGCTCCCTGTACAACATCTTGATTTTCTGATCAACGCATGGAAACAAGGTATCGCACAGTCTCTTACTTGCGCTAACGGAGGCAGTGCAAACATTCTTATTCAGTCCAGGCACCCTACTTTGAGGTCACTCGTCATTTAATATCAGCTTGTACAAGGTCATACCAAAAAGTATAAAAAAAATATCGGGAATGCAGCCGAGTGGAAACTTCGACAAAGGCCAGTGTTTCGACACTTCCACACCAGGAGGAAATTCAGAACTTCGATTTGCAGAGCATGCGGAAAGATACATGCATACACACACACACGCACACTCACACACACAAACACACACACACACACACACACACACACACACACACACACACACCGTTAACACAAGTACCACCACACAACTAAAAATGACCGACGTAAGACGTTGCAGAACTTACGCAATAACCTCTACCCTCACTTGTAACATTCAACTGCTTCATTATTAACACTATCTCAGTAGGAGGAGGTGCATGCCAGAAGCTCCATATTGCTACACTGAAGCGCCAAAGAAACTGGTATAGGTATGCGTGTTCAAATACAGAGATATGTAAACAGGTGGAATACGGCGCTGCGTTCGGGAACGCCTATATAAGACAACAAGTCTCTGACGCAGTTGTTAGTGCTGTTACAATGGCAGGTTCTGAAGATTTAAGTGAGCCTGAAGGTGATGTTATAGTCGGCGCACGATGAGATGGGACACAGCATCTCCGAGGTAGCGATGAAGTGCGGATTTTCCCGTAGGACCATTTCACGAGTGTACCGCGTATATCAGCAGTCCGGTAAAACATGAAATCTCCGACATCGCTACAGGTGGAAAAAGATGCTGCAAGAACGGGACCAACGACTACTGAAGACAGTCTTTCAACGTGACAGAAGTGCAACCCTTCCGCAAATTGCTGCAGATTTCAACAAGTGACAGCGTGCGAACCATTCAACGAAACATCATCGGTATGGGCTTTCGGAGCGGAAGACCCTCTAGTGTACCCTTGATGACTGCACGACACTAAGATTTATGCCTCACCTGGGCCCGTCAACTTCAATATTGGACTGTTGATGACTGGAAACATGTTGCCTGGTCGGAGGAGTCTCGTTCCAAGTTGTATCTAGCGGATGGACGTGTACGGGCAAGTAGGCACGCTCATGAATCCATGGACTGTTCAAGCTGGTGGGGACTGTAATGGTGGAAGGTGTGTTCAGTTGGAGTGAATAGGACCCCTGGTACGTCTAGATACGACTCTGACAGGTGACACGTACGTAAGCGTCCTATTTTATCACCTGCATCTATTCATGTCCATTGTGCATTACAACGGACTTCGGCATTTCCAGCAGGATAATGCGACACCCCACCGTCCAGAATTGCTGCGGAATGGCTCCATGAATACTCTTCTGAATTTAAAGACTTCCGCTCGCCACCAAACTCGCCAGATATGAATATTATTGTGTATATTTGGACTGCCTTGCAACGTGCTCTTCAGAAGAGATCTCCATCCCCTCATACTCTTACGGATATATGAACAGCCTTGCGGGATTCAAGGTGTCAACTCCCACCAGCACTACTTCAGGCCATAGTCATGTTGCGGCATTTCTGCGTGCTCACGAGGGCCCCACACGATATTAGGGAGGTTATCAGTTTCTTTGGCCCTTCAGTGTATATTCCATAGGTTGGTCTATGTAGTGGCTATGTTCTGCAATAGCTCGGCTGTTGTAAGCGTGTGTGACGCTTATGCTCAGTACACCTATCCTCCACGGTCTTCCCATTATATGACGTGCCACAACAGGGAGGAATACATTAGTTGCCCGCCTTACGCGAATCAAGATCATAATTTACGAATCTGTGAACGGCGCTAATAGATGGTGGTCGAAATATGAATTTCGCATCATTTCTCCCAGAATATGATCAATCCTGTTTGAAATGCTTCTTATGTAAGGGAAAAATGCCTAGACGTTGGTGCCACTTGATTCGCGGGTGGTCAGTAGCGCAACGCACGTATGATCTGTCTTTCACTGTAACCCTTCTGAACAGTGCATTCGAGATGTTCTAATTCAGGTGACAGTGTTTTAGACTCTTAGATGACGCTGTTCCTGTGAACCAAGGAACGAAGTAGTCGTTCATGATGAGTCGGGTGGCGACAACTATTAGTCTGTAGATACAAATCAATATAAGTTGAGTTTCCACAAAAAGCATGTCGCGATATACCATCAAAATTTCTCCTGATCAACACAACAGGAAAGGGATGGCAGCAATCCTTCTCCACCTACTTATGAACGGAGTATTTAGGTGGACTGAATTCGGATGCTCTTAAAGGCCGTTTAGTTCTTAGTTCCATTTAACAAAAAATCATCTACGTACTAAAAAAATACGTCTCTCCAAACCTTCCATAAACAAATGGCCGCTAATTGTGACAACGGGTTCTCCATCTGTATTGTGCCTCTTTGTTCATAGTACTAGCCGTCAAATAAACAACATAGTGTTATTACGGAAACAGTTGAAATTAAATTAGCAATTGACCTAATACATAGAGGTGGAGGTTTTCGGTTAAAATCTGTGTAGAATAGTGCCGTCACCCCATGGTCAAACAACAGAGAGACAGAGGTAATGCTACCTCACCCGTTGATGAATATTCACTATCAATAACGTCTGATATTGATCATTTTCGGTTTTGTTTACAGTGTATGTGTGATCTTTTCGCATAAATTTCTCTTATATTCGCATGAATACGGTACCACCACAGCCCTACAACTTACTGTAAAAAAATGAAAATTAGTGGCGGACTGGGACTCGAATCCGGATTTTCCACTTTACGCAAACGGTCGTCCTAACTGCTTCGTCTATCTGAGCACGCTTCACGGAGAGACCCAAACTTCCAGATGCCCCAGTGCCTGATACCCATAGTGCACGCACAATCACATGATTTCAACATAAGGAGCTGCGCGGTCGTGGGCGCCTTGCCACGGTTCGCCTGGCTCCTCCCGTCGGAGGTTCGAGTCCTGCCTCGGGCACGGATGTGTGTGTTGACCTTAGCGTAAGTTCGTTTCAGTTAGATTAAGTAGTGTGTAAGCCTAGGACCGATGGCCTCAGCTTTTTAGTCCCATAGAAACTTCCCATCACCACCGCCACACAAGGAGAGACATATTTAGTTTTCTCGTCTGGTTGGCTTGGCTTTGACATGAAATACGAGTAAATTAGTGCCGTGTGTGTATTTGACAGTGTCTGTTGACTTATAAGCAATGTTACTTCACATAAAGCGGCAAATTCGGGTTCGAGACCCTGTTTAGCATACATTTTCACTTGTTTCCAATAAACTGTATAGCTGTGGTGGTCCGTATTTGGAATTTGCGAATGTATTTCATGATTTAATACCGTTAAAGAGAGTCAGCAATGTCTGCTCCTTAGGACACACACGCATATCTGAAGGAACATTGCATTGAACATTATAGTCACTGTCAAGATACAGACACTCTGCTACTGTCTATCGAAATAGTAGCGGTTGTCGAAAATGTCACCCTCCTACATTCCGTAAGTCATTCGAATATTTATTCGCCAGGAGAAACTTAAGTTTCAGAAAAACATGTCAGCTTATGTGCTTTATCAATAAGCAGTAGTATTCAGTTCCAAACATAGATTATTGGCATTCATGTGTGTGACTCCAATTGTGTACCTTAAGTGAGATATACAACAAACTGTTTCATATCATGTTTTTCTTGACGCAGTCACACATCTCGACTTTTATTTATCATTAATGATTCTTTCACAATAACTGACCCATATAAAAAAATTCAGTGATAATGGTATCTGCATAAAGTTTTCACTTGCTGCCAATTTCTTACACAAATTAAACAAAATCAAAGATATGTGAACCTGGACATCATCATTATCTTCCTTCCAAGCATTATGCTATTTCCTGTGCCGAACTCAGAAACAAAAACATTACCATAATTCCCGAGGTCTTCCAATGTTTCTTTTCTCATTACACTTGTTGTACAGGATCTTCTGAGCAATTCTGTGATCTGGCGTTCACTTGAGGTCCTGTCTGCTACTTTCAAGATAATTTTGAACTTTTCCATTCATACTGAAAGTATTTAATTCTGTTGTAATATCTTAGCTTCTAATCATGCCTGTTCTGTTCCTGTGCATTTCTTCGTCCTCCTTAGGAACGCACCTCTGCTGGCCTTTTTTTTAAATTTTAATTTTTATTTATTTATTTTTTTTTAGCTTTGCCTCCATAGGATAACGTCAACAGCTTATAAAATTTCATGATAGTTTACAGACATAAATTTACATAAATTTGAGTATTTTGCTTTCAATGGTAGGCTGATTTTCATTCTTTTGAGTAATAACGCTATCATCTGCAGACAGGTTAGTCACTCCTCATTCGCTGTCTTAAGTCATTTGTTTAATTTACATTTCATTTTATGAAGAATGAAGAAAACATAAAGATATTACACCTCGGTTAATAGTTACTTCTTCTAATTGATTCCTTCCTGTGTTTATTATAATGGGTCTGTTATTGTAAAGACTTTTCACTATTTTATTAGGTGATATGGATCTCCACATTCACTCTTACACAGGCTATCACGCTCATGGTCAAAGGCCTTCTCAATGTCAATACAGGCCATATTGGTTTCTGTATTAAATTCTCTGTGTTTTCCTGTAATGTTCCTAATTACAAACACAATTTCTCTGTATGAAGGGCCTGTTCTAAATACGTTCTGTTCCTCAGGACTAGCACAGTCTGCGACATCCCTCATAAGGTTGTATCCAGTGATCAGATGACTGATGCCACGATAGGTTCCACAGTCGCTGCGTTTCCCTTTCTTCAAGAGACAGTTTATTGCTGCTGGGTACGGAATGTCTGCAACCTTACAGTTCCTTCAGCATTCATTTATTGATTGTGAAAGTGTTTTATGTCTTCATATTTAATTAGTTCGGCATTTATTCCATCTTGTCTAGTAGGCTTCCTGTTCTGCATGCCTTTCAGAGGCCCTTGTAACTGGATCTACTATTTCATTGTACATACCTTCTCCACTGTCATCTTCGTTCTTCTCTGTACACCGTAAGTCTGTATAATGATTCATCCATTGCTCATTGGGTGTGATTTTCAGTGAAGCAGTGTCTTTTTCTTTCTTGATCAGAGGGTCCATGACTTATATACACCTTTCTGTCCGCCGTGTGTGTCGTGACTTACGAACGTTTCCCGTGACTCCGGGGCGTGAATATTTATTTCTCAGCGTTCCTTTTTATTCTGCATGCATTCCAGTTCTCTGATATGTTTGTCTGTAGAAAGTTCAAATAAGATACCTGCAGATACGTATTGTTTCTAATTTAGTGCATGTCATCTTCATTTGCCGATGAATTTCAGGCAAATAAAAAAAGAATGCTATTGATATGTTGACGTAGTTATCCTGTCAAAGCCCGCTCTGTTTCCATATCCTGCGGATAACAGCGCGTCGTTGTTATTAAGTTATTTTTCACAGCGCATGAATGAATGGCCTTTGTGTATCAACCAACCTAATTATGTATATCAGATGTTCAGTCCTACTGTCAGACGTTTACAGTTTTCAATGAATCATTTGCATATTCCCTATATGACTGTTGTACAACCTATGACGCATTTCATAGGCTAATACGTGGTAGTAAAGGTAATGGAAAAGTTGAATTGATCCTGAAAAAAGAGGGTCATGTGCCTGTTGCAAAACAAAAAAGCCACTTCTAGCACAAAATATCCGCCGGGATCAATTTCATTACTCCTTTCGCTTACACGCAAACTCTTACCATCTTTCAGTTAACAATTAAAACGATATTATACCTAATACGGCCGTGGTTCTACATTTTTGTCTTTTAGAATCTTTTGATTCCTTGAAGTGAAATCTCTAGTAAAACTTGTTTTAGTAAATATTTCGTTTATTATGTAGTCTTCAACATGGTTGTGCCTTGAAAATGTTAACAAGCCCGTTGTGGATGTCTTGATGATATATTCACAAATAGCCAACAAGTCTGACGTTTTCCACCAACTTACTCGATCTCTTATCGCGAGTGAATAAAATACATGGTTTGAAGACAATAAAATACAAAAGCTCTTTTTTATGCATTGTTCATTATCATCTGCAGTACTGGTTCATTCACGAAGATCATTCACTATATAAATTTACCTTCTCTCTGTTTCTAGTAACTGGAGTCAGCGTCCACTGGATCACGCCTGTTATCTGCGTGATGTGCATTTTATACACTATGTTGGTGAGTAAGAACGGTACATGTTTATTTGATTCTTAATTAAGAAGTGGAACCAGATGTTCTCTGTTCAGTAACTCATAATAGTGCTACAACAAACATACTGGCTGTCTCGTAAGAAATTAGAAGATGGACCCGCTGACGGTTTTCAGGTCGACAGGATAGCGTAAATAGGCTGATATAGCGTTCGAGATCAAGTGCAGTTCTTAGCTGATTTCATATCGTATTCCTTCACGGAACGGAAACCTTCTTCCTGGTATCACACAAGAGTTTGGATAAGCCCCATAATTCACGGATCACCACAACTGGCTGCAAATTGTAGCATTTGCACGGGATTGTAGTGCTTCTTAAAAATTTAGTAATATTTGCGGGGGAGCACAGAGAAAGGAGCTGTGATGTACTGTGTCGTATTCTAGTCATCTACGTGCACTATTTTTAGTCCCAAAGAATAACTTTAAATACTGTATCCGAAAAGTATGAAATATTTCCAGTGTTTCTGGATTATTTACGAGATAGGCTATATTGAATATAACGACGGTAAGACACTGAAGAGGCCAGAAACAGTTCTGGGCTTCAGTGAGTAGATACGATACATCAGGAAAGGAGGACGAACGCTCCTATTAAGGGGAAGTGGGCTGGGGTGCGAAGGTAGGAGTAATAGTTTGTCATTTCCTTACTGCTACAACATAGAGGGACGTTAGCTGCTACGTAGAACAAATAAAAGCTACCAGGTGTAGAAATATGAAAACGAAATTTCCCTGTAGTCAGTGCTAGCCATCAGTATAGAGCCCGCGAGACCGCGTCTGCAGCGCCGTCTGCTTCCTGTAGCGGCTGACGAAGAATGTCAACACACAGGAACTCAAGCTCCATACATCAGTATTTTTTCAAACCCGTAAGCAAGTCGAGTTTTGTGCCTACGAATCACGATCTGCGGACGGCATTGGTTTTCTGTTATCATTTGAAGAAAATTTCTGCAGAATCGCATCGAATGCTTGTTGAAGCTTTCCGCGAACATGCTCTTGGGAAAACACAGTGTTTCGAGCGGTTAAAAAAATTCAAAAGTGGTGATTTTAACATCAGACGCGACTAGCGGGGGAAACCTCCGAAAAAGTTCGAAGATTACGTGAATTGCAGGCCTTATTGGATGAAGATGATACTCAAACTCAACAGGAGCTCGCGGAACAATTGAATGTGACGCAGAAAGCCGTTCCTCTTCGGTTGAAAGCTAGGGGAAAGGTGCAGAAAGTGGGAAAATGGGTTCCACATGAACTGAATGAAAGATAGCAAGCAATATTTCTCCATCGAATAGTGACAGGAGACGAAAAATGATTATATTTTGAGAATCCCAAGCATCGTAAATCATGGGTGAATCCAGGCAAACCATGGACAACCACTGCAAGACCAAATCGCTTTAGAAAGAACACAGTGCTTTGTGTTTGGTGGAATGAGAAGGGTGCCATTTACACTCCTGGAAATGGAAAAAAGAACACATTGACACCGGTGTATCAGACCCACCATACTTGCTCCGGACACTGCGAGAGGGCTGTACAAGCAATGATCACACGCACGGCACAGCGGTCACACCAGGAACCGCGGTGTTGGCCGTCGAATGGCGCTAGCTGCGCAGCATTTGTGCACCGCCGCCGTCAGTGTCAGCCAGTTTGCCGTGGCATACGGAGCTCCATCGCAGTCTTTAACACTGGTAGCATGCCGCGACAGCGTGGACGTGAACCGTATGTGCAGTTGACGGACTTTGAGCGAGGGCGTATAGTGGGCATGCGGGAGGCCGGGTGGACGTACCGCCGAATTGCTCAACACGTGGGGCGTGAGGTCTCCACAGTACATCGATGTTGTCGCCAGTGGTCGGCGGAACGTGCACGTGCCCGTCGACCTGGGACCGGACCGCAGCGACGCACGGATGCACGCCAAGACCGTAGGATCCTACGCAGTGCCGTAGGGGACCGCACCGCCACTTCCCAGCAAATTAGGGACACTGTTGCTCCTGGGGTATCGGCGAGGACCATTCGCAACCGTCTCCATGAAGCTGGGCTACGGTCCCGCACACCGTTAGGCCGTCTTCCGCTCACGCCCCAACATCGTGCAGCCCGCCTCCAGTGGTGTCGCGACAGGCGTGAATGGAGGGTCGAATGGAGACGTGTCGTCTTCAGCGATGAGAGTCGCTTCTGCCTTGGTGCCAATGATGGTCGTATGCGTGTTTGGCGCCGTGCAGGTGAGCGCCACAATCAGGACTGCATACGACCGAGGCACACAGGGCCAACACCCGGCATCATGGTGTGGGGAGCGATCTCCTACACTGGCCGTACACCACTGGTGATCGGCGAGGGGACACTGAATAGTGCACGGTACATCCAAACCGTCATCGAACCCATCGTTCTACCATTCCTAGACCGGCAAGGGAACTTGCTGTTCCAACAGGACAATGCACGTCCGCATGTATCCCGTGCCACCCAACGTGCTCTAGAAGGTGTAAGTCAACTACCCTGGCCAGCAAGATCTCCGGATCTGTCCCCCATTGAGCAAGTTTGAGACTGGATGAAGCGTCGTCTCACGCGGTCTGCACATCCAGCACGAACGCTGGTCCAACTGAGGCGCCAGGTGGAAATGGCATGGCAAGCCGTTCCACAGGACTACATCCAGCATCTCTACGATCGTCTCCATGGGAGAATAGCAGCCTGCATTGCTGCGAAAGGTGGATATACACTGTACTAGTGCCGACATTGTGCATGCTCTGTTGCCTGTGTCTATGTGCCTGTGGTTCTGTCAGTGTGATCATGTGATGTATCTGACCCCAGGAATGTGTCAATAAAGTTTCCCCTTCCTGGGACAATGAATTCACGGTGTTCTTATTTCAATTTCCAGGAGTGTATTATGAACTGCTAAAACCTGGTGAAACCAATAACACTAATCAATACGAACAGCAAACGATCGATTTAATGGAGCTTTACGTGACAAACGATCGGAATACAAATGATCAGAGTATGGAAAAAGGGTACACAAAGTCATATTGCTCCACAATAACGCCCCATCACGCCCAGCAAAACCGGTCGGGGAAAAGGTTGGCGCGTTCAGTTGGGAAATACTAGGACATGCAGCTTATTCTCCAGACTTGACTCCGTCCGATTATCATCTATTTGCATCACTGAAACACGTTGTCGATGAACAACGGTTCGATTCGTATGAAGATGTACGGAAATGGGTCGCTGATTGGTTCGCTTCAAAAGAAGAACATTCATAGTCTGTCGGAGAGGTGGGAGAAACATATAAATAGCAATGGAGATTATTTTGAATAAAATATTGTTTATCAGTTTCAAACAACAGACGTGTAATTATTGCAACAAAAATCCAGTTTCATACTTCTATACCTGATATTCTGTATTGTTATAATTTTATTTTCAGTCATCTGCATTTATTGATTTTGTTTATTTGCCATCGATTTCAAAATAATAGAGGCTTCACGTCGAGGCACATATTGTGGTAAACGATGTGTTATACACCCGGAAATAGACCTGTGTGAATTCCACCTGGGATGGCTCTACTTCAGTTTTGGGTTCACAATTGTATTAGTCTATTCTGGAAAATACATCTACATTTTGCACAAAATTAAAAGGGCATGGGTCTGGAAGTGTTAAGGTGCTCGGTGTATCAAATACAAATACTTTACGCTTTTTTTTTTAGTTTCAAGTTTTAGCATACCTTAAATTTCAAAAGCATTTAAGAGTTTATCACAGAGGCACTCAAAAGACTGCTCATAATTATTTAGAACAATATTTTAGAATAACTAGCACCTGAAAAACATCGAAGGAATTTTTTTTTTAAATTCCGAAAACGTTTAACTCATGCAGTGTTTTAAATTGAGTAATCAGTAACAGAATGACTATTTAATACATAATTCACCAAAGATCTGAAAATGAAAGCATTAGCCAAAGTAAGTTGACCGGCTTTACCCGGTTACCAAGGATCACACAGATGATTCGTTCAGTTCAGACTATAAAAACACACAGAATACACATTCAATTTAATTAACAGAAATAAATAACCGAACGCACACGGATCTTTGCCCTCGGCATAATATAATTAAAAGAAAAAAACTGTACTCGTTGAATTCACAGGAGCTTTAAGGTAAACAGAGCATAGAAGATACAAATCTTTTAAAACAGTTTGAACAACTGAACATTCAGAAGAAAGCGCACTCAAAGTTTTTGAGAATATACACATGAGTGCTTTAAATACGAAAAAGTTTGAACACCTCAGAAATCAAAATAAGACACACATACAACGTGAAAGTATCACTCTCTGTGTTTAATTAGACAATAATGGAAACAGAACCGGCTAAAATGTGAGGTCTTTTACGTCTGTCTTAAGAATAACTCGGCCATGTACCGATTACCGTAGGTGCTGATCCATATCAAACAGACAGGAAAAATTGAGGACCACTAGCGAAAGCTACACAAACACACAGGGGTCTAAACATTCTGCGTTGTGTCTGTTTGTTCTATATCGTGTCTCCCTACCACTTTCGCGCAACGACGCTCTGAGCGTGTTTTTTAGGGAATTGACTAGTTTGAACCTGGGACCTGTTGCTGGTAAGGAGACGTCAGACCACACATGACATGTAGAATTCAGAAGAGTTCAATGAGACTAGCGATGATATAACCAAATACTTAATGATTTCAGCGTCAGCTCCACTGCACTCCCTGTAAAAGAATCTTAATACTAACTAAATTTAGTGGAAGGGGTTCAAGGCTTTCCTATTTTTAGTTAGCTGGTAAAATAACGTTGAAAAAGCAGTTAAGTTTACCATTGGAAATTTTATTCTACTCACAAAACATTGTTCATAAATTGCACTATTGATAAAAGGAAATGTTTTAATACAGGATGGTAAAAACCAACTGCGTTCAACAAAAATGTGAACGAATATTCCCTGAGTGGGTTTCCAAGTTCTACAATGGATCGAAGGATGACTATGCCATATCACATCTATAATCTAGGTTTAAATTAAGTTTCACAAGAGAGAAAACTATCAAAATGGTCTACAGTGACCCTCAATTATCTTTAATTACTTATCTAACTTTTCATAAATTACAGTGGCTGATGTGGTTTCTCAATAACTATATAACAGAAAAATCATCGCGTTTCAGATTTTTACTTCAAGTGGCAAATGTGAACACCATGAGCTTTAATTGACGATCGACACTAGTATTACGCAAAAAGGGCATGTAACAGATGAGACTTCTGCAGTTCTGAGTGAAGCCTTATGCGCTCAAAAATGCGGCATTACGTGCGTTCATTACCTTGTCGGTGTTCGTCAGGGGGAGGCGGCCGGCGCAGCTCCGTCCAGCTCGCCCTCTCGGAAGCAACTCTCTTCTCTTCTCCTTACTACAGTTTACCGAAGTTAGTTAAAAAAAACTATCTGGCTGTGTTTTCATCTGACCAATCAGGGTCTCAAGCTCCACCTACAAAAATTCTGTCTATCCAATGAGAAACGTTATACTTTTCGTAGTGGGGCAATGTTTTTTTAAAGTTTGCAACGTAACAGAGACGCGAAAACGTCTCACGCTAAAACTTGCAGCTTGTGTGGTCCTTTTAGCGTTATCGTAAGATATATACTATTCTTCTGGATGGCTCTATCTTTTAACATGGGCTGGGGGGTGGTCTTAACGTATCAGAGACGCGGATAAGTCTCACGCTAAAAACTTGCGGGTGGTGTGGTCGTAGCGGTTAGCTGGTGGCGACGTGGGGGTCCGTCCCTTATCGTAAGGCCTTCTCGCTTAACACGGTTCTGCTCTCGGCTTCTGTTCTCGTTTCTCCCCTCGGAACTGCGTTTGTCTCACGGTGGGAAGGTATGACATGCATTTAGGCATTCTTGTGATAGTCTGTAGTATTCCATGTGCTCACTCGTTACTCGTATTACTTTGGTTAATTTAATGTCACGATTTATTCGGAGCTATGTGACATGCTACTGGATTTGCTTATCATGTCAGGGTTTTCATGGAAGGTGTTGGATTTGCCTGACACCTTAGCAGGGGAGAACCAAAAGAGTATTCACTGACAAGGGCACAGCAAAAGAACAAGGGTCTCCGCGAATCGCATTCTACATCTACATCTACATCTACATCCATACTCCGCAAGCCACCTGACGGTGTGTGGCGGAGGGTACCTTGAGAACCTCTATCGGTTCTCCCTTCTATTCCAGTCTCGTATTGTTCACGGAAAGAAGGATTGTCGGTATGCTTCTGTGTGGGCTCTAATCTCTCTGATTTTATGCTCATGGTCTCTTCGCGAGATATACGTAGGAGGGAGCAATATACTGCTTGATTCCTCGGTGAAGGTATGTTCTCGAAACTTTAACAAAAGCCCATACCGAGCTACTGAGCGTCTCTCCTGTAGAGTCGTCCACTGGAGTTTATCATCTCCGTAACGCTTTCGCGATTACTAAATGATCCAGTAACGAAGCGCGCTGATCTCCGTTGGATCTTCTCTATCTCTTCTATTAACCCTATCTGGTACGGATCCCACACTGCTGAGCAGTATTCAAGCAGTGGGCGAACAAGCGTACTGTAACCTACTTCCTTTGTTTTCGGATTGCTTTTCCTTAAGATTATTCCAATGAATCTCAGTCTGGCATCTGCTTTACCGACGATCAACTTCATATGGTAATTCCATTTTAAATCACTCCTAATGCCTACTCGCAGATAATTTATGGAATTATCTGCTTCCAGATGCTGACCTGCTATATTGTAGCTAAATGATAAGGGATCTTTCTTTCTATGTATTCGCAGCACATTACACTTGTCTACATTGAGATTCAATTGCCATTCCCTGCACCATGCGTCAATTCGTTGCAGATCCTCCTGCATTTCAGTCCAATTTTCCATTGTTACAACCTCTCGATATACCACCGCATCATCCGCAAAAAACTTCAGTGAACTTCCGATGTCATCCACAAGTTCATTTATGTATATTGTGAATAGCAACGGTCCTACGACACTCCCCTGCGGCACACCTGAAATCGCTCTTACTTCGGAAGACTTCTCTCCAATGAGAATGACATGCTGCGTTCTGTTATCTAGGAACTCTTCAATCCAATCACACAATTGGTCTGATAGTCGATATGCTCTTACTTTATTCATTAAACGATTGTGGGAAACTGTATCGAATGGCTTGCGGAAGTCAAGAAACATGGCATCTACCTGGGAACCCGTGTCTATGGCCCTCTGAGTCTCGTGGACGAATAGCGCGAGCTGGGTTTCACACGACCGTCATTTTAGAAACCCATGCTGATTCCTACAGAATAGATTTCTAGTCTCCAGAAAAGTCATTAAACTCGAACATTAAACACTTGCGTGATGTATTCCAAACCTAAGGTCGGGTGACCAGAGTTTACCTAATCGTCGGCTTGCTGCGCATGCATTGCTGTCTACCGGCTCGTTAGGAAACTGCAGCAGTGTTGGTTTGATTCAGTAGTCGTTTGCCAGTCGGTGAGAGCAGATCGCAATTGCCGAGATAATCGAAGATCCCAACAGTTGTGAAGTACGCGGTGTGATTAAATTTTTTTCTGGCAAATGGCTCTTCAGCTGCTGAAATCCACCGTGTATGGAACTGACATAATGAGTGACAAATAAGTACTAAAATGGTGTCGAGAATTTTAAAGTGGCCGTGCATATATTCACGATGAACGGCGTAATATTCGGATCGACGACATCGTTGATCAAGTGAACGAAAAACTCTGAAGTGATAGCCGATTGACGATTAGTGGTCTGGCTACTGAATTCCAAAATGTTGCTCTAACTTCAGTTTACAGGACTGTCCCTGAACAGCTTTTTTATCACAAGCTGTGTGTGAGGTGGATTCAAAAAGCTCAATAATCGCAAAGGACGCGTAATGCACGAGAGTTTTAGGAGCGGTGTAGACAAAGTTGAGATGATTTGTTTTCCCACATTAATATGGGTGACGAGACATGAGTATTGTACATCAACGCATAATCGAAACAACAATTGCTGCAGTGGTGGCATTCAACTTCACCCAAACCAAAAAGTTTAGGCAGTCTCCGTTCTTGAATCAAAATTCGTTGGGACGAAAAAGACGTCCTTTTGACTCATTTCATGGGTCGTGGGACAACAGTGACAGCGTATACTGTGAAACGCTAACCAAACTGAGACGTGCGACCCAAAATTGACGCCACAGGGAACTGTCGTCTGGCAGAATCTTTCTTCACAACAACGAAAGGCCTTACCCCGCTGCCAAAACTAAGGTGACGATTCAAGATTTTTGTTGGGAACTTTTTGAGCATCCTCCGTACAGTCCCGACCTTGCACCGAGCGACTATTTCCTACTCTCGCATTTGAAAAAAAATGCCGGGATGGACAACGGCTTAAAAACAACAATGAACACAAGACTGGCATTACAAATTGGTTCAATTCCCAGGCGGCAGATTTCTGTACGGATGGGTTACAGAAGGTGGTATAGCGTTGTAGAAAGTGTGCAGATGTCAAAGGCGATTATGTGGAAAAGGAAGGTAGATATGCAGTAAAATATTATTGTCAATAAAAACATTTTCTCAGGAGGTTATTTTTTATGACCAAATGGACCTTTTCGAATATGGATGCAAAACAAGATGCCCACCATTTATTTCAACGCCGGTCTTACTTAATGAGGAAAGCTAGCAGGACCACAACGAACCAATGTAGCAGAAATGGGAATTGCGCCGACTCAGACGACGCAACCCACGACCGCAAAGCCATAAATAAGCGGCGATTCTTAAAATGGTGTCCGCCTGCTCTTCACGTTAAACAATCGCCAACCACAACACAGCTACCAGACCTCCGTCCTCAGCAAACGACCTGTGTTAGCATGCGGAACAGCGAGCAAGAAGAGACCCAGCACAGAGCACTCTGTGGTTAAATGCCTCCAAAGAACTGTAAGGTTGCCCCATCGAGGCACGAGGTACGAAACGAACACCAGCAAAGTTCAACGAGCAGCCAAAATCGATTTGAGCGCACTTTTGGCTCAGATGTAGTGCACAGAAAAGAATGAAAAGAAGTTAGAGGTATAAATACGCAAATCATACCCTCTCTCCTAACATCGACCGATGTTTCTTCACGACCATCAAACATCTAAGAATTTTGGCAGTGGTGGTCTTACAACACCGTAATAAATGCAATAGGCTGAGACACCTACTCTGTCGTCATATTAGTCTTCACCCTAATGAGGAATGCTGAAACACGACTGAAACGATGGATGGTTGAATACTTTGAGGATTTTGGTACTTTATCACTTGGAAGTACATCCGAGAACTTTTATGGAAGGAATTATGTAGTCACATAATTCAGTTTACATAGAAGCCAAGAAGATCATTGGCTCCAAGCCCCACTAATCCCCACAGTCTGCCTTGAACATGCAAATGATAATGCTGTCGGTCAGTAATCATTCTCCTGGACGAAGAATTCTTTTCTGATAGGATATCCAGTGACAAATTATCGTCTTCCTTCCATATGAAATATAACTTTCAAGCATCTTGTAGCGATCTTCTCACATCAATTCTTGTAGTACTCTTTGCCAATTTATGTTTTATGTAAAACTTTTATCCAACATGGACCAGGAACACTGCGGCTGTGATGGATAATGGTTCCTTGAAATTACTGAAACTAGTCACATTTGTTTTGTTCTTCAATTTTTTATTATTCCATTGCCGGTTTCGAACCGTCCAGTGGTTCCTCATCAGATGGTACGTATATTAATTTTCTGCAGCAGTGTGGGAGTCATGTAGCTGTTACAAGATGTATAAACGAAATTTGCAAGTTCTAATTCTCGCCACGCTCAGTGCTCACATGTTTCGTATACATGTTGCCACAGCTACATGACTCCCACACTGCTACGTGTCATCTGATGACGAACCACTGGGCGGTTCGAAACCGGTAATGGAGTAATAAAAAATTGAAGAACAAACCAAAAGGCGACTGGTTGCAGTAATTTCAAGAAACCTTTATGTTTTATGTTCCTTGATGTTTTCCACTTCTTTTCGTATAACACTTTCTTACGAAGTTGTGACATACCTTCAGAATAGCATTTTTCTTTCCTTATGATTGAGGTAACTCGTACCTGAGGTAGTTAGATACACATTACGTTCACTCACCTCATCTGAAGAAAACAGTCCGTTTTCTGATCAAAGTCAACATATGGCGCAATATTGTTAGCAAATAAATCCATATGTCATTGTTGCAAGTAACCTACGGTTGAAGCATATACTGATTACGTTGTTAACAGCCAGCTGACGAAGTGTCCTTTTATCTAAGACACTGCTGTGTTTACTTTGATCTGACAATGACCGGTAACGGTCGAAACCAGTTACCAAATTTCCTATGTGCGATCTTGGCTAATGAAGATTTTCTGAAAGAAAAAAAAATCAACATTCATTGATATACTGATCAGCCAAAATATTATGACCTTTGTCCACCATGAGGCTAAATGCCCAGTGTGGCGTTACAGATAAAGCACATGACAAGTATGTAAGAAGACACGAATGTGACGTCATTCTAGCGATGAAACGGTAGACAAAATAGGAAATACACTGATACAAGCGACGTTGACAAGGATCAGATTGTTATGGCCCGGCCTCATAGAATGTAGAAGATGGACAGTGAAGCCACGTGTTGGACGTCAACGCCTGATGACAAACGTGGAGGTCATCGGTTTGCCCGCTCTGTAAAGTAGGATAGGCGGCGATCTTGGCAGATACGACGACAGACGTGTTCCGGAGCCCAGCCTTCAGAGCACATTCTTGAACATGTGGCTGCACAGTAGGTAATCCCTACGTGCTTCCATCTTGACCCAACGACATCGTCAACTGCAATTGCAGTGGAAGGAGGTCATCGAGATTGGCCCGAGGATCAGTGGAAATGTTTCGCCTGGACGGATGAAGCATCTTTCTTGTTGCATTTGGTCGTTAGTGCTGTCTAGTTTCGCCATCATCCAGACAAATGGCTGCTCCGATACGTGCACTACCCCATGCAAGCCGACCAGTGAAACCGCCACTTTGCCATAGCGGTTAATTCACCTAGGCTTCCAGGAGACTGTGTTAGAAATCGAAGGTAGCTTGACTGTTATGGGCCACATGAACATTACTGCAGACCACCTGTATCTCTTCGTGTTTGATAACTTCCCCAGCAGTGAAGGTGGCTAATTAGGTTTTGTTTTATGGTAATGTACAGTTATATGTACTGGTATTTTGTCTGTGTGGTAATGTGAAGTTGAACTCCTGATTAGAGAAACAGTTAAATAATCTCGGCGATGCAAAAGTTAATCAGAAATACAACATTAAACTGTAGACTCCTACGCTCGGGGCGGGAGTACAGACTGTTCTGATAAATTTAACGAAACTGTCCTGTTCGCAATAATAAAAGCAATCTGACTGCGAGAAAAATATAAAATATAAATAACTACCAAAAATGCCCTATCGAAAAGTATGTCACTGTTGAAATGTTAGTTGTATCACACGTAAATTAGAAATGGCCTACCTGTTTGCGCAATGAATAAATGTTGTACTGCTGCCATTTCCGAACTACCGCTGTTGCTGCGGCTGTGCTACTTAAGAAATTAAAATTCAAACTACCAGCAACGCGATGTGCAACGCGTGCTTTGAATTACAGAGACATCCACAAAACACCTGTGCTAATAAATCTTACTGCTGCAATGATCACTGTCAATTAAAGTTCTGTTACTGAGAAACTCGGGGAAGCAAAATTATGTATCTGAAACGGAAATAAAGAGACGAATGCTGATTGGTAGGAAAACAATAAAGTATCTGTATTAACAAAACTTTACAACACTAAGACAAAATACTTTAACACCTGCAATATTAAAAATTCACTTTACATTAACAGTGGAAAAACCTGAACAAATTCTCTTTACTTTCTTAGAAACACGTATGGTATCTGCCTTCGAAGAAGGATTAGTAAATCACACAGTGTTACATTATCATTAAAAAATCGACAATTCTAAATTCCTGATTAAATTGATTACTACGCCTGGATGTCCGGCAAATGCACTATTACAGTACCTTTTGAAGACTTCTGAATGAATGTACAAAATATCTCTTTATAAGTGAAAAATAATAAGAAAAGTACTGCCAGCACATAGCATGGCGTAAAGACATCTTACTCTATCACAAGATACCGGGTGATCATAAAGTCTATATAAATTTGAAAACTTAATAAACCACGTAATAATGTAGATGGAGCGGTAAAAACTGACACTCGAGCTTGGAATGACATGGGGTTTTATTAAAAAAAAAAAAAAAAAACATATTGCTAGACGCGTGAAAGATCTCTTGCGCGCGTCATTTGGTGATGATCGTGTGCTCAGCCGCCACTTTCATTATGCTTGGCCTCCCAGGTCCCCACACCTCAGTCCGTGCGATTATTGGCTTTAGGGTTACCTGAAGTCGCAAGTGTATCGTGATCGACCGACATCTCTAGGGATGCTGAAAGACAACATCCGACGCCAATGCCTCACCATAACTCCGGACATGCTTTACAATGCTGTTCACAACGTTATTCCTCGACTACAGCTATTGTTGAGGAGTGATGGTGGACATATTCAGCATTTCCTGTAAAGACCATCATATTTGGTTTGTCTTACTTTGTTATGCTAATTATTGCTATTCTGATCAGATGAAGCGCCATCTGTCGGACATTTTTTGAACGTTTGTGTTTTTTTGGTTCTAATGAAACCCCATTCATTCCAAGCATGTGTGTCAATTTGTACCTCTCTATCTACATTATTCCGTGATGTATTCAGTTTTCAAATTTATAATGACTTTTTGATCACCCAGTACATCTCGACTCCTTCTCATCTCTCTCTCTCTCTCTCTCTCTCTCTCTCTCTCCCTTTCTCTTTCTGTCTTTCTCTTGCCCTTCCCCCAAGACCGCACTCCACTCTCCACTCACAAGCAAAGATTCTGCTAACAGTCTCTCACAGCACAACTCTTTGCAGGTTGGCAGAGATGTTGTCCGCTTTTACTCAGATGTTATTGAAGCTATACTTTTCTGAGTGATATCCAAAATATTACCAAAATTACAATTTCCTGTATAAAGCAAAACCCTTACAACAGTCGTAGCATCTTCCAGCAGGATAATTGAAAGACATCAATCCCTTTTGGCCTGCCACCATTTCATTTTCATTTCGTGTATGATGTTTATTTATTGAGAGTGTGCTGGTTAAGGGTTATGAAGCGACAGTGACTGGGTACTGGGAGCGTCGACAGCTTGTTGTTACTTGGATGATGGATCATTCCTTTATTTCCCCGTATTTTTGTGGGGTCTGATACGCTGTCACTTTGTGTCGAGGAAGCACGTTACAGAGAGTTGTTTCCACCAGGCGAGACTGCCGGGCAGAGACTTAGAAGGTGCGGTCGGATAGGAAGAGAGTGTCCGGCTTGCGCTGACGCTAAGGCAGGACGCCGAGAGGCAGCTGGACTGGCGTCCCTGGCCCGTTGTTAATGCCGGGCCGGCTTTTGTGTTTGCTAGCCATGCCGTTGCCCATGTCTTACTGTCCCAGCTGCACATGCTTGGGCTGGCATTTCCTAAATCGCTTTATGGCAGGAGAGGAGTGTTATGGACGCCTGTCGGATTTTGCTGGCTAAATGGCCGGGGGCCTACGTTGCGAATTCTGCATCAGCAGGCACTGTGGATATTCCTCTTTCAAGTAAAAGCGCATCCTTCGCAGCGGGGTGTCTGTCAGACTGTCGCCCATCTAGCCGGAACGTTTCACTCAAACTTTCAGCGTTCTTGCGACTCTTAGTTTCTCTTGCAAGCAGAATGCGTGCATTTTGTTTGGAGATCAGACATCAGTTGTAACAAGGTGTCACAAATTTTTTGCAGCAAGCAGCTCGATTGGGGGTGGCGGTACGTTTTTCCCTATTTTTGGTGGGAATAATTCCGTGGTGGTTTGTTCTTACGATTGGTGAGGAAAAATACTGCCTTGCTATTGGTCGTTTTGAGTTTGGCAGAGTCAGCGTGGTGTAATTTTTTGGGGGTTGTGCACGGAACGGGACGAATAGGTCAGAATATTCTGATCCACACCACCGAATCGACAACTTGTTTTATTGTTCGGAAACGAGATTCTAGTACGGACTTGAGCCAGGCTCTGTTGTCCGAGAGTGAGGGCATCAACCTGATCGCCAGCTTCCAGATTTACTCAGCGACGTCTGTGGAGTTCGAACATGATGTCATCTGTACATGGTAAAATACTGGCAGCTCCGACACGTAGAGAACTTTGTCGAGTTGTCCTCATGCGCCCTGTAATGTACTGACGTACCTGTTGGAGCAGCAGATCTTCCTTGGTACGCGTCATAGTCATACACTCTTGTGGTACTCATTCACTGTCTTGAGAGATAGTAATGAAGCAGTCAATAGAGTTACCGTCTTGTTCATGATAGGTGACACAGAATAGCGGCCGGCCGCGGTGGTCTAGCGGTTCTAGGCGCACAGTCCGGAGCCGCGCGACTGCTACGGTCGCAGGTTCGAATCCTGCCTCGGGCATGGATGTGTGTGATGTCCTTAGGTTAGTTAGGTTTAAGTTGTTCTAAGTTCTAGGGGACTGATGACCATAGATGTTAAGTCCCATAGTGCTCAGAGCCATTTGAACAGAATAGCGTAGTAAAACAGTACGCCCTTAGTTCAACATTGCCAACTTACCCCTCTACTGATCTAGCCTCTCATTCACTTTGTGTCTTGGTGAACTTACATTTTAACAGCATATCATATCAGTGTTTCTAGTTAAATAAAGCTACTTGTAGGAGTTAAGGCCTTTGTTATTTCAAGATCAGTTTTACCTAATTCACTTAAATTTTGAGGGATATTTGACTGTTTATTATTTTTTAACAAAGTCCAAACTCGAAATACAGTGCCAAGGCCGATTCAGATTAGTTAGCTTTATACATATAATCCGTTGCGTCGACATCAAAACAGTGCTTCTTGAGGGTGGTGATGTGGTAAGGGGGACCTCCGGTACAGAACTGAATATCAGGCAGTCCAACACTGTCACGCCACTGAGCATCATGCAAACTGTCCATGTCACAAAGACAGAACATGCTTCAATGTTTCGAGCAGTTTGACAGCGAACTCACGTTGATGTCTAGGACACCAGATTCGGGTGACCTGAACTCAGTGGAACACATCTGGGACGCTAAAGGGTAGCAGCAAGGTGCCCACAAACCAGCGGCACGAAATTTACGGAAATTGCGTGACCTTTATGTTGATATCTCGTTCCCCATATCTCCGGAAAACTGCCAAGGACTTGTCGAATCCATGTCACAGAGAATCGTTGCTGTATTGCGTTCCAAAGACGTATCAACACGCCATTAAACTGGTGATCCCAATATTTCGACTCCTCACTCTAAGTTTGTGTCACGCATTCCTATTCAAACAACACTTGGATAAGAGAAAACGCAAAGTCACTACTCTGGCGCGTAATATGCTGTGAAATAAAGTTTGAGTCCAGATTGGAGTATGAAAGTTTGTCTAAGTTCAGTAGTCCCTAATGATAACTTCTCCAAGTTCGAAAGTGTTCTGCGGGGAGGGCCAGTCACCAGAAGCGTGACGTCAAAGGCGGAGGGCGGCGGCGGCTACCGGTGGACAGGGAGGCAGCAGCGGCGGGAACTTCGGAAGTGAACAACAGTCTTCAGTGAGTGGATGGACAACAGGTTGTGGTCAGAGCGCGGTCTTAAACCGTGGCCGCGCGGATCATTTCTTCTGGGCTGGTCCTCATGATGGTGGCTGCATAACGTAACCCGAACGGCGCGGGCCACAGGGTGGTGTACGTGTCGATTGCTGGCTTGATGCGGTATCGCCCTCTGACGCCCCGCTAGCCGACTTGTTGTTGCCGTCTGAAGATCGCCTGCTGGTAGTGCAGACTCATGGGAGTTCAAAGGCTGCGCCTCGCGGATGGTCGGCAGTTGGGGCTTTACGGGGGGCGCGCCACAGTATCTACTGGACGACCCTGGCATTTGTTGCTACAGTATTACAAATAACCCTGCTATAGTATTACTAACGACACTGTAGCACATGGAACTTATTTTGCATTTAGTCTACAGTACAGAGATCTTTAGTAATCTTGAAGGCCGCTGTGGCGCAGCGGTTCTAGGCGATTCTGCTACGGTCGCAGGTTCGAATCCTGCCTCGGACATGGATGTGTGTGATGTCCTTAGGTTGTTGTTGTTGGGGTCTTCAGTCCTGAGACTGGTTTGATGCAGCTCTCCATTCTACTCTATCCTGTGCAAGCTTCTTCATCTCCCAGTACCTACTGCAATCTACATCCTTCTGAATCTGCTTAGTGCATTCATCTCTTGGTCTCCTTCTACGATTTTTACCCTCCACGCTGCCCTCCAATACTAAATTGGTGATCCCTCGATGCCTCAGAACATGTCCTACCAACAGATCCCTTCTTTTAGTCAAGTTGTGCCACATACTCCTCTTCTCCCCAATTCTATTCAATACCTCCTCATGAGTAATGTGATGTACCCATCGAATCTTCAGCATTCTTCTGTAGCACCACATTTAGAAAGCTTCTATTCTCTTCTTGTCCAAACTATTCATCGTCCGTGTTTCACTTCCATACATGGCTACACTCCACACAAATACTTTCAGAAACGACTTCCTGACACTTAAATCTATACTCGATGTTAACAAATTTCGGTCCGCAGCTCGTGGTCGTGCGGTAGCGTTCTCGCTTCCCACGCCCGGGTTCCCGCGTTCGATTCCCGGCGGGATCAGGGATTTTCTCTGCCTCGTGATGACTGGGTGTTGTGTGATGTCCTTAGGTTAGTTAGGTTTAAGTAGTTCTAAGTTCTAGGGGACTGATGACCATAGATGTTAAGTCCCATAGTGCTCAGAGCCATTTTGAACAAATTTCTCTTCTTCAGAAACGCTTTCCTTGCCATTGCCAGTCTACATTTTATATCTTCTCTACTTCGACCATCATCAGTTATTTTGCTCCCCAAACAGCAAAACTCGTTTACTACGTTAAGTGTCTCATTTCCTAATTCCCTCCGCATCACCCGACTTAATTCGACTACATTCCATTATCCTTGTTTTGCTTTTGTTGATGTTCATCTTATATGCCCCTTTCAGTACACTGTCCATTTCATTCAACTGCTCTTCCAAGTCCTTTGCTGTCTCTGACAGAATTACAATGTCATCGGCGAACCTCAGTTTTTATTTCTTCTCCATGGATTTTAATACCTACTTCGCATTTTTCTTTTGTTTCCTTTACTGCTTGCTCAGTATACAAATTAGGTTTAAGTAGTTCTAAGTCTAGGGAACTGATGAGCTCAGATGTTAAGTCCCATAAAGAAACTTCCTTTTGGACGCACTTTGCACTTTGCTCTTGGTCTAAAATTTAGGTATGGCTGGTTGAAGGTTTGTGGTGATGTCGCAGGGCGGCCTGAAGGCGGTGGTGTGGACGGACTTCCTGCAGAGCGGTGTCACGCTGATGGCCTTCATAGCGGTGCTCGTCTTCGGGCTGGTGGGCGCCGGCGGCTTCTCGCAGGTGTGGCAGGCGGCCAGCGACGGCGGGCGCGCCGACTTCTTTGTGTGAGTATCGGAGCTGTCGTGACTCTCATCGAGCAACGGGATGAAGCATCCTAAAACAATATCTCAGTTTCATGTAGGTGTGACAAACGGAATATAGACGTCCTTAGATTAGTTAGCACAAGGAGGGCATAAAAAGCAGACTAGCACTGTCGAAGAGGGCATTCTTGGCCAAGGCGTCAGGTGACGTGTCGCAGAAGGCGTCAGACACCGACGCCACACTGCAGCACCCTGCCGTCTGGTTGATTAGTAGCTCAGCCCTTGCGACAACACGACCTTCCGCCACGGACATCGCATGGCGATCTGTAGAGGGCCTTTGCGTACACCGAACCAAATCACAGAGGGGTGTAAATCAGCAAGAGTGGTCTCTCCTGTCACGAACCTTTTGCGGCACCCGCCAGTGTCACTCGCAGCCAATCAGGGGGAATTGTAGCTCTGTCATGCGGGTTCTTAGAACCACCTATGTACTCCCGGTTAATCACGCCCAACTTCTAGCTTCCTCCCTGCAAAACCGTCCGACATATGTCAACATCAACCATGCCGGCTCCCACATATTTCACCCTGCTGCAGGTGTGCCTCAAGGCTGTGTCCTCTCACCCCTTCTGTACATCCTGTACACTTCAGTCATTCACAAACAGCCACCCCCAACGCTCCTCCTGCAACATCTCGACGACACCGCCTACCTCGCCACCCATCATACACTTCATCTTTGCCACTCCTCTCTCCAACGCCACCTGAATCTCCTAGTGGAATGGTGTAATACACGTAAACTGCAAGTAAACTCGCAGAAAAGCTAAGCCACCATCTTTGGTCGTACCACTCGACGTTTCCGTCTTCCAGATTTCCTTCTTTCCATCTACAACCACCCTGTCTCACTTGCTAATAAAGTCAAGCACTTGGGACTAACTCTCAACGGAAAGTGTTTTACATCTACATCTACATATATGTATATGCAAGCCACCGTAATCTCAAAAGAAAATTAACATGGGACACGCATCTCCTTACCATGCAACACAACGCCTGAAACCGACTAAAACTGCTACAATTATTAACAGCCCATACCTGGGATCTACATCCTTCTGCCCTTATCCTCACCTATAAATCCCTCATCCATCCCACCCTAACCTACGCTAACCTTACCTGGATCTCTGCCTCACCTAAAGTCTGTAAGTCACTTGAAATCCTGGAAAGACATACACTCAACCTTCCCTTCTGCATCGGCCCACCTTCCTCAACTCGCGTCATGTACCAACTCATCCACTTCCCACTCCTTTTTCTCTTCTAAGAGCATCTGATGCATAAATCGCAAAACCTATTCCCAGCACCCGATTTCACATGCACTAATTACAAATCCCGGTTCCCTGCTGCGCCACGACATTCATATTCCACTTCCTTGCACCTCCGTGCCGGAATTTTAACCAGGTCCCACTCCCAAACGATGAAATCCGTCCAAAGATATACCCTCTTTCCAAGCCTAATCACAACGCTCCGCCTCACACCGTCCCCAATTTTCTCCTTCCTCCTTTACCTACCCTCGTTTTCAATTGGTGAGACACCTGGGTACCTTGTTTGCCAAGGTATGGTTTGACAAACACTAAGGCAAGCAGTAAAAACTCCCGCTTTGTATGGATGGTCGTCACCTTGCTGAAAGAAGGCCCTGGATGGCAATAAAACAGAGCGTAGAATATCATCGACGTACGACCGTGCTGTAAAGGGGTCCTACTATTAAATCAAATGGCACCCCCAACAATCATTCCTGGTTTTTCGAGGTGTACCAGGTTCGTACACCACCGCTGGCTGGGTGAACACTTCTACTCCAGTCAATGAGATTCGACGCCAAAGCAACGTTTGGTATAAGTGAATGACCATTTAACAGCCTGGAGAAAGTCCATTTCATGGGACACTAAGTACAGCAGTGAATTAAGGACCCTAGCATAGCATACAGCGGCAGTAGTCAATGGACACCAGTATGTAGTAACACAGCGCATGCACGCAGTGCAGACGGCGACACACCAGCAAGTCAGGTGCAACTGCAAAGCGTGGATTACTGGGTAGGCTGATATCGCCCAGGAGATGGCCCCCACCTTTAAGGGACCAAGTCAGCTCCTGGCAGTATTACTAGGTGCTTCCTACACAGCCACATTGAGCGAAGGCGGTGTCCATTAGCAGTAGACTCGGTACTCTACGTCAGGGTGATGGGTGCCGTGGAGTACATCTCGAAACAGACGGTGGACGATGACAGACGCTCCACAGCTGCGGCGGGTAGTATTTCTATTCACTTAACCTCACCCTGTTGCGACAACGCATCATGTCTGAAAAAAGTTGTCTCCAATAGAGGCACAGTGCGACGCTTGGGCGTGGTGTGATCTGAATCATCGCTCCAACAGGCTGACCCTCGAACTATGTTCTGCCAAAAATATTTCATCCCTGCCAGCAGAAACAGTGGCTAGATGTCTACATCTACGTGGATATTCCGCAAGCCACCGAACGGTGCGTGGTGGAGGGTACCCTGTACCACTACTAGCCATCTCCTTTCGTGTCCCACTCGAAAACATAGCGAGGGAAAAACGACTATCTGTATGCCTACGCACGCGTCCCACTTTCTCGTGTCTTATATTCGTGGTTCTTATGCGAAATATCTGTTGGTGGCATTAGAATCGTTCTGCGTCATCTTCAAACGCTCGTCCTCTAAATTTTCTCAATAGCGTTTCTAGAACAGAACATTGCCTTTCCACCTGCGATTTCCATGTGAGTTCCCAAAGCATCTCTGTGATAACTGCGTGTTGCTCGTATCTACTGGTAACAAATGTAGCAGCTCACCTTTGCATTACTTAGATATCTTCCTTTAATCCAACCAAATGCGTATCCCAAACACTGTAGTAGTCCTCAAGAACTGGTCCCATTAGCGTCCGATATGCCGTCTCCTTTAGAGATGAACCATACTTCACTAAACTTCTCCCAAGAAAACAATGTTGACCACTTTCTTTCCCTAATACAATTTTCACAAGCTCGTTCCATTTCATATAGCTTTGCAACGTTACGCCCAGATGTTTCAACGATGTGACTGTGTCAAGCAATATACCACTAATGCTAATTACGGGTTTGTTTTTGTAGTCATCTGTATTAACTTGCATTTTCTAAATTTAGAGTAAGCTGTCATTCATTACATCAGGTAGAAATTTTGTTGAGTTAGGTTGGGTTGTTTGGGCGAAGAGACCAAACAGCGAAGTCATCGGTCTCATCGGATTAGGGAAGGACGTGGAAGGAAGTCGGCCGTGCCCTTGCTAAGGAACCATCCCGACATTTGCCTGGGGCGATTTAGGGAAATCACAGAAAACCTACATCAAGATGGCCGGCCACGTAATTGAAGCGCCCCCCCCCCCCCCCCCCCAATGTGTGTCCAGTGTCCTAACCACTGCGCCACATCGCTCGGTGAGAAATTTTGTCTAAGTCATTTTGTATCCTCCTACAGCCATATAACTTCCACATTTCCAGTCCGTCACAACATCATCAGCAGAACAATCACGGACTACCGTCCATCCTGTCTGCAAGGTCCTTACGTACGTTGTTGTCGTTGTGTTAGTGGTCTTCAGTCCGAGGACTGATATGATGCAGCTCTCCATGCTGCTACATCCTATGCGAGAGTCTCCATCTCCGAATAACTACAGCAATCCATAGCCTGCTGAATCTACTTACTGTATCCATCTCTTGGTCTCCCTCTACGATTTTAACCCCCACTCCCCCCCCCCCCCCCCCCCCCCCACACACACACACACACGTCGCTCCAATACTACATTCGTGATTCCTTGATTTCTCAGAATGTGTCCTGTCAACCGATCCCTTCTTTTGGTCAAATTGTGCCACAAATTTCTCGTCTCCCCAATTCTATCCAGTACTCCATCGACCCATCTAATCTTCAACAATCTTTTGTAACACCACATTCCGAAAGGTTCAGTTCTCTTTTCATCTAAGCCGTTTATCGTCCACGTTTCACTTCCATATATGGCTAAACTCCAGACAAATATGTCCAGAAAAGACTTCCTAACACTTAAATGTATATTCGATGTTAACAAATTTCTCTTCTTCTGAAATCTTTTCTAGCGATTGCCATTCTACATTTTATATCCTCTCTGCTTCGGCCATCGCTAGTTATTTTTCTGCCGAAATAACGGAACTCCTTTACTACTTTAAGTGTCTCGTGTCCTAATTTAATTTCCTTAGAATCACGTGGTTTAATTCGACATCATTACATTATCCTCGTCCACAGCTCATTGTCTTGCGGTAGCGTTCTCGCTTCCCGGGCTCGGGGTCGCGGTTCGATTCCCGGCGTGGTCAAGGATTTTTCCTAACTCGAGTTGACGGGGTGTTGTTGTGTCGTCTGGATCATCATCGTTCATCCACTTTATGGTAAGAGGAAGGCAATGGCTAACCACCTCCACTAGGACCTTGCCTAGTACGGCGGTGCGGGTCTCCCGCATCGTCCCCTACGCTCCTGGGAGTATGGGACCTCACCCACATTATACTTGTTTTGGTTTGTTGATGTTCATTTTATATCCTCCATTCAAGACAATGTCCAATAATGTATATAGAAAATAATAGCGATCCTATCACACTTCGCTGAGGAACTCCTGATAATATCCTTGTCCTCAGTGAAGACTCGCCGTCGAGGACAACATACTGGACTCTGTTAATTAAGAAGTCTTCGAGCCACTCACATATTGGGAACCTATTGCATATGCTGGTACCTTCGTCAACAGTCTGCAATGGGGCAACGTGTCAAACGATTTTCGGAAATCTAGAAATATGAAATCTACCTATTGGCCATCCTTCATAGTTCGCAGCATATCATGCAAGAAAAGGGCAAGGTGAGTTTTGCACGAGCGATGATTTCTATATCCGTGTTGATTTGTGGTTATTAGCTTTTCGGTCCCTAGGAAATTTATTACGTTCTAACTCAGAATATGTTCTAGAATCCGACAGCAAACCGATATTAGGGATGTTGATCTGTAATTTGGCGGGTCTTTTCCTTACCTTTCTTATATAAAAGAGCCAGCTGCGCTTTTTACCAATCGCTTGGGACAAAGCGCTGTGCGACAGGTTCACGAAATTGCAAGGTAAGAAAGGGGCCAATGCCATAGAGTACACTCCGTAAATTGTCATTGCACCAGGATCTGACGACTTATTTGTTTTTAACTTTTTCATTTGTTTATTTGCGTCAGCGATGTTTATTACTATGCCGTCCATACGGGACTTCGTGCGATGGTCAAACGACGGTATGGTTGTACGATTCGCCTAAGTGAGCAATTACTTAAACGCGAATTCTAAAGTTCGGCTTTGGTTTCACTATCTTCTATGGTGTTTGCTAACTAGTCTCGCTCTAGGGACATGATGGAGACTTCGGTAGTGTTGGTGCGAGCTGTCTAAAGCTTCTTACATCAGAAAGCTGTGACAGCCATCTGTTGACTTAGTAACTGCCATCTGTTTGCTTGGACTAAGATTCCAGCCACCAAGCTGCAAGGCAGTGGTAACATGTAAAACATTAGCAATACCACAACATTTAAACCTCAGTTCAATTTGGATAGACTCGTCTCACGTGGGCTAGCACTCATCCTAGTTACTCACCACCTCGTTCCATTTAGTTTTAGAGAATCTGCACCAAAGAGCGGAGTTTAGCCAATGCAGCGTAACAGCAGAAGTGTGCACCTGGAGAATAACAATTGAGTTGCGTTTTGCGTTTTCTTGCGCACGTATACGTTAGTGATACGTATTTTTTTTAGTACTTTAAACCGATAATGGAAGTAGTTTGAAGCAAAGAATTAATCAAGTAATTCGAGGTGTTCTTTCCCCACAGGATGACCCCGGACCCATTCGTCCGCAACTCCTTTTGGACTGTGGTGGTAGGTGCTACAGTTTCCTGGGTAGGAGGAATCGCTGTCCACCAGGGGATGGTACAGAAGTTTCTATCTCTGCCCAACATGAGAGCTGCTCGGAAGTAAGTATTCTCAGGCAAGTGTGCTGTAGCTTTAGTCGTTCTACACCGCTTCATTATTTATGGTGCCGAATTGAATAAATCATAGCGGTTGACATTAGCCCTATCGTTTATGGACAGAATGGAAAAATGGTTCCTGTGTCCTCAGTTATTTATAGGACCTATTCGAATATCTTTCTTTCCCTGTGGCTTTTGCCCTGTACACCTCGTTCTACACTGAAGCGCAAAAGAAACTAGTATAGGCATACGTATTCAAATACAGAATATGTTAACAGGCAGAATACGGCGCTGCGGACGCCAACGCCTATATAAGACAACAAGTTCTGGTGCAGTTGTTAAATCGGTTACTGGTGCTGCAGTGGCGGGTTATCAAGATTTAAGTCAGTTTTAACGTGGTTCTTTAGTCGGCACACGAGCGATGGGACACAGCATCCCCGAGGTGGCGATGAAGTGGGGATTTTCCCGTACGACCATTTCACGAGAATACCGAGAATATCAGGAATCCGGTAAAACATCAAATCTCCGACATCGCTGCGGTCGGAGAAAGATCCTGCAAGAACGGGACCAACGACGGTTGAATAATGTCGTTGAACGTGACAGAAGTGCAAATCTTCCGCAAATCACTGCAGATTTCAATGCTGGGCCATCAAGAAGTGTCAGCGTGTTAACCATTCAACGAAACATCATCGATATGGGCTTTCGGAGCCGAAGGCGGACTCGTCTACCTATGATGACTGCACAACACAAAGCTTTACGCCTTGCCTGGGGCCGTGAACACCGACATGGATTGTTGATGACTAGAAACATGTTGCCTGGTCGAACGAGTCTCGTTTCAAATTGTATCGAGCGGATGGACGTGTACGGGTGTGGAGGCAACCACATGAATCCATGGACCTGCAAGTCAGCAGGTTTGGGGACTGTGCATTTGCAGTCGGGTGTGGAGGCAACCTCATGAATCCATGGACCTGCAAGTCAGCAGGTTTGGGGACTGTGCATTTGCAGTGATACGTCTAGATACGATTCTGACTGGTGACTCGTACTTAAGCATCCTGTCTGATCACCTGCATCCATTCATGTCCACTGTGCGTTCTGACAAACGTGGACAATTCCAGCAGGAAAATGCGACACCCCACATGTCCAGAATTGCTACAGAGTGACTCCAAGAACACTCTTTTGAGTTTAAACATTTCCGCTGGCCACCAAACTCCCTAGAAGTGAACATTATTGAGCATATCTGGGATGCCCTGCAACATGCTGTTCAGAAGAGATCTCCAACCTCTCGTACTATTACGGATTTATGGTCAGCCCTGCTAGATTCATGGTGTCAGATCCCTACACCACTACTTGAGACATTAGTCGAGTCCATGCCACATCGTGTTGCGGTACGCACGCACGTACATATCACCTCACCTCGAATCTCCCCTACTATGTGACTGGATTCGTGATTTCCTGTCAGAGAGGTCATAGTTCGTAGTAACTGGCGGAAAGTCATCGAGTAAAACGGAAATGATTTCTGGCGCTTCCCAAGTTAGTGTTACAGGCTCTGTTCTTATCTATATAAACGATGTGGGAGACAATCTGAGCAGCCGTCTTCGGTTGTTTGCAGGCGACGCTGTCGTTTATCGACTAGTAAAGTCATCAGAAGATCAAAACAAATAGCAAAACGATTTAGAAAATAGATTTGTATGGTACGACAATTGGCAATTGACCCTAAACAACGAAAAGTGTTAGGTCATCCTCGTCAGTGCTAAACCTCGCTACACGATAAATCAGTCAAATCTAAAGGCCGTAAATTCAACTAAATGCCTAGGATTATAATAACGATCAACTTACATTCGAAGGAACACATAGAAAATGTTATGGGGAAGGCTAAACAAAGACTCCGTTTGATTGACACGAAACTTAGAAAATGTAACAGATCTGTTAAGGAGACTGCCTACACTGCGCTTGTCCGTCCTCTGCTGCGCGGTGTGGGATCCTTACCAGATAAGACTGACGGAATACATTGAAAAAGGTCCGAGAAGGGTAGCATGTTTTGTATTATCGCAAAATAGGTGAGAGAGTGTCACTGAAATGATACAGGATTTGTAATGGACATCATTAAAACAAAGGCGTTTTTCGTTCCGGAGGAAACTTCTCACGAAATTCCAATCACTATCTATCTCCTCGGAATGCAAAAATACTTTGTTGATGCCGACGTACATAGGGAAAAACGATCACCATGATAAAATAAGGGAAATCAGAGCTCGTGCGGAAACATGTGTTCTTTCCGTACGCTACACGAGACTGGAATAATAAAGAATTGTGAAAGTGGTTCGATGAAGCCTCTGCCAGGCACTTAAAAGTGATTAGCGGAGTATCAATGCAGATGTAGATGTAGCTAATATTGACAGCATCTTCATACCTAGTAAACCTATTTTCTTTTGTTTTGTTTTTGATGTATTTGGTTCTTGTTTGTTCCTCTGAATATTGTTAACATTCTACAGGTCTCTGGCGGGGTTCACTTTTGGTATGATCCTGATACACCTTATAAGCATATTCTGCGGATTTTTGCTGTACGCTGATTATCAAGACTGCGACCCAATTAAGACGAAAGTAAGTACCACACCATCCAATACGCCAATGACGTACGTTAATAAATATTAATGTCTTGAAAAATGTAATCGAGGAGTAGTGCCTGTGTACATTTTAAGCAGCTCGATGACAATCAGTAATCTTGACATTTTAGATGAATAAAGTTTTGCTTTAATTGCTATGATAAAGAAGTTGTTTTTCTTTTAAGAAATTTTGAACATAATATTCAACTATACAAATAATTCACACAATAGGTATATTACAGGATTAGATGTTCACTGCTGTTTCACCTCCGAAACAATAGTTTTATTTTTTGTAGGAGTAACTAATGTCATCTCAAATAGACTTGTAAGTGTTACATAGAGTCCAAAAACAATGTTTCTGGACTTGCATGTGGAAAAGTGTAACATGTACAGTAAAAGGGTAGGAAACTGGAATTATGTTACTACTTTGCCTACTTTTTAAGTCACTTTTTAGTGGTAGGGAACGTGAACAAAAAAAATGTGTAACTTCATTGATTTTAGGAAAGCGTGTGACTCCGTTCACCGCTGAGCCTTTGGACTGTGATAACGGTCCTGGGATCTCCAATGAAACTTATAGACCTTCGTAAAATGTGCAGGCTTTTCCTAAATGGAATAAAATCTGACCATTTTATAAATAAAACTGGATAAGACAAGGTGATCCTCTGTCTCCTCTTCTCTTCAATGTAGCCTTGGAGGGTGTTGTGAGGAAATTTAAACTAGTACATGCTAGGATCCTCTTAAGAAATAAAGTTAAGATTTTAGCGTATGTTGATGATATGGTGCCCACAGTTAAAAGTGAAGTAGACATTATACGGAAATTTGAGGAGCTTATAGAAAATGCCGCGCGGGATTAGCCGAGCGGTCTTAGGCGCTGCAGTCATGGACTAGGCGGCTGGTGCCGGTGGAGGTTCGAGTCCTCCCTCGGGCATGGGTGTGTGTGTTTGTCCTTAGGATAATTTAGGTTAAGTAGTGTGTAAGCTTAAGGGCTGATGACCTTAGCAGTTAAGTCCCATAAGATTTCACACACATAGAAAATACATCTAAACATGATCTTCAAGTAAACGATCAGAAAACAAAATACAAGATAGTTCACACATTAAGACGTTAAAAAGTCAACCAAATGCGTTTAATAATCGGCAGTGATAAATTCGAATGCTGAACAGTTCAAATTTCTGGGCACAATGCGAGACGAAATGAATCAGATAGAGTTAGTAGTGAAAATGGGACTGCAAAATGCTAACAGAGCCTATTATTCCCAACAAAAAGTTCTAAGAAATACTGACAAGAAAATCTTAACACGGAGCAATATAGCGCAATCATCAGACGAGTCATAACCTACGGAGAAGAAATACGGAGTATAACAGAAACGGAAGAATTCCAGTTACAAGTTTTCCAAAACGAACATCATAGGAAGATCTTTGCTCTATAATGTGATAAAGAACCACAAAGCTGGAAGAGGATACAATACAGAAATCCACATGCTGTCACAACAAGCAACAACAGTGAGCATAATAAATTACAGATGACTCCAATGAGGAGACCGTCTGATGAGAATGAAAAAGGACCACGTTTCGACTACACTGAAGCACCAAAGTAACATGGTATAGGCATGCGTTTTCAAATACAGAGATATGTAAACAGGCAGAATTCGGCGCTGCAGTCGGCAAAGTCCGAAAAAGACAACAGGTATCTGGCGCAGTTGTGAGATCATTTACTGCCGCTACAGTGGTAGGTTATCAATATTTAAGTGAGTTTGAACGTGGTGTTATAATCGGCAATCGAGGGGTGGGACACAGCATCCCCGAGGTAGCGACGAAGTGGGGATTTTCCCGTACGATCGTTTCACGAGTGCACCATTAATATCAGGAATCCGGTAAAACATCAAATCTCCGATATCACTGCGGCCGGAAAAAGATCCTGCAAGAACGGGACCATGAGTAATGGTCAACCTAACAGAAGTGCAGCCCTTTCGTAAATTGCTGCAGATTTCAATGATGGGCCATCAACATGTGTCACCGTGCGAATCATTCAACGAAACATCATCGATATGGGCTTTCGGAGCCGAAGGCAGACTAGTGCACATATCATGACTGCATTCTTCCCCGTCAGCACCGACAGTGGGCTATTGATGAGTGGGAACATGTCGCTTGGCTGGGCGAATGTTTTAAACTGTATGGAGCGTATGGACGTGTACGGTTATGGAGACAATCTCATGAATCCATGGACTCTGCGTGTCAGCAGGGGACTGTTCAAGCTTGTGGAGCCTCTGTAATGGCGTGTGCCGTATGCAGTTGGCATGATATGGGACCCCTGATACGTCTACATACGACTGACAGGTGACACGTACTTAAGCATCCTGTCTGATCACCTGCTTTCATTCATGTTCAGTGTGCATTCCGGCGGACTTGGGCAATTCTATCTGGACAATGGGACACCCCAAACGACCAGAATTGCTGCAGAGTGGCTCCAAGAACACTCTCCGCCGTTTAAAAACTTCCGCTCGCCAATAGACGCCCCAGACATGAACATATTGAGCATATCTGGGGTGCATTGCAACATGCTGTTCAGAAGAGATCTCCACCCCCTCGTACACTTACGGATTTTTGGACAGCTTTGTATTATTCATGGTGTCAGTTCCCTCCAGCACTACTTCAGACATTAGTCGAGTCCATGCCAAGTCCTGCTGCGGCACTTCTGCGTGCTCGATAGGCAGGTGTAGCAGTTTCTTTCGCTCTTCAGTGTACAATATTCATGAACAAGTCCTTTGGTACAGGAGCAAGTTTGAGATTCAATGCTACACGAATAAGTGGAATTAAAACAATATTCAACAGAATGGGCGTAAATAACTGGCAAGAAATAGTACTAGAGCATTTCGTGGCAATGTGTGAGATTCGCATGGGAGCGTCGAATCCTTTAGGAGACAAGAAAAAGAAGTAGATTCTTTAGCAGGAAAATTAACTGGATGCGGCTGTGCAATAGTAAGGCAATGTCCTCGTATTCGGGAAGAGGACGGTTCCAATCCCCTTTCAGCCAACCACAGTTTTCAGTTATTCCCTTAACGGCTCGAGGGAAATGCCATGATGATCCCATTGTTAGGGTTGACAGATTTCGTCTCTCCTTCCTTCCCTGATCGTGTTTGTTTCCCAGTGACTTCGTCGTCGACGGGGCGTTAGTCAAAAATCTTTATAATGTTTGAAAATGTTTGTAGATAAAGAATAAACAAACAATCAAACAAAATTAGCACAACCTGTGAACGAGTTTTCGAGGTAAAGTATTTATAAGGGATACAGTCGTCGGTTGACGTCCCGACGCCAAGCAGTCTCAATGCCCCGAAGCTCGTTCGACCTGCATTTCACTTTCAGATGGATGTTCTGCGCCTACTTCATCACATATTCATTATTCAATTTCCTGGAATGACTTGTTCGCAGCGCGGATTCCTTGGCCGTCGTACGCTGACCTGACACTGAGACTGTATTGATATTTTACAGGAGATATCTCGTCCAGACCAGCTGCTACCTTTCTACGTGATGAAAGTGGCTGGACACGTGCCAGGATTGCCAGGGCTCTTCGTCGCTGGAATATTTGGAGCCGCTCTTAGGTGAGTAAACAGCAGTGTAAAGCGCGATATCTTCGAAGAGGATTCCATTTCTAATTTCATGGTGGGGCAATAATTGATACTAAAATGCTCTATGTAGGCAGTATCGTAATGTTTTACAAAAAATTTCCATCACAAGTTATTTTTACCTCTCTCTAAAGCAACACTGAAGAACAAACGCTTGAGTTCGCCTGACAAATGAATTACAGTAACTAGAGAGAATCTGGCTCCTACCAGTCCTACCAGTCGTCCTACTTCATACACTATATTCTTACGAAATAAGAAAATATAGCTAATTTGGTTATTTCATTTCAATGGTGTCCAGTTACATTACGTTTAGGAACTGCCTTTACTTTCCCAAATGATATCGTATAGTCGTGAATGTGTTATCAGAAATCTTTGCGGTGCAAATCTGTTGAATAAACTGGAAGTTCTAACGGTATCATACAAGTGTTAGTGTGGATTGTAATTTGAAGCAGTGGTGCACCCCCACTGAACAGCTAAGTTCGTCCATTAGAAACGAGACAAAATCGTCGCACGAAATAAGTGAGTACAGGGTAGAAGAACAAGTGAAATCGATCGACAGAGCAACTGGCCACTGGACCTGACGTGATATCAGAACGATTCTACAGAGAGTGTACAGGAGAACTTGTTGCTCTGTTAGCAGCAGTGTACCGTACGTTGCTGTAAGATAGGAGCGTTCCTAATAACTAGCTGAAAGAACTGGTCATTCCTGTTGCCAAGAAGGATCGTCGAACAGACGCACAAAACTATAGTTCTATATGCTTGACATCGGTCTCCTGTAGAATTTTAGAACAAGTTTTATGCTCGCGTATTATGAAATCTTGAGACAAAAAAACTCCTCTGTAGTAATCTACAGCGGTTCCGGAAACAACGATGGGGTGAAACCCAGATCGTCCATGAGACCCAAAAGCCTGCAAATATTGGCGCCCAGGTTCCTTGACTTACGGAATGCATTTAATACAGTTCTGCACTGTCGTCTACTGAACAAAATACGAGCGCACACAAAATGGGACCAGTTTTGTGACTGGATGCAAGTGCATCTAGCAGACAGAGCACAGCATGTCATTCTCAGTGGAGATAAAAATTCAGAAGTAAAAGTAGCTTTCGGCGTCCCCCAAGCGATACTTATTGGATCATTTCTTTTCTCAATACAACACTGCGCCCAATGTAATTAATTGAGATTTCACGATGTATAAATGGAGCATGAACGGTCTACATACCGCAGGAAAGAGCAAGATGGAAGAATTGGTTTGTTACAAAGTGGTTGCGTAAATGGCAGCAGGGGTTGTGATAGTTACATAAACGGTCAATAGGTAGTCGCCAAAATAGGCAGTTGTGTGTAAGTGGCATTTATAAACTGTGTACAAAAATTAAAATAAAAGTAAATCAACGACGCACCGCGAGGAATTATCGGAACGGAATACAAATTGGTAGATGTAGTGTACAAGTACAGACAAACAAATGATTGCAATTTCAGTAAAAACTGGATGAAAGAACCTCACAGATTGAGCAAGTTTATCACCCTTTGGTCGACCTCTGGCCCTTACGCTAGCTGTTATTCGGCTTCCCATTGACTGATACAGTTTTTATATGTCCTCCTCAGGGGATCAAGCCAAACTCTGCCCAATTTCCGCGTTAGGTGATCAAAATCCCGAGTTGGTTGGAGAGACCTGCCCATTATGCTCCAAATGTCGTCAGATGGGGAGAGATCCGGGGCGATTGCTCGCCAAGATAGGGTTTGAAAAGCACGAAGACAAGCTGTAGAAACTCTCTCCGTGTGCCGGCGTGCCTTAGCTTTCTAAATATAAGCCCAGGATGGCTTGCAACGTAGGGCAACAAAATGTGGCGTACAATATCATTGATGTATCGCCATGATGTAAAGATGCCACGGATCACAAACGAAAGGGTCCTGCTATGAAAAGAAATGCTACCCCAGACCGTCACTCAATCCGGCTGGGATACCACCACAGTCCGGGGAGTCTACAGATACGACTTCACTGGTCATAGGGGCTTAATTTGAAATGGGTCTCATCACTGAAGACAATTCCACTCAGTGAGTTCCCAGGCCGAAGTCGTGTCCGGAGATGACCCAGACAGCGGAACGATACCAACCTGACTGTCGTCCACCACGTGGCCCGACAACCACGACTGATGGTATGGGATGCCACTTCTTTTCATAGCAATCGCGGCACCCTTACAGTACAGCAGTAAGTCGACGATACTCTACCTTCCGTTTTGTTGTCCTTCATGGCAACCCACCCCTGAGCTTTCATTTCAGCAAGGTAATGTACACCTGTACGTGGTTATAGTTTCTACAGCTTGTCTTCGGGCTTACCATACTTCACCATGTCGAGCAATGTCGCCGAGTTGTGAAGGTTTGGAGCATTATTGACACGGTCCTCCAATCACATCTATTGTTTTGACGATCTAATGCGCCAATTGGTATAGACTTCGGTATGTTTTTGTTCGGGAGGATTTCCAACAAATCAGTCAATCAATGGCAAGCCGAATAACTGTTCGCATATGGGTCAGAGGTGGACCAGCTCGTATATTAGGAAGTTGCTGAGAAAGCAGAGAATTTTGCACAGTCGTTGTAAACGTAGTCACTGTCCCGCTGACAAACAGAAATTATGCGAAATGAAAGCAGCTGTCAGAAGGACAATGAGAGATTATTTTAACGAATTTGAATGCAATATTTTAACTGCGGATTCGAAAAATAATCCTAAAAATTTTGGTCGTACGTGAAATCTATGAATGCTACAAATAATTCAATACATTCTCTTGCTGACAGTACGGGTAATGTAACTGATGGAGATAAACAGAAGGTCGAAATTCTAAACCTAGCTACGTTTTACGTTGAGGACTGCAGCACCATTCCCATTTCAACTATCGAACAAACGCAAGGATGGCTGACATAGTGTTTAGTGTATCTGGGATTGTAAAACAGTTACGATCCTTAGACGCCAGGAAGGCATCTGGCCCAGACGGTATTCCCGTAAGATTATATGTTGACTATGCTACAAATAAAGCACCATTCTTATCCATCATCTATTTGAGGTCATTGGAACAGTGGAAAGTTCCACGGGACTGGAAGAAGGCCCAGGTCATAGCAAGCTATAAGAAGGGGAGAAACTCGGATGCACATAATTACCGGCCAATTTCACTGACATCGATTTGTTGTAGAATCATGGAACATATTTTGTGTTCAGACATCATGACCTATCTAGACTCTGAGAAGCTCATGTGCAAAAACCAGCACAGTTTTAGGAAACAGCGGTCATGCGAGACACAGCTGGCATTCTCTATGCGTGATATACAACAGGCTCTAGATGCCGGCTACCAGGTTGATGCCGTATTTCTCGACTTTCGAAAGGCATTCGACTCAGTTCCACACTGTAGCTTGCTCCAAAAAGTGTGGGTTTACGGTCTATCCAATGACATATGCGGTTGAATAGAAAGTTTTCTAACAGACAGGGAGCAGTATGTCTTCCTGAACTGGGTGACTTCAACAGAAACAAGCGTAACTTCAGGTGTGCCCCAGGGCAGTGTAATAGGTCCGCTGCTTTTTGCGATATACGTAAACGATCTGGTTGATGGTACTGACAGCGGCATTAGACTGTTTGCTAATGATGCTGTAGTCTACAGGAAAGTAGTATCACACGAAAGTTGTGAACAAATCAGTGAGAATTTGCAGAAAATAAATGCGTGGTGTAATGACTGGCAGTTATCTCTCAATATTAGTAAGCGTAACCTACTGCGTATAACAAGGCGAAAAACCTCATTAATCTAAGAGTATAAAATAAATGCCCATCCTTTGGAAGTGGTAACATTCGTCAGGTATCTGGTTGTGACTATTTGAAATGATCTCAAATGGAATGATCAGATTACACAAGTAACGGGTAAGGCGAACTCTAGATTGCGGTTTATTGGTAGAATGCTGAAGCGATGAAGTCCTTCAACAAAAGAAATAGCTTACAATACGTTAGTTCGTCCAGTTTTATTGTTCGTCTGTATGGAACCCTTACCAGTTGGGTCTCATTCAAGAGATTGAGAAGGTCCAAAGAAGAGCCGCAAGATTCGTGACTGGTACATTTAGCCATCGCGAGAGCGTTACAAATCTCATAGAAAGTTTGAAGTGGGACACACTTGCAGATAGACGGCGCGCTAAACGGAAGGGGCTGCGCACTAAATTCTGAAATCCGATCTTCACCGAGAATGTAGAGCATGTATTATTACCACCAACTTTCAAATCGCGCAGTGATCACCAGTCAATGAAAAGGCAAATTAGAGCTCGTACTGAGGCGTTCAGACAGTTGTTTTTCCCTCGCGCGATCTGCGAGTGGAACAGGCGGGTGGGGGGCAAAGACTTTGACTTTGGGTCGAATTGTGTCCTCCGCCACACACTTGGTGGCTAGCGGAGTATATATGTAGATGTAGGTTAACTTACTCAATTTATGAGGCATACTGTCTTGAATAAATCATCCACTTTTTGTTAAATTGTGAATTGTTTGTCAGTAAATATACATCACATCTACCGATTTGCGTCGGATTCTGATTATTCCACTTGGTGCCCCGGTCTTTTTCTCTTTTTTTGTCCTAGAGTGTACACCTACATTAAGGTTTTCGCTGATGTTACTTAAGCGTCATCCAGAAATTAAGTCCAACTATTTTTTAGAGAAAAAGATAACATAGTTACATTAAAAATAAGGTTGAGAGTGAGGGTGGGGGTTTGTTTGCTACAGATACGTCATTTTAGGACCTAATCATCACTCGAACCGAGACACTTGTCATATCGTGGGATCACTTTTTGTTTTCCTTTGTCATAGAGGTCTGCCGTCCCGTAACGGAGCTATTGTGTCCAGCTCTTCGCCAGTTTTTATATGTCCTCCTCAGGGGATCAAGCCAAACTCTGCCCAATTTCCGCGTTAGGTGATCAAAATCCCGAGTTGGTTGGAGAGACCTGCCCATTATGCTCCAAATGTCGTCACTGTCAAAATGCTGATCGGAGGACAGCAATTTCTTGATGTGAAAGATAGGGTGGAAATCGCTGAGACTTTTAATTGTGTTGCGTAAGGCGCTGCCTCACCAACTGCACAAGGTCGTCATTTATGGCGGACGGTCGCCCATGGCCTCTTCCGTATGAACATATTTATACTCTTCAGAAAATTGCCTACACCAGAGACGCTCCATGAGTTTGCTCATGACGTTCAGTCCGTACAGCTTACACAGACGACCAATTCCAACCGACGATATGTTTTTTGCATTATGAAACTTTGTGACAGACCGAATCTCAAAGTCGGCGGGAGAAGTCAGAGCCGCCATTTTCAGCCTCTGCTATAGTGCTGCTGACAATCGAGACTGATCTGGTTGCCGTATGGTTGTTACCTCACAGTACTGTTGTCATTGCCCTGTATTTCAGGCTCAAAAGTTTAGTTTCTTCCTCTTTTTTTCTTTAAGTGAGAATATCTCTAGATGACATTCACACTTGCATGTAATGACTCGTTCCGTAAGATTTGCTTCATGTAATCCCTTCACGATAAAAAGCTGCTTAAGCTTCAACACGTATAAGAAGTTTAGACAATTTATTGGTAACCCAGCGAATTTTGGTTTATTTAATAACAAATATTAACAGCATAAATCTTAATTTCATTTTATTCCCGATACCTGTCTCCTGGAACCTAAAGCGGGTCGTATTTGCACATAGCTACAGAAAATTATGCACAACTATAATTAACATTTGGTTTGTGATTTGCAATGTCGTTTAAGCAGATAAATACAATGGTGTCTAAAATTAAAGCAACAAACGGAAATTTTGCAAGGTTGCGCTTGTTTTGCCACAAAACAATATAAACAGCTGATAGTAAAGTAGAAACAATATAAAGAATGCAGAACCCGAATAACTGCAACATGCACAACGGAAGAAAAAATGTTCTTTGTTTTCTCCAACTTAACGTATTTTCACACACATTCCGACAGCTGGTTAATATGTTCAGTGTTGGGTTCGACCACCTCTGGCAGCAAAAAGGCCACACAACGACAGGGCAAGCTCTGAATGACGTCATCAATCTCACGTTGAGGCAATAACGCCCATTCCTCCCGCAGTTGGAGAATGATTGGTGGATGGTGCAACTCATCTCCCAAGTGCACTCCAGACACGATCTACGGAATTCAAATCAGGAGAGCGAGCAGGTCACGCCGTGTGTGCATTATCTTTCGTTGCCAAGAAAACGTCAACCACCGGTGCTCTAAGAGGTCGAGGTGGTCAACATAATCCCTGCTCACACATTAGTAATATTCCTCAATATCGATGTTCTTTAGACAATGTTTGAGTCCAGAAATCGTGGTCCCGTTCCCACCAATACGAATACGTCGATAATCACTCTCCAGATAAAATCGGGACTTATCTGTGAAGAGAACATTGACCCACAGTCCGACTGTGCAGGTGGCATGTGAACGATTGAACTCTAGACGTCCTATTCTGTGAAGATGCGTCAGAGGTACACGTACAGCACGTCTCCGACAGTAAAGGCCACTCTGCCGAAGCCTTCTGTGCGCCGTTTACCTCAATACAACATGTACAGTGGATGATGGTAGGTCATATGCCAGCCACCGTGCAGTCCTGAGACGATACCGTCGTGCCCTTACAGCCAAATAACGGTTCTCTCTTTCTGATGCCACACGTGGTGGGCCCTGCCCTGGTCTTCAGAATACAGTGTTGGTCTTTATAAATTGTCGCCACATCCAAGAGACAACAGAACAATTGACATTAAGCCGTCGGGCCACATTAATTGGAGACTGTCCTGCTTCCATTCTTCCTATGGTAATGCACCTCATAAAGCCTGGTAGACGTTTCCTCTGTGCCATACTGCACCGCCTGTGACTGTGTACACAACGACTGTGGAAGTAGGGCTACACGGCAAACACTACCCCTTGTGACAGATGCCCTGACGTAGCCGTTGGTGTGATTGTACGCTGACTGGAGTGCTATCTTCCGTGCAGAAAGAGATCGTACGGGCATGTATTGAGAGTTCGTATGATTATATTGTGAATTAAACACAGGACGGGGAAATTGCGGTTTGTTGCTTTAATTTTTGACAACAGTATAATTGGTGAAGTTAAACGTAATGTATAAAAATGTAAAGATACCCAAAAGCCTTAACCAGTGGTATTACATTTGTCAATCATCTACACTACGATTTGCAACATAAGGCTTACTGGCAGCTTTTATTCGAAATCACTGTTATAACTCAAGACCGAGGAAGTTATATTCCTTAGAAATCCACTGTTGCGGAATTCTCAGTCTATGATCTACGCTAACATTAGTTACGTCTGTGCGAGTACACACCAGTAAACGGCTAGAGTAGCTTAATTTGTAGGGTTCTAGCTTGTGAGACATGGAGGTAGGCTACATCGCGGTACAACAAGGGCGCCAGATTGACCACCACTGACATATTATACCAGAAAGCGTGAGTGTAGCTTTCAGGTAACTTCCTACACACGTGTAGTCAAATTCCAGATGTGTTCCCATATTGTCGCACACAAAGGTACACAATACTAAAGGCAAGCTATTTACTAAGTCTTCCGTCAGCTTGAGGGTGAATGACAAGGTGACAACACTGACCTGGAGGGGGATCATCATAAAGTAGCTGTTAGAAGTTGAGCAACTGCTCGTAGAGAAGCGACTCTTATTCTTCTGTAACATCAATGCTCATCCCAAATGAAATATTGGGAAATGACTGGATGTGGAATGTATATTGCGTATTTAAAATCAAGTAAAATGGATTGCATTTAAAACAATTCTTTCTAATTGCAGTTCCATGTCTGGATGCCTTAACGCACTATCTGGGACCATCTACGAGGATTTCCTGCTACCCCTGATGCCTGGCAGGAAGTCGGATGTCGTGGTGAACCTTATAATGCAGGGCATCGTGCTGGTTGTGGGCGCCATCACCGTCGCGTTAGTCTTGGTCGTCGAGAAACTGAGCACAATACTTGAGGTGAGACACACAGCCAGCCGGCAAAATGGATGGCTTCGACAAAAAAAGAAATCCGATCGAGGAAGAAATGAATCGATTAAATTTTCACTTGTTTTCTATTCGAAATGTATTGCTAACGAAAAGCTTACGATATTGCAGTGCCTGTGTTATTCCGAATTATGATGCAAAGTTCATTCGAACATGCATGTATGTTCGAAGGAACTTTGCATCGTTATGGCTACAGTGGTTACTACTGCTGAAGTTTTTTTTTTGTAGCATAGTTTACAACTTTTTATTTTCTTGGTCCATTTTATCGATGTGTGATGTAAGACATTCTGATATTCATACTTTGGACAATTGAGAGAATTTTCCACGTCCGCGCTAGCGACGCAGTCGACTTCAAATACCTGTGTCAATACCTCACTCTAGGTCGCTTCTGTAATAGAGGCACCTGAAACAGCAATCTATCGTTTACAGGTAATTCGGCTACTAATGGTTCGACCATCATCAAGGCCAGTCGCTAAATGCATTAAAACCACTTGATTGAATTACATACAGTATATATAGTATAAAGTAGTTTTAATTCATTCACAGACTGGTCCTGAAGATGGCTGAACTGCTAGCAGCCAAAATACCTGATATACCCATGAAAGATAATGGAATAGGTGACGACGAAGTCGGATTGCGACAGTAGTGGAAATTTTCACCAGTACTCCCTCAGAAAAGGGGAACACAGCTTAAGCGTACAGTTCCTGGTCACAAAATACGTAGCAATGTACGGACTTGTATGGGACTTCACCGTAATGTCAGAAGCAATGAGGACATGGGGCATAGCTAACGGACTGCGAGTTGGCGACTGAGAGCTTGTTGTCACTTTTGGAGCTTTTGGAGAGGAACAAGGTATGTGACGTCTGCTGACTGGTATGATGTGGCCAGTCACGAATTCCACTCCTGTACCTCCATCTTTATTTCTGAGCAGCACTTGCAACCAATGTCTTCATTTACTTGTTAGATATAATCAAGCTCGAGCTTCCCTTTAAAGTTTTTACAGTCTCCTCCAGTATCGTAGAAGGTATTCCTCGATGTGTTATCATTTCTTTCATCATACTGCTCCTTCTTGTTGTCACTGTTTTCCATGTGTTCCATACCACGTCAATTCTCCACAAAACTTTCTGATCTCTTATATCACACTACATAGTTTTCAACACTTTTCTACAGCACATATCAGACGCTTCGAGTCTCTTCTCTGGTTTTTCCAAATTCCCTACAGTGCTGTGATTTTTGCTCCAAACGTGCATCGACAGAAATTTTGACTCGAATTACTGCCGACGTTTGTACTTCTTTTGGGTTGGAATGCTTTCTTTGTCTGTGATAGTCTGATTTATGTCCTCCTTGCTTCGTCTCTTATGTGATGTTTTGCATCGAAGGTAGAGGAATTTCTTCACTCCGTCAACTTCTTGGCCTCAAATGCTGATGTTACCACTAATCTCATTGCTGCTCATACGCATTGTGTGTGTATTGTGAGGACCAGAAACGACGGAGAAGCTTCATCCCCCCCACCCCCACCCCGTAGCCCTCAGTGCTCCAGAACCCCATAACAGGCCACAGCAGTTCACCCAACCCACCGCCGCCCCACACCGAGGTAGGTGGAAAACCGCCTAAAAACCAACCACAGGCTGGCCGGCACACCGGACCTCGACACTAATCCACCGGGCGGATTTGTGCTGGGGACCGGCACGCCTTCCCGCTCGGGAAGCAGCGCGGTAGACCGCGCAGCTAGGCAGACTGGCGCTCATACGCTTTGCTTTCATCTTTCATCGTTTCTCCCTCAATCCACAGAACGTGTTTATTAGATTGTTCATTCCATTCAGCAGTTCCTGTAATTCTCCACTTTCGCTGAATATAGCAATGTAACAGCGTATCTTTTCACTGATACTCGCTCACCTAGAATTTTCATCTCACTCTTGAATCCTATTATTTCTTTCATAGCTTATTTTCCTCGTGATTCTCGCACATCTCGTATATTATCTGTTTTATCTATAACTCATACCTATTTACTTGGGAATTTAGGACACGATGTAACATTTTACACGGTCTAGCGCTTTTTCTATGCCGATGAGTCCCACGAACGTGTCACAAGTTTTCTCTAGTCTTGTTTCCGGCATCAAGAGCAATGATGCAATTGTCTTTCCGCTGCGTTAAACTTTACGTAAAGCCAAAGTCATTGTCATCTAGCCTTGCTTCAATTTTCTTTTCTATTCTTCTGCACACTATTATCATCAGCAACTTTGATGCGGGAGCTGTTAAGCCGAAAGAGCAATATTTCTCGCACTTACCTGCCATTGCTATCTTTTGGATTGTATGTACGATAATTTTTGTGGAAGTCTCGTGGTACGTCTCCATACTCATAGATCCTACAAACCAACTTGAACTGATAAATAAAACCATACAAAAAATCGCGTATTTTACAGCACTTTGAATGTTTATGTTACCAATGTTCTTGAAGAACAACCGGAATGTGTCGTTTGCTATCTACATCTGCAGTAAATGCTGTCTTCGTGTTCACAGCTGGGATACAGTGTCAGCGGCGTCAGCAATGGAGCACTGCTGGGACTCTTCTCGTTTGGCATGCTGGTACCTTCGGCGAACACCAAGGTATGATATAGCCATTCCGCTCCCAAATATTTACACAGCTCTGAGAGAGTTTTCACATCGAGAAGAGCAAATACAGAAAACATCGACTAATGCTCAACAGAATGTCATTCTCCCAGTTTGATTAACGTTTGAACGACATGATTCTGTTCTTTCTACTGGTATATTAACATTTCACCTGTAAAGAGAGAGGGTTTACGCAATAAGCAGAATGAGGGAAGACACGCAATAAACCTGAAGACAAAAATGAGTACTTCCAGATACGAAAGATATTCCTGGCATTATCGCGTCATTTTCAAACGTTTTCATGAATACTTCCGGTCACAGGAAAGACATAATTGTCGTGACGAAGTGACGCTGCCGATCAGTGAGTAGCTGAGACTGATAGCTCACATTTTTGAGTCAGAGGCTGACAGACTTCCCCTTGGTTTGTATAAATATGTTCTTAACCTACTTTTGTTTCCCATGTAAAACTAGGAAATGAAAGAGAAAAAAAATGGAAGCTTGTTTCATGAACTAGACACACTTCAGGTCCGAAAATGTCACAAAACCAATTACGGGTTATCTAGTTACATAAAGCAAGAATGTACTCAACACCTAAGTTGAGGGGTCGGGTGCAACTTGTGTTACTTTCTAGTTTCTTGGAAGCGAGTAGGTGGAGCAAAAAAGAAAAATTTCTAAAATAAAACTCTAAACTGCTGACGAACTGTATTTACTAATCTCCGAACATATGTATGCTGCCTACAATATACTCAAAGAAGAGAATATGGTCTAAATGAGTTTTTTTACTTATTATTTTGCTGCAAACCAGATAACGTTCAGATACATTAAAATTTTAGTAATTTTTTCCGTTGGCTGATGAGAAAAAAAAGCGTTGCAGATTTACGGTATAGAGCTACTGGAAGCTTATGAGATACACAGTAATCTCACATTTTCAGTTGGTCAGAGAAGCCAACGGAAAATTATTACAAATTTCACAGCGAATGGTGCTGGTCGAACTTGCCACAAGTGAGTACGAATTTCATGCTCTGACTTTCTTCAAACTGATACTGATTTGATACGTGTGTGTGGTGGGGATCGATGCTCGATCTATTTGTGATGATGCGCCATTCACGTAAAAGCATTAGAACAAATGCATTTTAAAATCAGGGTTGTGCACCGAGTCAATTTCGACGTAATGATGCAGTGAGACGCTCGGAAACCATATCTGGAAAAATATGGCACACCTTCACAGTTGCCATCGACCGAAAGAAGTAGCACGTTCACAAAAATTCTCTGGAATGATCTGCGACTACTGCTTTTCAGCGTGAAATTATTGTCTTCTGATATTACGGTCCGGAAAACGAACCTTTCGCTTGCTTAATCCCACGGGCTTGGAACGCATGGAGAGGATCTGGCAGTAAATTGAACCTTTTAGTCGGTCTGTGAGGCACTGTCAGAGAACGCAATTGGTAGCGCACTGTCCAGGAAATGCAGAGATTAAAGTCCTGATCCGGAGCACAGTTATAACTGGAATCAAATCTCCGTCGGAGCCTGTACTCTACGAAATGAGAACATGTCAACACATGTTGAAATAATACTCGTGAAATACAAAATTACATCAGTGTCTGCACAGTGCTGTATAGGGCCAAGTTCCATCGCGATTGCCGCCCACACAAGTCATGTCATGAAATCAATGAGACGGCGACTGCAACACAGTGAGAAATTTTGGGTTCACTTAGTGGACACAGATATGTTGTTTTGACTGATTATGTGAGTTTTGTAACGTTGGATGCTACGTAAATAGTTCAACATATCGCGTCAGGGGCTAGGCTGCTTATTAGAATGGTTGCAAATGGTGCGTTAATACTGTGCACAACTGTTCGCTGTGAAGAAAGGTCGGCCGAGAAACACCGTCTGGAGTTATTCGGTCACCTGGCTCAGGTCCTTCTAATTGACGCCACTTCGGCAACTTCCGCGTCGTAAGTTCAGCGACTGATCATGACGCACGCACAATCACACAATCCAAGTAGCTCTTTTGTTTGCCGGCCGCGGTGGTCTAGCGGTTCTAGGCGCTCAGTCCGGAACCGCGCGACTGCTACGGTCGCAGGTTCGAATCCTGCCTCGGGCATGTATGTGTGTGATGTCCTTAGGTTAGTTAGGTTTAAGTAGTTCTAAGTTCTAGGGGACTGATGACCACAGCTGTTAAGTCCCATAGTGCTCAGAGCCATTTAGCTCTTTTGTTTAAATTCTCATTACCGTTTTCGGTTGTAGCATCTTCAGATCAACTGCCGAGGGATATACTATGTACTAGTGGGACCTGGCAATGTTTCGCAGCTGCTAAATACTTACGGGTGTTGGATATGCGTCCTAATGTCGTGCTTCCAGCCCCCCACCCCCCTGTCCATCTCTTCCTCCCTCTATCACCTTCTCCCCTCTCCCTCTCTGTCCACCTCCCGCTTCTCCCCCTCTACCACCATTTCCTCCTCCGTCTCTCTAAAGCTCCTCTTCCCCCCTTTCTCTGATCTTGAGCACATTTATTTCCATTGCCAACGAATCTCTGAATGGGAACTGAAGTCACTTAAAATGAATGGATAAATTGGTTGGTATCATTGGTATTGGGAGTGTGAGGCGCCTCTCCTGCAGCTGGCAGGTTAGTAGCTTCACTGACAGTTTTTTGCAAGGTCTTAATATGAAAATGGGTAGAAATACAGAGTTTCGAACGATTTTGATTCACTAGAAGTGTCCGAATCATAAGCCATTTAACTGTAAACAGAAATCTGTTCTATGTTAAAACTGACTGCGAGGTACAAAACCAATCAGCATATAGTTCTGTTTATCCAGTTAAGGATACACACTAAAGGGCCAAAGAAACTGGTATAGGTATGAGTATTCAAATACAGAAATATGTAAATAGGTGGTATACGGCGCTATGGTCGGCAACGCCTATATAAGACAAGCGTCTAGCGTAGTTGTTAGATCGGTTGCTACTGCTACAATGGCAGGCTATCAAGATTTAAGTGAGTTTGAACGTGCTATTGTAGTCGGCGCAAGAGCGACGGGACAAAGCATCTCCGAGGCAGTGATGAGGTGGGGATTTTCCCGTACGACCGTTCCACGAGTGTACCATGAATGTCAGGAATCCGGTAAAACATCAGATCTCCGACGTCGCTGTAACCAACGACGACTGAAGAGCATCGTTCAACGTAACAGAAGTGCAACCTTTTCGCAGATTGCTGCAGATTTCAATGCTGGGCCATTAACAAGTGTCAGCGTGCGAACCATTCAACGAAACATCATCCATATGGGCTTTCGAAGCTGGAGACCCGCTCGTGTACCCTTGATGACTGTACGACACAGAGCTTTACGCCTCGCCTGGGCCCGTCGACACCGACATTGCATGTTGATGAATGGAAACACGTTGCCTTATCGGACGAGCCTCGTTTCAAATTTTATCGAGCGGATGGACGGTATTGGTTTAGAGACAACCTCATGCATCCATGGAGTAGGGGACTGATCAAACTGGTGGAGGCTCTGTAATGGTGTGGGACGTGTGCAGTTGTTGTGATAAGACTGTCACGTGACACGTACGTAAGCAACATGTCTGATCACTAGCATCTCCATTGCGCATTCCGACGGACTGGGCAATTCGACAATGCAACACCCCACACCTCCAGAATTGCTACGCAGTGGCTTCTGGGTTTAAACACTTCTGCTGGCCACCGAACTCTCCAGATATTAACGTTATTGAGCATATCTGGGATGCCTTGCAACGTGCTGTTCAGAAGAGATCTCCGCCCTCTCGTACTCTAACGGATTTAAGGACAGCCCTGCAGCATTTATGGTGTCAGTTCCCACCCACCACTACTTCAGACGTTAGCCGAGTCCATGACACGCCGTGATGCGGCACTTCAGCGTGCTCGTGGGCACCTTACACGATATTAGACACATGTACCAGTCTCTTTGCTCTTTGATGTATCCCTACACGCAAAAATTGTTTCGAATTAAATATTTAGAGATAGTGTATATGATCATCTGATCTGTGGTAAGATCAACTGCGAAGTTAAACAACAAACCAGCATACCCGTTTAATTGCAGCTCTCCATGCTACTCTACCCTGTGTAAGCTTCTTCATCTTCCGGTACTTACTGCAACGTACATCCTTCTGAATCTGCTTAGTGTATTCATCTCTTGGTCTCCCTCTACGATTTTTACCCTCCACGCTGCCTTCCAATGCTTAATTTGTGATCCCTTGATGCCTCAGAACAGCCATCAACATGGCAACGTTAATACAGTCTCTCAAAAGAAAACTAGAAGAGCAACTACTCAGTGAGGGGATAAGATCAACTGCGAAGTTACACAACAAACCAGCATACCCGTTTAATTCAGAATATATTCATTACGAATGATCTCTAATTTTTTAAATGTCCAGCTATCGTAGAGTGACTGCGAGAGTGAAAACAAAACCGCACGTTCTAACAGCACAGCACTTTATTACTAGCAGAACAGAAAATCTATGCATTGTTACTTATAAAAAAATACAATCTAGGTCCTCTGAATATTTATTAGTGCGTCGCGGAAAAATTTGAAGGAAACTGGCCAAGTACTATGAGATTTTTGCTAGCAGAGTTTTCTCTTATACATTTTACATTTATATTCATATACCATACATATTAAAATACATATAGCTTACGTCGATATAAACATTTATTAGAACACAGTGGAAATATTTGAGGCAAACCTGTCACGAACCATTACTCGTTCTTGCTAACTACATTTCTCCTTATAGCAAAATATGTAACCCCTGTCCGTCTGAATGTTTATAAGAGTATCATGAAAACTTTTTGAGATTTTTGCTAAAACGCTTCGTCTTTGTATAGTACCATCATATTTATCTACTATATTGATTAAAAAAATTGTAATCTATGTCCCTTCGACTGCTCATTAGAGGTAACCGATCGTGAACTTTTCGAGACTTTTAGTAAGAACTTTAAACAACGACTAATGAAGAATGAAAATGCACAAATAAGGCTTACTATATGATGAGTTCCTTGTTAAAATCCCTCTAGTTATACTGGTGCTTCATCTTACAAAGTGTTATTTAGTATTTTGTCATTTTAGTGCTTTATAAGATAACGTGGCACCCGGAATGATTTTAACGAAATTGATACCGCCCTCAGATGTCCAGATGTGTACGTTTTTTATTCCATGCGTGATGAGTTGTTTCGTCTGCATAGGTGATTTATGCCCAACTAATATTACTGCTTCAAAGCCACCTGCGCTTCCACGTTGTAAGGCTTATTTCAGCATTCTCACTTTCTTATTTTCTTGTATTTTGATATTTTAACATGTTATGACCCGTTTATTCTGTGCCTGGTATGAGTCTGGTATTGTATAAGAGAAAACAGTAACCAGAAATTAAAACAACTACTTTGATTATGTCAAGAGTAAAGTAGGACATAATTGCTGAAACTGAGTAATTACATATTAAATTACAAACAAAATCTAGAACCCAAAGCGGAATATGGCTACCGGTATATCGAGTTACATATTCGCCTCGTTGTAAGCAGTTACAGCCTGCTGGTCAGATTGTAACTTGACATCCACACTCTTATGAGGAAAAATTGTCACACTGTTTAAAATTGATGTGCTTGTATCTACACGTTCCAATCATGGAATTTTGGCAACTCTATTCGCCAGTGAAAGAAGCTGCATGTCGTTCTATTTCGCTCGCGGTTTGAGAGAACTACATCTCTTGTGACAGGCAGAAACATGATACACCATGGACGAGTAGTGGATTTTACAAACTGGAACTAGTTGTTTCTCACTTCCAGATGTTCTTGTTCCACGATATTGTATTTCAATGTGAGGTAAAAGAGATGTGACGTGGACTATCACCATAGATCGAGTGAATATTGATTGTTAACTGGTGGCCGGTTCTACGCTGCCGGAGCTATACTGTAGGTTCACCAGTACCGCTCTGAGCACAGGGGCAAGACTGATTACTCAGCACAAACGTTATTTATTATACGATATCTTCCATACAGTTCTTCGACGACAGGGACCCAGGAGCCGGTCGCGGTTAGTAGCACAGAACCATCAAGGCTATCAAGATCGCTATCGTATAAGTACTGTATCGAAGGCACCAAGTGATTAAAAATGTTACTGCGAACTACTGATGAAGGGAAATAGGTAGATTTCATTTCCGTACATTTCCGGAAAGGGTTTGAAACAGTGCCTTACAGCAGCAGACCTCTGCATATGGAATATGTTTCCAGACTCGAAGACGTCTTAATTAATTGAACTCAGTACGTCGTTCTGGACATCAAAGACAAGTCCACCGTCAGGAAAGCCTTAGGGAACTACGATAGGACTGCACGCGATCTCTATAATCTGCTGGATAGCGTGAGCAGCAATCCCCGACTGTTTGGTATTGATGCTGCAGTCTACAGAAAACTGTCGTCGTTAAGTGGCTGTAAGATGATACAGGATGGCTTGCAGTCTCAATCTGGTGTGATGCTGTCAGCGTACTCTAAATGTATTTAAGATAAATTAATGTAATGTAATGTTCGAATTTTGTATTCGTGGTGTGTTGCTTTACACAATCATTTCGATTAAATATCTGGACGTAAGTTTGGAAAGTGACATGAAATGGAATGAGCACGCAATGTTGGTAGTAAGAAAGGAGAATGGTCTACTACAGTTTATTGGAAGAATTCTAAGTAAGTGTAGTGTATGTATGAAAGAAACCACCTGCAGGAAAATTGTGTGTCCCTTTCTTGAGCTCTGTTCGAGTGTTTAAGGACACCAGCAGGTGAGGTTAAAGCAGGACATCGAAACAGTTCACATATGCTGGTTGAAAATATAGCTGTTAGGCTCTGTCAGCACGCGACTATTACAGAAATGCTTTCTGAACTCAAATGGGATTTTCTACAATGAAATCCTATTCTTATCGCGAAACACTGTTGAGAAGGTTTAGAGAAGTGGCATTTGCGGCTGATTGCAGAACGATTCTACTGTCAGCAATGTCACATGCCGCAGAACGATTGTGAAAACAAGACCAGGGAAATTAAGTACGGAAGCATATACGCAGTCGTTTCTCCCTCGCTCCCTTTGATGACTCGGACAAGATACCCTACAGTATGCAGTGTATGGTGGATTGTGGTATATATACTGTAACGGCCTAGAATATAGTCGAGAGATGTAACCAGCACACTCATGGAGAATGACCTGCCTGTTCAGATGCAGCAAGATCTAGCCAGACCCAACTTAGTCAAGTCAGCGGCTTGGGACACAGCCTCCAGGAAGCTTCTGGGGTTTGACACCCTCACTGTACGGCAACAGGCAGAGCCCAGTCACTGGCCTGTTTTCGAGACGGTATTACAAAACACAGAAGCGCAGCTCCTTCGAAATAGCACCCAGACACCTGCATTTAAATCCACGGCCCAGCCGTGTTGGTTATCAGCACAGCAAGGGCCATGTTATAATGTGATCATTCGTCTGCTGATTTCTTTTTAGAATATGTAAACGAATGTGTGAAACCTATAGAAAATGGCTCTTAAGCACTATGAGACTTAACATCTGAGGTCATCAGTGCCCTAGACTTAGAAGTACTTAAACCTAACTAACCTTAGGACATCACACACATCCATGCCCGAGGCAGGACTCGAACCTGCGACCGTAGCAGCAGCGTGGTTCCGGACTGAAGAGCCTAGAACCTCTCGGCCATAAAGGCCGGCTGAAACCTATAGAGAAAGCTATCTGAAAAATGATTCTACAAGGCGAACTCAGGACCGCCGATCATCTAAAGTAAACGAAGGAATTTAGTACTGAACTGCACAGCTGTTACTGCCGGGTATATGTTGGGAATGCGTATGAAACTGAACTGATAATATCGCCCCTTTCTGTGCCTAATTGTCAATCACTTCGTTGTTCTTAACCTGCAGCTCACAGCAGTCCATTTGTACCTCTGTTACAGGGTGCTCTGGTTGGCAGCCTGTTGGGTATGGCGGTGGTGGCAGTCATTATGTCAGGGGCTCAGAGCGCCCACGCCATGGGCCGCATGAGGTACCCCTCACTGCCTACCTCCGTCGAAGGCTGCCCTGCCAACTTCACATCGGTCATCGAAACCGTCATACCGTCAAGTACTCCAAGGTAAGCTAAATACTGCAAATAGGAGTTTCGAATCGTGATGGTAGAAAAAGATTTTCGGTACAGGTTATTGGCTAACAGAGGGAAGAGATGTCGTACAGTTAAGTTTCAATAACGGTCTGTGCCACTTTGCTCAGAAGGAGATGTCCCCGGCGGTGGGATCGACTTTTTGAAACCTTCTGTACGGTTATGTAGGATAAGATCCGAGGTGTAATACACCCCAGGCATTCGCCCTGCTGCGAATAATTGACAAAAATTTTTTTTGGAATTTTGCCTGCTGCTGCTGATGATGATCGTATGGCGTTGTTGGCCGGGAGGCCCCATGCGGGGCAGTTCGGCCGCCGTATTACAATGACGCCACTTCGGCAACTTGCTTCATCAGTGATGATGGAAAATGACACACAACATCCAGTCATCTCGAGGCAGAGAAAATCCCTGATCCCGCCGGGAATCGAAACCGGGACACCGTGCGCGGGAAGCGAGAACGCTACCGCAAGACCACGAGCTGCGGACTTTGTCTGTTGATCAGTAACACTGAAAAAGTTGTACTGCATAGATTGGTTGAGTTGTGCATTGGGTAGGATGATAGCTTTATACGCAGAAGGTGGGTGGTTCGAATCATACCAGATGCAATAATTTTTTTTAAAATTTCAAATCTTTCACAAAATGACTTGGATCATCATTTTCATTCAATCAACCGATTTAAAAGTAATTTTTTATTTCCATTCCTTTGATGCATAATTTTAATCACAATATCAACTTATTCAATTCCCTCATTTTTCTTCCTATCGTTCTTTATCCATTTGAAACGTTTGTTCTTGTGTTTTTAATTAATTTTATGCATTAATTTCGATTTTATTTCTTTTGTTTCATCACCCTGTTGCTTCGTCCACATTATTGCGTTCATTATATCTATTTCTCATATTGCTTGAATTTCGTTTTACTTATAAATTCTTGTTTGATTTAAATCTTCATCTGCGTTATTTTGTCCCTCGTGCAACAGGTATTTAGGTTATGTTTTAAATGTTTGTACGACGATTAACGTGCAAAAAAGAATGTACATCTGGTAACGAAAAATACATTTTTCACACCATTGCACGATCAATGTAAATAGATTACTTCGTCTTTTTGTTTCATAATTGGTAGATCCGAATTTTCAAATAACTAAATATAGTAATAGATAAATATAATTAAGTTCATATTCACAAAATTTCCGATAGGAAAAAGAATGATATAAAGAATGAAATGGAACAAATGAAAATGATCATACGGGGATTAGAATGACGTGGCAAAGGAATAGAATTTTTTAAAATTCATTTACTCCAATTAATTGAATAAAAATAATAAGGAAAGTCATCTCGAGAAATATTGAAAAATAAGAGAATTTATTCTACGTGACGGAATTCGACCCCAAAAGCTTCTGTAAGTGACGCTTTTTTCCTACATATCACACCCCACAACCAAACTATTTGTGACGACTTTTTAACGGTATTAAGGATCACGCAAAATTCCGAAATTTTTCTGCGTCAATTACTCGCAAACGAGGACCCATCATGATGAGTGGCTGCAGGAGTGACATCAGGGTTCTTAGCCAACATCACAGTATATCTGGTATCAAAATATTGATCCCATCATTGTATACCTCTCCTTGTCAGTTAAATTACAAACCCTTGTGCACTGTGCCATTTTGCATGTACATGTATCGGTACGGCTGAAAGCAAGGGGAAACTGCGGCCGTAATTTTTCCCGAGGGCATGCAGCTTTACTGTATGATTAAATGATGATGGCGTCCTCTTGGGTAAAATATTCCGGAGGTAAAATAGTCCCCCATTCGGATCTCCGGGCGGGGACTACTCAAGAGGATGTCGTTATCAGGAGAAAGAAAACTGGCGTTCTACGGATCGGAGCGTGAAATGTCAGATCCCTTAATCGGGCAGGTAGGTTAGAAAATTTAAAAAGGGAAATGGATAGGTTAAAGTTAGATATAGTGGGAATTAGTGAAGTTCGGTGGCAAGAGGAACAAGACTTCTGGTCAGGTGACTACAGGGTTATAAACACAAAATCAAATAGGGGTAATGCAGGAGTAGGTTTAATAATGAATAGGAAAATAGGAATGCGGGTACGCTACTACAAACAGCATAGTGAACGCATTATTGTGGCCAAGATAGATACGAAGCCCACACCTACTACAGTAGTACAAGTTTATATGCCAACTAGCTCTACAAATGACGAAGAAATTGAAGAAATGTATGATGAAATAAAAGAAATTATTCAGATAGTGATGGGAGATGAAAATTTAATAGTCATGGGTGACTGGAATTCGAGTGTAGGAAAAGGGAGAGACGGAAACGTAGTAGGTGGATATGGATTGGGGCTGAGAAATGAAAGAGGAAGCTGCCTGGTAGAATTTTGCACAGAGCACAACTTAATCATAGCTAACACTTGGTTTAAGAATCATGAAAGAAGGTTTTATACATGGAAGAAACCTGGAGATACTAAAAGGTATCAGATAGATTATATAATGGTAAGACGGAGATTTAGGAACCAGGTTTTAAATTGTAAGACATTTCCAGGGGCAGATGTGGACTCTGACCACAATCTGTTGGTTATGACCTGTAGATTAAAACTGAAGAAACTGCAAAAAGGTGGGAATTTAAGGAGATGGGACCCGGATAAACTGAAAGAAGCAGAGGTTGTACAGAGTTTCAGGGAGAGCGTAAGGGAACAACTGACAGGAATGGGGGAAAGAAATACAGTAGAAGAAGAATGGGTAGCTTTGAGGGATGAAGTAGTGAAGGCAGCAGAGGATCAAGTAGGTAAAAAGACGAGGGCTAGTAGAAATCCGTGGGTAACAGAAGAAATATTGAATTTAATTGATGAAAGGAGAAAATATAAAAATGCAGTAAATGAAGCAGGCAAAAAGGAATACAAACGTCTCAAAAATGAGATCGACAGGAAGTGCAAAATGGCTAAGCAGGGATGGCTAGAGAACAAATGTAAGGATGTAGAGGCTTATCTCACTAGGGGTCAGATAGATACTGCCTACAGGAAAATTAAAGAGACCTTTGGAGATAGGAGAACCACTTGTATGAACATCAAGAACTCAGATGTAAACCCAGTTCTAAGCAAAGAAGGGAAAGTAGAAAGATGGAAGGAGTATATAGAGGGTCTATACAAGGGCGATGTACTTGAGGACAATATTATGGAAATGGAAGAGGATGTAGATGAAGATGAAATGGGAGATACGATACTGCGTGAAGAGTTTGATAGAGCACTGAAAAACCTGAGTCGAAACAAGGCCCCCAGCGTAGACAACATTCCATTGGAACTACTGACGGCCTTGGGAGAGCCAGTCCTGACAAAACTCTACCATCTGGTGGGCAAGATGTATGAAACAGGCGAAATACCCTCAGACTTCAAGAAGAATATAATAATTCCAATCCCAAAGAAAGCAGGTGTTGACAGATGTGAAATTTACCGAACAATCAGTTTAATAAGCCACAGCTGCAAAATACTAAGACGAATTCTTTATAGACGAATGGAAAAACTGATAGAAGCCGACCTCCGGGAAGATCAGTTTGGATTCCGTAGAAATACTGGAACACGTGAGGCAATACTGACCGTACGACTTATCTTAGAAGAAAGATTAAGGAAAGGCAAACCTACGTTTCTAGCATTTGTAGACTTAGAGAAAGCTTTTGACAATGTTGACTGGAATACTCTCTTTCAAATTCTAAAGGTGGTAGGGATAAAATACAGGGAGCGAAAGGCTATTTACAATTTGTACAGAAACCAGATGGCAGTTATAAGAGTCGAGGGACATGAAAGGGAAGCAGTGGTTGGGAAGGGAGTGAGACAGGGTTGTAGCCTCTCTCCGATGTTATTCAATCTGTATATTGAGCAAGCAGTAAAGGAAACAAAAGAAAAATTCGGAGTAGGTATTAAAATCCATGGAGAAGAAATAAAAACTTTGAGGTTCGCCGATGACATTGTAATTCTGTCAGAGACAGCAAAGGACTTGGAAGAGCAGTTGAACGGAATGGACAGTGTCTTGAAAGGAGGATATAAGATGAACATCAACAAAAGCAAAACGAGGATAATGGAATGTAGTCAAATTAAGTCGGGTGATGCTGAGGGAATTAGATTAGGAAATGAGACACTTAAAGTAGTAAAGGAGATTTGCTATTTGGGGAGCAAAATAACTGATGATGGTCGAAGTAGAGAGGGTATAAAATGTAGACTGGCAATGGCAAGGAAAGCGTTTCTGATGAAGAGAAATTTGTTAACATCGAGTATAGATTTTAAGTGTCAAGAAGACTTTTCTGAAAGTATTTGTATGGAGTGTAGCCATGTATGGAAGTGAAACATGGACGATAAATAGTTTGGACAAGAAGAGAATAGAAGCTTTCGAAATGTGGTGCTACAGAAGAATGCTGAAGATTAGATGGGTAGATCACATAACTAATGAGGGAGTATTGCATAGGATTTGGGAGAAGAGAAGTTTGTGGCACAACTTGACCAGAAGAAGGGATCGGTTGATAGGACATGTTCTGAGGCATCAAGGGATCACCAATTTAGTACTGGAGGGCAGCGTGGAGGGTAAAAATTGTAGAGGGAGACCAAGAGATGAATATACTAAGCAGATTCAGAAGGATGTAGGTTGCAGTAGGTACTGGGAGATGAAGAAGCTTGCACAGGATAGAGTAGCATGGAGAGCTGCATCAAACCAGTCTCAGGACTGAAGACCACAACAACAACAACATGTGTCAGTGTTGATGCTGATCTGTCCGTCTAAAGAAGGTGTTTGCTCGATGCCTCGTGTTATCTCATCCTTAAATAAAACGTGAACACAACACTACACTGTTTGCAGGCAGTCATGACAATCATCAATCGCAGCCACTTTATAAAATTGAGTATTGTGCGGCAATTCGTTTGCTGCGTTTGAAGGGAAACAACGGCGCAACCATCCACAATAATAGAGTGGACGTATACGGCAAACAGTGCACCATCACATGACACTGAGATTAGGCGGCGCAGACGACGCTTCGAATGCTGCTGAACAAGTCTGAAATGACGATGAACTAAGTGGCAGTGCCTCTGCCTGCATAAAGCCAGATATTACTAGAGGAGACCCTGCTGTCTGAATACTGGTTTTACATAGTCTAGACAATAAAGGAGAAAAAGATACTTAGTAATGCATCAAGTGTTGTGAAGCCATCGTACAACCGAATCATGAATTGGTACTGAGAATTTTATGCAGCCAGTTGTCAATGTGTGACATTTTTACCACAACTTAATTCAGGACTGCGTTATGCCATTATATGAATATCTACTTTAGGGTGCCCCAAAAATTCGAAATAGTTTTTATTTGAACGCATACCCTCTTAATTTACTTGTACGATGACAAAACAACTATATGTAAAATTTAAGAACCTTAGAATGTTGGCAACCCAGGCCGACTTGCATTGCAACATGTCAGGTTGGCCGTACTTGGTAAGAAAGGCGAAGGCGCGCGCCCTCGTTCGGCGTGTCTCTAACATTGTTAGTCTAAATTGTTGACAGTAAGTGAAAATGTCAGTGGAATTACGTAGTAGTTCTACAACTCGTATATTTTCAATAGGTGCGGTAAAACATCAGATAAAACGTTCAAAACTGCCATCTAATGGACAAGTTCTAGCAGTTTTATTTTATAATATTTGGGAAGTGAATTTAACTGTCAGTGAAAGTGCAAATCTCACTATTCGGGAATGTATGATCTTTTGGGAAAAGCCGCGTATACCTACCAAATCTGTACCTAACTGTGAATTAGTGAACCTGTATCAAGTTTGGAGGGAGTTGCAAAAAAATTCACAAAAATCCCAAAAGCTATTTGAGCAGCGCCGACAAGAGTTTGTCAACAAGTTAGATGATTTTTTCGACATTGCACACGCCAATACACTTCAGTTAATGAAAATAAATGAAGATAAAAATCTTTTTACAGCGACAGAGAGGGCCAGGTCGTCCTGGTCACTTAGCTAGAATGGACAAGAAGCTGGCTAGTAAAGAGGAAAGTTCGCGCATCAGAGCTATTGAGGAAGAAAACTGACGTGCTAAATATTTTTCCACGTCAGCTCCTTCAACAGCATCTTATGAAGCATTAAAAAATGACTAATCTTCAGATTGTAATGAAAATGAGATGTGTTTGCAAGAAAATTTCACAACTGTGATTGAGAACATAAAACCTGGAACCAGTAACACACCTATGCAGAAATGTTTCATTACTCCAAAATTAGTAGCAGTGCTAGATAGGTGCCAGTTGAGTGTGAGAGATTCAGTCTATATCCTTGAAGCTACCATTGTAGCACTTGGAAATAATGATGATGAATTTTCTATAAATAAGTCCTGCATTCAAAGAATTCGTACAGAGAAACGGAAAGAGCGCGCGGAAGCAATAGATGTTAATTTTCAAAACGAGTTACCAGATGTTGTGACTGTTCATTGGGATGGCAACCTGTTGCCTGCTACACATAATCGGGAATCAAAAGAAGAACCTTTCTATTTCATATAGAAATAAAGAGCAATTTATTGGTGTGCCAAGGTTGGAAAACTCTTCAGGAGGTGAACAGGAGAAAGCTGTATGGAACCCGATTGTGGACTGGATTCTCGAAGACAAAGTGCAGTTTCTTTGTTGTACGGCTTCAAATACAGGTCTGTGTGCTACTGGAGCAAAAACTTAACAATAGTGTCATTCTTTTTCCTTGCCGCCAGCACGTGTATGAACTAGGGTTAAGAAATGTATTCCAGGTAAAAATCAGTTCAGTGACAACAAGTCCTGATAAGTCCTGATATTTCATTCTTCAAAAAGTTCCGAGATAACTGGAAAAGTATAGATCCAGATAGCACACAGCGCTACAAAGAAAAGGTCGCAATGCATCTGACTGTTTCAGAAATTGACAATCTGCTTGAGTTTGGACTGACAAAAGAAATAATCAGAGATGATTACCGAGAGTTGATGAGCTTTCTGTTATATTTTTAGGTGGAGATACAGACAGAAAATTCAACATAGGGCCTCCAGGTGCCATACATCAAGTTCGATGGATGGCGAGAACTATATATTCCCTAAAAGTATCATTACTTTGCGCTCAGTAAGAACTTCGAACAAGGAGAAGGAAGCGCTGTTTGACATTTACCTGTTCATCGTGAGATCCTACGTCCAGTGTATTTTGGCAGTAAGTCACCCCACCAAGATCTGTGCTTTTTGAAGTCAATGAAGGCATACAAAAAAATAGGTAAAGACATCTCAAAAGCAGCTCTACCGAAGATAAGCCAGCATTTATGGTATTTTACTGGTGAAGTTATTGTCTTGTCACTGTTTGATGATGATGTGGATCTAGAAACTGTAGCTGCACCACCGTTTAGGATAGGGAAAGTTAGTTTTGTGCCATATTCTGAGCGCAATTTACATCCAGGTGCAGGCCAGATTGCAGTGGGTTACACATACTAGCAGTTGCGAAGGAAAATAGAGGCCACAGGGGCGTAGAATTGCTGGAGAGGGCGCACACAGCAGTTTGCATGGCGCAAGTCGCGCACGGAAGGAGCCCACTGGCCAACCTAGCGTGTTATGAATGCGTGACACGAAGCGGCGCGCTTGGCAGAACAGAAGCGCACAGCCGAGTATAAATAGGTGCTGTTTTCTAACGAGATTCATTCAAGTGTGGCAGCTCTCCTGGACGGCGGGGCTTGTCAAACTACCAACTTCACACAGCAGCAGATGGAGGGCCAGCGTGCCAGTCCACGGCGGGTAGTAGGTTCGACCCTCTGAGGCCGACGTGGGGTCCTTAGCCAGCCAGCGGTGGGCCACTCCACGGCTCGCTACCGAGGACAGGCGTCCTGGCTTCCAACACACGTCGGTGACATCCGGGCGACGGAACATGGCGCAGACCATCTTGCAGTTGTCAGCGGGCCGCTCGGCGGCTCCTCGGAGCGGCGCAGAGGCAACGAGGGCAGGGACAGCTTAGTCGGCAGGGACGCAGACCGCCGAGTCAACCGCGGCATCCTGGCGTAATCGCAACTCCGCTGGCGTACAAGACTGGCTCGACACAGCATTGCATTACACGGACCGCTGGGATGATTCCTCAGCATTGCGGGGCCCTGTGACGCAGACCAAGAGAAGCGACGGCACTGTAGCTACAAAACAATAAATCACCTGGAAAGTTCTAGCCGAGTTTTAATACGGCACCTTGTGGCACCCATCCACTACATTTGGTGTCTTCCCGCTACAAAACAAAACTAAAAATGGTTGAAAATTTAATCAAAGATAATTTATCAGCTGATGCTAACCATTACATCCCTTTGAAGGAATAACTTTGCGGTCCATTGTTTGGTGAGATAAATAAATGAATAGAGAGGTTGGTTGTATAGTGTTCTGTATACATCATAATTTTGTTAACTGTTAACATTCTCCTCGAATGTCCTGTCATGTGGTCAAACAATGCTTCCCTTCAAGAAACCAGAAAGAAGGTTTCAGCTCTGAGAGCAGTGAATGATACAATTGAAAGAGTGGTCAAGTTGATGCAAGACTTTCATGCTTTAATCTCTGTTGAGAAGGGAAAAAACAATTTTTGTTACGTTGCGTACAAGAACACCGAAAGATTTATGCTGACTGCAGAAAAAAAACTTTGAAACGAAAATGTAGAGACTAATGTTTTTACATGTCAAATTGTGAATAAAAACGATTTGGGCAATTTGGTGTTTTATTTACCAAACAATCATGAAGTTCCAGAATCCCTCCATTCTCACATAGTAAGAGTTTTCAAGTCTCATGTTTAGCGTCAAGTTATAATAATTCAGTTGTAATAATATTTAGTTTGTGAGTTATTAAGGTCAAATAGGAAAAAAAGGAGGGTATGCGTTTTCGTTTTCACAAAAAAAATCCCCTTTATATCTTGGGACACCCTAACCTACGTACATATGTATGTATGTAGGCCTATGTATGATCCACATCTGCTCCTAAGTCACTGGACCAGCTTCAACCATACTTGGCATACATATCATTTACTGTCCTGAAATAATCACTGGGCGGGGGTAAGTAACACCTATCAATCAAAGGCATGGGACTGTGGGTGAAAAAGCCGTGTTGTCACGACGTGTGAATATCCATATTATACTCATCCAGTATTTGATAATGAGAGCACTTAAAGAGTTGCAAACAAACGTAAGTTCGAAATTTCAAAAATCAAATGGCTCTGAGCACTATGGGACTCAACTGCTGTGGTCATAAGTCCCCTAGAACTTAGAACTACTTAAACCTAACTAACCTAAGGACATCACACACATCCATGCCCGAGGCAGGATTCGAACCTGCGACCGTAGCGGTCACGCGGTTCCAGACTGAAGCGCCTTTAACCGCACGGCCACACCGGCCGGCTCAGATCGAAATTTGTTCAAAGGAAGTTTATTTACAATCATTAAATTGGCCGCACTCGAAACCTGTTCCAAATGGTGTTACCAGTATACGTCATCCATTTGCTTTTGATGCTGGCGGGGAATTTTCCCTTCAACAGTAAAAATTTTCAGTAAAAAAACCTGGTGTGGATTGACAAGAGCTAGTCATTTTGCTGAAGGCGCATTTGGAATTTTTGCAAGCAAATGACGGATTTTGCACCGACGAGGAGATGTGGGTGTTGAGTTAGTTGAGATTATAATTAAAACATATTGTATAGTTCACAATTATGTGAGCATTGTTGATGGTTGCAACTTTGAGAACACACTGACCTGTCAGTTGATAAATATGTCTGCAAGAGGCACTTGAGGCGACGGAAGAGCAAAAATGTATGGATTAAAAATCGTAGGGCAACATAACAAAATATCTTTATTAATAACTGTTTCAGCACATTGAGGAGACATTTTCAGATATAAAATACAAGAGGGGATCAAGAACAAGACACATTTAATAACTAAATTTCCATTGTACTGTACATACCAATATAATTATTTTATTTTATTCACTGTGTATCAGCTACCAGGCATTCCACTTGGTAATAATCTAGTGACTAAAATTCTCTTACTGAATCGAAAGGGCGGTTCGGATCAGTATATTATGAAGATATGTAAAACCTGGTGGCTGACAAGCACCGAACGAAATAAAATTATTTTATTGGTATACAGGGTGAGTCACCTAACATTACCGCTGGATGTATTTCGTAAACCACATCAAATGCTGACGAATCGATTCCACAGACCGAACGTGAGGAGAGGGGCTTGTGTAATTGGTTATACAAACCATAAAAAAATGCACGGGAGTATGTTTTTTAACACAAACCTACGTTTCTTTAAATGGAACCCCGTTAATTTTGTTAGCACATCTGAACATATAAACAAATACGTAATCAGTGCCGTTTGTTGCATTGTAAAATGCTCGCCGACCGTGGCCCGTGTTTGTTACAACACGCAACTGAACGTCGGAGGTTTCAAGCGTCTACTTTAGGTTACAATACCTCCGGATGTAATTAACATTTTACAATGCAACAAACGGCACTGATTACGTATTTGTTTAATGTTCAGATGTGCTAACAAAACTAACGTGGTTCCATTTAAAAAAACGTAGGTTTGTGTTAAGAAACATACTTCCGTGCATTTTTGTATGGTTTGTATTAAACAATTACACTAGCCTCTCTCCTCACGTTCGGTCTGTGGAATCGGTTCGTCAGTATTTGATGTGGTTTACGAAATATATCCAGCGGTAACGTTAGGTGACTCACCCTGTATATCATACTGTGTCATGGCGGCTGCAGTGTAACACGTGTTAAGTTCGGCTCGCGAAATTTAGTTGAATTCGAAGGTGTTCTCGCAGGTGGTGTTGTCTAGTACAAGTGGAAATCGTGAAAACAACAGTGTTCTGTGCAGTAGTGCTATTTTTTTTCTGTGCTCCGCCAATATCTTCGAGAAAATGGTAAACAGAAGAGTGAACAGCAGCGCGTCCAGCAGCGGGGAAGCAGCAGGTGCGGCGGGCCCGCTCTTGGCGGAAGGTGCGGCCGCGGCTCCCGGTATAGCGGAGCTGGTCCGCTCTGAGGTAAACGCTGCGCTTCGCGATAAAAACAATCTCGATCTGATAGCAGGCACTATATCAGATACTGTAACGGCAGCAGTATTGGCCAAAATGCGTGAAACTGTTGAGGCCAATACTGCCGAAATTACAGCACTAAAAAAGTCTGTGTCTGAATACGAGAAAAAGGCACGAGAGTTGGAAGTGAAACTGTCCGCCGCAACTGACAAACTAGAACAGTACCAAAGGCGAAATAGTCTACGACTGTTTGGAGTAGTAGAAAATAATGAAGAAGACACGGACAACCTGCTTATACAGGTTGCGCGTGAAAAATTAGGCGTTGAAGTGACCAAGGCAGACATTGACAGGAGCCATCGGGTGGGACGAAAACTACCAGGTGCCACCAAACCTCGTCCAATAATAATTAAATTTGTCTCGTACCGAAAAGGGCAGAGATCTTTACCCAGAAGAAGAAGTTAGCAAGGACAGGTCTTACAATAAGGGAAGATCTGACACACGAACGGCTAAAGATTTTAAACAGTGCCATATCCCATTTCGGTCTTCAGAATGTGTGGCCTCAGGATGGCACAGTAATCATTAAGACAGCAGCTGGAAAGAAGACAGTCACAAACATGACAGAACTGAATAGTATTAAGTGAAGCTACTCGAGCCAAAAGTGCAAACTTAGCACCATTTGCAATTGTAACAGCCTCAATACTCAGATATAGTCTTGTAGTTTTATTAATTTTTTAATTATACCCATATTTGTACCTTCAACTAATTGTTTTTGTAACTGTATTAACTTTTCACTATTTTTTGTGTCTGTAGGTCTAACCATTACTTAATTTTAGTTACTGCTAATACTTTTTTCATTTTCTCAGTTTATTCTCTTCCGTTCTGAAATAGTTCTATTCCAATTATTAGTCTCTCCTTTAGTTCATTAATCACCCATCTCTTCGGTTTAAATTGTTCATAACAAAATCACTATCAGTATTACTTTAGCAAATTTCAATCTAATTGTAGCTTCCTACGATAATCACTACCAGTATCACTCTAGTAAATTTCAATTTAATTCTAGCTTCCTACGATAATCTATTAATTATTAAGCTTACTTCTCTCTGCTGGCAGCATCGGCCTCTTAAATCACTCCCTTCTCCCTTATTTCCACCCTAAGCTGTTTCAAATACGCTAATTACATTTCTCCTCTTACGACAGAGGATACACAGTGACACACAGCTGTCACTATTTTGGTCATATTCTCCTTGCACCGAATACCACTAATCCATTTTCTATACTCCCGCAACCTCAGGAAATCTTTAGCAGTCACCGTTCTTTCGGCACTCGCAATGTCACAAACAGGGCGCGCAAAATCTCGGACACCCCTGTGTTATGTCACTTGGCGGAAGCAGCGGCCAGTGCCCCTCGCGGCAGGTAGTGCCTAACAAAGGGACAAACCAGTCTGCCACCCTACTCCAGGCTGCTCAGCGGAACGCGTCAGAGCTTTTAGCAGCTCACTGCAACATCCAGTCTTTACCTGCGCATTACGAGAACTTAGCCTCCTCTTCAACCAACTAAACTACCACGTAATCCTCTTATCCGAAACGTGGTTGAAACCACACATATCCTCTGCATCTTTTCATCTCCCAGGGTACACATTTCTTAGAGCAGACAAATCAAAAAAACGAGGTGGCGGGGTCGGCGCGTATATACGAACAGAGCTCAAAGCGAAAGTCTTATGTACGTCAAATCCTGCTGAAGAAAAAGAGGCTGAATTCATGTTCATTGAAATAAATATACAAAGTCGGAAATTCTTGACTGGCGTCGTGTACAAGCCGCCAAAAATAAGCTCAATGAGTTCCTTCCAGTCGGAATTACATTCACTTCAGTGTCAATACGAACATGTCATCGTAATCGGTGACTCGAACATAGACCTGCTAAGAGACACTCCCTCCGCAATAAACCTAAGAAGACTGTTTAGTTGCAATAGCATGAACATTCTTCCATTACAACCTACACACCATTCGGCGCACAGTCATACTCTTATAGACATAATCGCAACGAAACAGACTGACAAAGTAAGAGATGTTGGTCAAACATCGGCCCCTGGCCTCTCAGCACATGATGTAATATTCCTGGCCTACTCTCTGCAGCCCCCAAGGATCAAATCGCGTTACATAACTTGTAGGAACATGAAACGTATTGACCTTGACGCTCTAACAGCCGATTGCTCAGAAATCTCATGGCATCAAATAATCAGAAAACCCACAATCGACGGCAAAATTAATGAACTTGGTGATAAACTCACTGCCCTCTATGACAAACATGCACCTGTGCACACAATCCGTGTAAGAAAATCTCCTGCTCCATGGCTGACAGCTGAATTACGTCAAATGATGACTAATAGGGATGCTGCCCACAGGCGTTTCAAGGCAGATCCGAAACCCGAGCGTTTCGAAGAATATAGAAAGCTACGGAACAGAGTGAAACAATGCATTCGCAATGCTAAAATCAGGCACGCTCGCTCCCTTGTATGCAGCGATCTGATGCCCACGACTCTATGGAAGAATCTCCGTAGCTTGGGGGTCGGAAAAGCAAAATCGGAAACTACTTTTCATGTGTCAGCTAACGAATTAAATGAATTCTTCTCTGCACCTCTGAATACCAGCACAGCTGATAATTACCGTCCACAAGAATCCCCAAACAGGATAACTAACAACGATACCTTCCATCTAAAACATGTAACAACAAGAAAAGCAGTAATGAGAATCTCTTCTGATGCAATAGGCAACGACAGTATCGGTATAACCATGATTAAGAATGTTGCCGATATCTTAGTACCTGTCTTAACTGACATATTTAATTTTTCCCTCGTGAACGGAATATATCCCACTGCATGGAAAAGAAGCCTAATTCGACCCATCCCTAAGATCGAAAACCCGCAACTGCCTAGTTATTACCGACCAATTAGCATACTGCCTGCTGTTTCCAAAGCACTTGAATATATTGTTCATGACCAAATCACTGAACACTTGCATGAATTCAGCCTATATGACAAATTTCAATCCGGTTTCCGTAAACATCACAGCACAAACACTGCTGTAATTAGAGTAACTGATGACCTGAAATATGCCATCGACAATCGAAAGGCAACAATATTGACGCTACTGGACTTCAGCAAAGCTTTTGACACTGTTAACTTTGACATATTGCTCAGAAAAATGCAACAGCTTAATTTCTCTGATAGTGCAATGAGATGGTTTGAAAGCTACTTAAAAGACAGACAGCGATGTGTTGTCTGCATAAATGAAAAATCTTCCTGGAAACATGTTACCTTGGGAGTGCCACAAGGATCAGTCTTAGGACCACTTTTGTTTTCTTTACATGTCAACGATATTTCGTCGGTTCTGTCCTCCTGTAAATATCATTTCTATGCCGACGACCTCCAGCTCTACCTAAGCGTCAGACCTGAAGATGTAAACACTGCAATCGTTCAGATGAATGATGATCTGTCTTCAGTAGTGACATGGGCGAAAAACCTGGGGCTTAAACTAAATGCAAAAAAGACGCAAGTAATCTTAATAGCCCATCAGAAATTAATAAGTTCAGATTTCCGCGAACGGCTACCTCCTATTCTGCTCGACGGTACTCCAATACCATATCAGAAAACAGTGAAGAACTTGGGTGTAACTTTGGATGAGCATCTCGACTGGGCGGAGAATACAGTCGCAGTGCGCCGAAAGACGTCTGCTTGTCTCTATGCTCTCAAAAAGTTTCGGAACATATTTCCACAGGACTTGAAACGCCAGCTCGTGCAAGCACTCGTTCTACCGAACCTCCACTATTGTGATGTGATTCAACAAGGCATGAGTAGTGAAAACAAAAGATGGCTAGAGCTAACCATGAATGCCTGTGTGCGTTACACCTGCAACATTCGCCGATATGATCATGTTAGCGCTTCATACTCCGAGCTAGGGTGGCTGCGGCCGGACAAATTGCGTGACTACCACACTCTATGTCTACTCCACCGACCCCTCGTCGCGCAAGCACCGCAGTACCTTGCTTCAGAGATTAAAAACCTGACATGTCATCATAATCGAAACACGAGGTCACTCTTATTTCGTATCCTAACTGTGCCCACTCACAAAACAAAAACTTTTGCAAACTCCTTCTCAGTTGCCGCTGTCCGCCTCTGGAACAAACTGCCCCTTACTTTGCGCAAAATTCGATCTCCTGCTGCTTTTAAGAAGAAGTTGAAGCATTTCCTACTATCATCCTCATAAAGTTATCCACAAAATTAATGTACCAAGCCAATCCTTTCATCTGTCAAATAGCAAAGCTAGCGTCTCCTATCTTGCTCCTGAGATGCCTTCCTCTTCATCTATCTCTATTAGCCACGCAATCTTCTTTTCCTTTATATTTCCTTAATTGTGTTTCATCACGTCTCTATTCTTCTCCTCCCTTCACCATGAGTCTCCCTCATACTCCCTGCTGCCAGCACTCCTATCTAAAATCTGTCTCTTCAATAATGTCTAATTATAACAGTACTTGTGACCTAAGAATATAAACTCTATATGTATGTATTTTTCCAGGTGTACCTGTCAAATTGTTTATTTCACTTTTTGTACTAGATGTTGTTTAACATGCCTACTAAAACATATGAATGTAAAATAAGTATAATGCCTGGTTAGATGTAAGAGAGGGCCTGATGGCCCTAATCTTGCCAGGTTAAATAAATCAATAAATAAAATAAAATAAAATAAAATAATGGAAATTTAATTAATCTCATATAATTAAATACAGACAGGATATCCAAATTACGTTCAAAGTTGGGGTGCTATTCCAATACCAGAGAGATTCGGTTAATCTCGCCACAAATGTTTTATCAAGTGAAGTGAAGTGAAGGACTCCTGGCAGAGAGTCATCAATAATGTGATAAGTACAAATGAGAGACTTAATGCTATTGGTTTATGCAACACAAATCTATGTCAAATATGGGCTGAAGGTGTGAACTGAACTTTGTGTTAGGGATAGCGTTAGACTACGGTAGTCCGTGCGAGTGAGGTAGCTGCACTGCTACGGTGATCAGTGAGACCAAAAGTTCCATGCTAAACTTAAGAGGATTTTCACAGATAAAATTAGACCTGGCAAAAAACGCGGAGCCACACACGTCCCTAGGCATTGTCTTCCACAAGTGCCATCTTAGAATGAATGCCATAAATTAAAGGCAATGTTACATAATATTAGATCCGCCACAAGAGAAAGCCGGCCGGAGTGACCGTGCGGTTCTAGGCGCTGCAGTCTGGAGCCGAGCGACCGCTACGGTCGCAGGTTCGAATTCTGCCTCGGGCATGGATGTGTGTGATGTCCTTAGATTATTTGGGTTTAATTAGTTCTAAGTTATAGGCGACTGATGACCTGAGAAGTTAAGTCGCATAGCGCTCAGAGCCATTAGAACCATTTGAACCACAAGAGAAAACAGATACAGAGACCTGAGCGTCTTGGAGAAGGTTGTTAATATAACTATTCTGGCAAAAGCGCTTCATTTAGGACAATGTTTGCCAACCTCCAAAGGGATAGCGAAGTCGATAATGACTGAAGTATGTGGTTATATATGGCAAGGACACATATTCCGCGTCGCATCTTGTGCTTTAACACTAAAGATGGCCAAAGGCGGCCCAGGCACAATAGATATTTACGAGAAAACAACCGTTTTGTATTTAAAGAGAATACCATCCGGACACCGTCGACGAATGTCCCATCGATCAATCCTAAATTAAAACATGTACGACAATTTTACATCGTACTCAGCTATATCAGAATCAAGCGAAGAAACCAGTCAGATGCAAACAACAGTTCGATCGTAGAAGTGATAATGCAGAATATGAAACGGAACAAAATTGAACGGAAATTTCCAAACAGGAATTGGAATTCGGTCTGGAAAAATCTCGCCACAAATATTTTATCATGTGAAGTGAAGTGAAGGACTCCTGGTACAGAGTCATCAATAATGTGATAAGTACAAATGAGCGACTTAGTGCTATTGGTTTATGCGACACAAATCTATGTCATAAATGCCTACTTGTGGACACACTCTCACACAGATTTACAGGTGTTTGCTATGTAGATATATGGAAGGACGTCAAAAGAAAAATAGCTTTGATAAAACGAACTGATAGTAAATATGTATAAATCTCAGATTTGTTGGTTCCAGATCAGGTAGCTTATCCCTATATGAAAAACGTCATAATGTGACTGTTAGGGAATTATGTCAATTACATTATTAACAAGAAAGGAGATGAGAGCCCACTGGAGTTCCAAGCGTGTATCTAAAAAAGATTATTTTCGCCCACTCTCATTAAAAGATCAGAAACTACAATTTGGAAATATGCTAAACATCCATTTCCGAAAGTCGGGTGTAGGGTAAGAAACACGTAGCTGCTCAATGTATTGTTGTGGAGCTTGCAGGGGTGATGGCAAGAAGGAGAGGATAGCTGCTGAGGGTGGAGTACGGTGGGAACTTCGTGGGCCCCGAGGCCGCTACGATATCTGTGAAGGCCTCAGTAGAACCCTGAAATGTCATCCCTCGCACGTTGTTAGGTGACACTGCATGTAATTACAAACGAAAATGACAAAGTATTTAGAAAAAAATAAAACTAGAACTAAGGCTTGAATAATTTTGATGGATTATGGACTATAGACGCTCTGTAAGCAGAAATCCATTGGTCTCCGGTTCGTATCAGGCCCGGAGGAAACATTTTTAGAGCTGTAGGACAACTGATACACAAGATAACGATTGTTCTTCCCGCGAAATTCTCCTTCACCGCATTGAATCTTCACCCGGGCGATGATCATCGCAAGGGGCAGCCTGAAGCCCTTCCGTGCCATGAGACGATTATGATTATTCATAGTCAGAAAATGAATGATATATGAATGAATATTAATACTGTAATTCGTTATATTTTGGCCACGATACAATTTATATGTATGTTTTGTGATTCGTGGTATTATATTGTTTCTGTGCTGACAAATAAACCAACTTGGAATAAAAAATGTGGTGTAATGGCTAGCACATTCGTTTAGCAATGATGATACGTAGGTTCAAGTCCTGGCTGTAGCACAAATTTTAATTCATTTATTCAGCTTCTATCATTATGAGAAAATTAATTATTAAATTATTAAATCGTCTTGTAAGTCATTTTCTTTATTTTGGATCTGAAGATGTCTCATCAATGAACTGTACCTAGTTATTAATAACTATATTTTTGAGATCTTTACCTGCCATTTTTAATCCTTATATTTTAACACAACAGATCACTTGTCTCCCTATTTCACAATGACAAATAGCAACAAAAGAAGAGGAACATATGGCAAAAAGACCACTACACAGACTACACTACTGGCCATTAAAATTACCATACCAAGAAGAAATGCAGATGATAAACGGGTATTCATTGGACAAATATATTATACTAGAAGTGACATGTGATTACATTTTCACACAATTTGGGTGCATAGATCCTGAGAAATGCCTTGATAGGCCTGGGCATTGAGTCAAACAGAGCTTGGCCGACGTGTACGAGTACAGCTGCTCAAGCAGCTTCAACACGATATCACAGGTCATCAAGAGTACTGACTGGCGTATTGTGACGAGCCAGTTGCTCGGCCACCATGGACCAGACGTTTTCCAGTTGCTGAGAGATCTGGAGAATGTGCTGGCCAGGGCAGCAGTCGAACATTTTATGTATCTAGAAAGGCCCATACAGGGCCGGCAACATGCAATTGTGCATTATCCTGCTGAAATGTAAGGTTTCGCAGGGATCCGATAAAGGGTAGAGCCACGGGTCGTAACACATCTGAAATGTAACGTCCACTGTTCAAAGTACCGTGAATGCGAACAAGAGGTGACCGAGAAGTGTAACCAATGGCACCCCATACCATAACGCCAGGTGATATGCCAGTACGGTCATGACGAATAACGCTTCCAATGTGCCTTCACCACGATGTCGCCAAACACGGATGCGACCATCATGATGCTGTAAACAGAACCTGGATTCATCCGAAAAAATGACGTTTTGCCATTCGTGCAACCAGGTTCGTCGTTGAGTACACCATCGCAGGCGCTCCTGTCTGTGATGCAGCGTCAAGGGTAACCGAAACCATGGTCTCCGAGCTGATAGTCCATGCTGCTGCCAACATCGTCGAACTGTTCGTGCAGATGGTTGTTGTCTTGCAAACATCTCCATCTGTTGACTCAGGGATCGAGACCTGGCTACACGATCCGTTACAGCCATGCGGATAAGACGCCTGTCATCTCGACTGCTAGTGATACGAGGCCGTTGGGATCCTGCACGGCGTTCCGTATTACCTTCCTGAACCCACCGATTCCATATTCTGCTAACAGTCAATGGATTTCGACCAACGCGAGCAGCAACGTCGCTATACGATAAACTGCAATCGCGATAGGCTACAATCCGACCTTTATCAAAGTCGCAAACCTGATGGTAGGCATTTCTCCTCCTTACACGAGGCAGCACAACAACGTTTCACCAGGCAACGCCGGTCAACTGCTGTTTGTGTATGCAAAATCGGTTGGAAACTTCCTTCATGTCAGCACGTTGTGGGTGTCGCCACCGGCGCCAATCTTGTGTGAGTGCTCTGAAAAACTGATCATTTGCGTATCACAGCATGTTCTTCCTGTCGGTTAAATTTCGCGTCTGTAGCACGTCATCTTTGTAGTGTAGCAATTTTAATGGCCAGTAGTGTATTTTCATCTAGTGTCTTGGCAAAATTGCTTTTAGGAGGAAATCTTCTTCTGATCTGAATGAAATTATTTGTAGTTATATACGAAGCAAAAAAATTAAACTTATTTGTTCTTTTATCTATCCACTTTGCATAATTCTTCCAGTTCTGTATCCTCCTACTCTCCCCCAACAAGTGCTATGGTAACTTTTTGTCACTTCTTCCTCGTATGCCTATTTATATAGTCTGGTTTCCTAATATCGTACATACACGGATGTTGTTTCATCTCCTCAATCAACGACTCAATGTCCGTGTAATCTATGTAGCACGTCACCATTGAAACATTTTGACGGATCACGTGACGGACTGAGTGCTGCGTGAAAAACTGCTAGTGCAGCCATTGAGGCAACTGAAATTATTGCAGAGGAACTGGACGGGGGGTGTCTGCTGCGCGTGACACGAAGGAGTGCCCCGCCTGACCCAGCAGCTGCGGGTGTTCTAGCGCTGTGTGGCCGCCCTCGCTTTGTGCTGGAGTTCTATTTCGGAAAGCAGAAAAACGTCATCCGCTAAGTTGCAATGCGGACGAATGTAAGTGTTGACTGATCGTGATGGGAGGTCATTGGAAAGGATTATGACGAAAAATAAGAGGACGACAGCTGCAAAAGTCACTGCAGAAGTGAATGTCTCACTTGGGAAACCTGTCATCATCAAAATAACGCAAAGGGAGATCTATAAACAGCAATATGCGGGATGAGTTGGAATTCCAAGTTTTCTAGTGTCTGATTATTTGAAACTCCTTAAACCTTGCATACTGCATAAACAAAGCTCGTAATACCTGATGTCTATTGGTCCCAAGAAAGTAGTAATGCAGTAGCTCCTTCGCGCACCATAGCATTCGACTGTTGTAGTATCGTGTAAGACGTGGCCTTTTTTTGTATATTATAATATTTTGGGATTTAAGGTCTAACCCACCGAGGATCAGACAAGGGCACTTGTTCCTATACCTTCCCCCATCGCTTCCTTCCTCTCTCTCTGTCTGTGACCCCACGCCCTCCGCTCAACCCCCCCCCCCCCCCCCAATATCCCTCTTAGAAAAACAACTTCTAAAACCTAAAACGCATCCTGTCCCACCAACAGACAAACAAATAAATCTGATGAAGGTCGAAATATTTGATGTTTACGACTACTAACACTTGATCCCAGACCCATGAACTACGAAATGTCAAAATTATTCCGTCATTAAGCGCGAAACTATAGTTGCAGTCACGAACGATGGCGGTCGAGCTTAGGCTTGTTCTGCGCACCTGTGTCACGCGTTCATCCACAGCCAATAAGAGTTCAGTAGTGTTCTGAGCGCTAGCGCTCTGAATGTTATATGCAATGCGAGCATTATACGCGATCGTAGCGAGTCATTTAGTGAATTTTTATTCCACTTGTTACCAGTTATCACGGCTGATCGTGGCTGTGAGCGGCAAATTCTAAACAAGCAAGCGAGAGGCATGATTTGCGGGATACACGCTTTCATCAGGCGAAAAGCACTTGTATGCGTGTACCTCAGCTGTGGCAGGATCCGTTCTTGTCTCAACCTGCGCGAACCTCCTCTTTCGTGGATAGGAGTACAACACTACCTGCTCCCCTCGTAGATTAGGCTTGTACACTCTAGATGTTGTTCACAGCTTCTTCATTTGCACATGTACAAAGAGGGTCGTCACTCAATCCCAGTCGATGTAGGCATATTTCAAAACCACGGTTGTACAAACTTCGGTTGTCTCTATTTGCTTGGGATACCAAAGAATTGTTGGGATCACTGTAACATTTCTCTTTCTACCTAGTGAAAATATTGCTGGAAATTAACAGCGATAAAATACTAATTGATCTTGATTGTCAGGATTTATTAAAAACGAAAAAACACACAACAAAATAATTTTATTAAAAATCACCTTCAGACCATGTCTCGCCAGGTGGTGGGCAGAGACGACGGCATAGAACTCCAAAGTCGTGTTCTCCTCCCTCCTGATTGGCACCTCACTGTAAAACGTTTTACTGCGCTTTTGCGTGGGACGACGACCGTGTAGTTGACCCTTGATTATTCTGTTGTTCACCTTGTTCGCCACTGCGGATACCGCCGTCGAGTTTGGCTTTTATTAATGTGACGTCCTGTAGCTGATTGCAGGCTATCAACTTTAATTTCATGAAAACATGTTTGTCAAGTTGTCGTTATCGCTGTCCGCAGCCCAGTGACGGACGAGGTGCCGCTGTTGTTCCGGCTGTCGTATCTCTACTACACACTGGTGGGCGCCGTCGTCATGGTGACGGTGGGCTGGGCGGTCAGCCGGCTGACGGGTCCCCTCAAACCAGGGGACGTGGAGCCGTCGCTGCTGGCGCCTATGGTCCGGCCCAAACACCTGCGCCGGAAAAATTGCGCCGCCGACGCCGACCCGGCGGTCCGAGTTGAGCTGCTCCAGCAGGCGAAGCAGCAACCCGAGACACACGGAGCGGCCTAATGTGTCAACACACGACGACGAGGAGGCAGCAACCTCGCCAAGGGCTCCTGTACTCTGCCAGCCGTTTGCCTGACATGTGGTCGTTAATACATCTCTGAGTAACAGTTTCGCATCTTACACGCAGGAGTAATTATAGTTTCCTTTGTGTTCCAAACAGGTATCTGTTGAGCTACGACATTTCTACTTACCGTACACACTGCTGACCCTTTTATGCAGACAGTCTCAAATAAAATTTGTGTAGAACCAAACTGAGAAAAATATACCTAGCAAATACTGTTCAGATACCAGGCGACTGGCTTTCTTATAACGTTGCTAGTTACGGAGAAACGAACGGCAGTATTCCTTTTTAATCAGGAACGTCTACCTTTCATTTGGAAATCCGCTTCCTCTCCTCAAGACCCGTTTAACAACATATGATAGTGTACTATGATATTACTAAAGATTTTCCTCTAATGCACTAGCACGCAGTGAAGCTACCCAGCGTAGCGTAAATCGTCCACTTCCTGCAGCTGACAGTGAACAAACATTATTACAAAGAGCGGAAAAATACTGGTATCGGATCAAAAGAGGTGAATATGCTCCTTTTTATTAGGAGACTCCAGCTAAAAAGTGAGGTGCCAGCTGCCTCATTCTACCCTCCTCAGCATCTTCAAAATTTTGGCAAAAATATTGGCATGCGAACATATTCATGCTCTTTTTTAGCATGCAACTCACCTCTCACTCCCGATAGCTGTCCTAACTGTAACTCATTCATATTCACTAGTCCATCGCTGTAAGTTTCTCATTCTCATTCACTCCCAGTTGTCGATGCTCACTCACTCATTCGGCCTGACTCATTGTCATTATCTCTTTGTGGTTCTCTAACTGTCACTGCCTACTGTTCATAGCCACAGCCCTTTTCGTTCTGTCCTACTATTACTGTCTCCCTCTTGCTCTCTCTTATTTCTACTATCTCAATCATTCGTTCCCATTGCACCTGTCTCTTGTCACTGTCATTATCTCCCTATTCTTCCTTGTCATTGTAACAGCCTCTGTCTCTCATCTATGTCCAGTTTCCCCTTCTCTTTATTCCTCTCCCAATCGCAGTGTCTCCTTCACTATTTTCCTAGCACTGTTCTCATGTGTCATTGCCACTGTATCCTTCACTTTCTCTCATAATCCTTTGTCTCCTTCGTTCTTTCTATACCACAATCATTGTCCACTGTCTTAAAGTATTTATTACTTCTCCGTCTCTTTCCCGCTGTCAGTGTCTCCTTCTCTCTTAGCATAAAAAGGTGCGAATACATTTGCATGTCAATATTTTTGCGAAAAATTTTAAAGGTGATGAGGAAGGTGGAATGTTGCAGCTGGTACGCTACTTTTCAGTCAGATTCTTTTAATAAAGAGAGCTTCACCATTTTCATGCTAAGACAGATGCGTTAATCCACTGGTTTCCTTCTTTTCTCTCCCACAGTAGGACATACCACTCACATGGAAAGAACTTGAGGGCCAATAAAATGTTGATAGTTTACTTCAGTGAATCTCGGATAACGAAAACTCATTTTACGCCTGAGACTAGATTAAACGTGGACAGAAAATTTGCCTGTGCTTGAGTATTACAGCGTGGAGTTCACAGAACCCTTCTAATGATAACGGAGACACTTGACATTTTCACCGTGCTACGTAACTTTATAAACTACATTTTCACTTCACACAGTATTTTGCGTTCGTATTTTACGTACATAAGTAGGATAACTTTGAACCTCCGTATTTCGGAACGGATAAAGATATCTATAAATTTCCAAAGCTGTTCGATATCGGGATCTTAAGAATGTATTGCAAAAAGTCCAAGTATCAGCTTACTAGCGCTCCTCATTAGACAAAAACAGTGTACCTGACACATGGTATACATTACACCACATAGCTTACGAGAGGGTGTGCTGATGTGAAATATAAAATCATAATGGAAATTACATAAAGAAATGTGTTCTTTGAATTTTTACCTTGCTCTTCTGCAGTATCTTTTCTGTTCAACTTTTCCACAACGATGTTTAAGAAGAAGATATATAATTTTGTATGAAGGATAACTATTGTATTTTTGCAGCTCGTAACAGGAAAAAGTTTAATCGCAAAACAATAAAAAAAATTTTGGTTAATTACTCAGTTGTTTTACCCATTTCTGTTTCTCTATAACAATATCATCACAAAAAATTAATGTTGTAGTAAATCTTATGATTATGATAAACATATTTATAAAACAGCGGACTTCCTTACGTAAGGCCTTCTATAAACCAAATCTTGCAAAAATTGTTCACAAAATTGGGCAATCAAATGAATTAGTTTTGACGCTACGATGTTACGCTCGCAGTGTCCTTATTTATATCTGACAGTAAATGCACGGAATAAATTTTTTGTCAGCTTTGTTTTAGTACCGTAATTTATTAACCAACTCTTGATGGCATAACCAAGAGCCTTGAATACTATGTTGCAAACGAATTTGTCGCAATGCAGGTATTCACATAACAGTAACTGAACGTCAGAAAGACCTTATATCCCACACAAATCACAACGAACAGAAGACATAACTAACGGCTGAAATATAATGACAGAAACAACGCCAAGAAACAGAGTTGACGTGGCAACAGTCAGACAGCTTCGGTAAAATATTCCGCAAGTGTAAAGGGACGCACTAGTCTCCATTTTTGCCGTTTATCGATCTCAGTGCCCACTACCTCAAAGTTCGTGACAGAACAAAAGCTTAGGCATTAATAACTATCTTTTTCTTAGGAATCCTTTTTTTGAAGTCGCAGGTATAGAAGTAGTATAGGGTTTATAGTGTCTTTTTCAACTGATATCAAAATCTCACTTAGACCATACACTTTCTGCTTTTTTGTTTCAAAGCATAAGAAACGAAGAGTAAAGTATCTTTCCAAATTAACAATTAGACACACGAAGGTTTAATGAAGGAAGATGACACTGACATATATCAAAAATTGATATTTACCAACTTCGATGTATAGGTTGTGAGGCTCTATACTTAGGAGACCAGCAGAAAATAAGAAATAAGATGTAAAGAAAATTAAAGAGCTTGGAAGTATGAAGCCTGCCATTCAACATCTGCAGAACATCTCCAAGGTTCAAATGGTTCAAATGGTTGTGAGCGCTATGGGACTTAACTGCTGTGGTCATCAGTCCCCTAGAACTTAGAACTACTTAAACCTAACTAACCTAAGGACATCACACACATCCATGCCTGAGGCAGGACTCGAGCCTGCGACCGTTGTGCTCGCGCGGGTCCAGACTTCAGCGCCTAGAACCGCTCAGCCACTCCGGCCGGCCTCCGACAAGGAAATCACTACCCAACCACTATGGAAAATATGCTAAACAGTTAGATTAAGTAACAAAATACAATTGCTAACACTACAAGAAAACTTCTAAACTGAAAAGGCAGTCGCAGAAAAGAAAGACATAAGAAGGGACCAGAAAAACATCAGCAAGCAAATGTTAGTTAAACGAATAAAATTTGTAGTAAATGAATAACACTTCCCCTAAACAACACAGGATCAATATCACATGAGACAGTCGACATATCCACTCGAGGTCACCCAGAATAGTTCAACAGTAGAGTAGGTTTAATAAAGTTATAGATTGTGAACTCAGAGGTTAGGCTATATATGTCCGCTACATATACACCCACACACCCACCCACACACACATACACAAAGAGAACAGCACATGCATTCATAGCCGCAGAAAGCAAGACGAAAGACTGTCCTGTCCTTTAACATCAAAACAAAGTACTTGCGGCGTTAGTGCATCTACACAACATGGAAAAAAAGTGCGATGTTCGGCAAGTCGAGCACCTATGTGTGGGAGAACATTAGAAACGGTATAAGAAGCAAAAAAAAAGATAGTATCAATTGTAGTTTAATACTGCTTTATGGTAGTAATATAAAATATGCGAACTGTTTACGATTTTGACAAACAGGTTTCAAAGAAACTCAAATTGCTCAAGTGACCATTGAAGATTTGTGACGATGACAGCTGTTTGCTGCCACTACAACATCTGAAAATAGTTATATAATTATTTTATAATATTTGGTTGTATGAATGTATTTTCTTGCATCAATTCATGGGCTTACATCAAATTATTAATACGCAACGATGGTTGCTTGAGATGAGACATTATGCATTCACTGCACTGCACTGACTTAAAAACTATGAGAGCTATCATGCACCACAAAATAGTGAAAACAACGGTTTATCGTTGGCGTGGTTAATTAGTGTATGCTCCTGATACTTTTACAACGTTTCATTACAACACACGATGTAGGATTAACGGCAGCTACTGTTGCAGCGCTTTCTTGTATACATGTGTCTCGACCCACCAGCGTATGCTGACTTATTGGAACAATTCAGTATTTTTACACTCAAACACAAACGCAAATATAATGTCGGGACAACTGAACTGAACTGCAGACCTGTCTGCGAGTGTTTATTTCACAGGCAACTTAAAACACCATATGAATTTACACTAATCACTCCTGGATGTCTGAAGATGGATAAATTCCTAAACGCGTCATGTGAGCAATGAATTCATTCCTTACCTGATGTTCGACTTTTACCATTTCGGCCCAGTCAGACTGAAAGGAGAACTAGTGATTATTACAATAGTAGTAGCCAGCCTCCTGCATCACCTTACATCACATTTACAATGCTGAAACTAAAATCTCTCAGAAACCTTGGAATCCCTGGGACCAATGTACTGCCAGTATCAATGGCGATAACAGGCAAGAATGGTCGACATTTTCGATTACCCGAATGGATGAACTGTCTATATACACACTTAAATTTGTACACTACTCCACTTTCGCAAGTGACAAGGTTTTTCGGTTTTTATTTCACTGTTTCACTTATATTTACCTTGTTAATTGAAAATAATAAGTAACTCACTGTAACGATACAAAATCATTACAGAAATCACAATCGGCGAATAAATGCTCAAATATAACGTTTCCTTACAACATGGGTGTAAAATGAATGAAATTTTTTAATGTAATATACACGACAGACAAACACAACATAAAACAAATTCAGCAAGATTTCAAATCACCGCTGGTAACCATCTAAATATCTTGATTTTTATCAGGCATATTTCAGTACATGGGCAATCTTTGGTAGCAATTGATTAGGTACTAGTGACTGCAGATTGATTATATTATTTCTCAAGTGGAGATAGACATCATAATCATTCAACAGAAGTAGATCTAAAAATATTCTCAAAGTTCTTGCAACATCAGAAGCCTTATGCATCTCATGATGATCAACTTCCTTGTCTTCCGGTAATACAGTGAAAATGGTTTTTTTACACCCTTTTATGGTTTTAAGAGAAATTAATGGCGAGTTTGGAGCAGGAATTCGAGAATTACTTTCTGAAGCCCCAAATGTCCTTGTGACAGCTTCGAAATCTAGTACAGCAATGTCTGACCAGACCGAAAGATCTTTGAAAGATGTTCTCTTCCCCAGTGAAGGAGAAAATTCTGTGTTGCCATTACATCCTTAGTGCTGTCAATGTAAAAGTAACTTATAGAGCAATATATCTGAGAATAAGTTGCAGTTCTCATTGGTGTGGTACCTCTAAACTTGCAGAACTGAGTGTATTGTGTCTTTCTGAAACTGAGAGTGACATGATTCAAAGAAAAGTACTCAATAACACTATTAAGAACGTTATTTACCATTTATTCTGTTGCTGTGTGTCTGTTTGGTTTGTTTACAATACTAGTGTCATCCGCAACAAGAATTAACTGTGCTTGTTGTATGGTAAACGGAAGATCGTTTGCATATATGAAAGAAAACAGTGGACCTTACATTGAGTTTTTCGGGATCCCAAAAGCGATTTCTCCCCAGTCAGAAGAATCTCCCCTACTGATATTGTTTGAATGATTAAGTAAGTAAGTTATGTTTCATGAAACTATGCAATCTCAATGACTTTCATCTTCTTGTAAATAGCTAAATTTTCTAAATGCACTTGACGTTGTGCTATATGGTGGACTCATAACCAAAAGACGGTCAAGTAGAATATATTCGCAGAAATGAGATGGGTTTGAAGAATGTTTGAATAATTGAGTCCAGTTCTTCACAATGTTGATCAAAAAGTAAATCAATATCGGCAGCGTCTCAAGTAATCATAATAGGAGCGACACGTTCTCGTTATACTTAACAAACTTTAAGTTGAATATACTGTTGTCTAAAGAAACTTATCGTGGTTGTATTATCGCTACGATATGCAGAATCCCTTCTGAATGGCAGGTGTCTAGAAATTATGATAAGTGACAGATGATATCCATAGATAAGGGAGAGAACCCGGTAGCATCCGATTACAAGGTTAGTGGTACACTTTTGGAACTTGTGATATGGTTTAAATATCTAGGGGGTAACACCAGAAAGCGATGTGAAGTGGAAAGAAAACATGAGAGCTGTAGTAAAGGATGCTAATGGAAAATTTACGTGTATTGGAAAGATAATAAGACGATTAATTCTCCCATTAAGAAAACCTTGTACAATACATTAATGTGACTTATCCTAGTGTACCAACGGCGGAGGATCCAAGAATTCTTGTTTTAAGATCCTCAGTTCTTTATTACGTTTGGACTTTTACAAGTAAACACACAAAAATAAACGGTTTACTTAATGTATAAAATGCACGCCCTCTAGCAAGTTATTTTTCCCTACATTTGGTTAAGAATACTTGCTTAGTATTCAACAGCTAGATTAGACTAACCTTTCAAAGTATAATATCTAGTTTCGCATAAGAAGTATGTTTGTGCAGGTTCCGAAACTTTAGTAATCATTCAGAACAAAATATTAGCACCTATCGCGCTTTCGCTTTTATTTTAAAAACTACGCCAGTTTCAGTCCCTAAGTCAAAATCCTCGATACCTACATAATACCGAGAAACAAAGTACAATGGATGTATACCAACAAAGAAGAATGTTGCAACTGTCATCTTCATCAGCAAGCGTAATGTGTAAATGCTACGAAACCAATCATCCAAAAACTTCATGAAGGCAACATAATACATATTAATGTTGTGAACACTCATTTACTGCAGAAAAGGCATATATATGTGCTATAGAAACTAAATGAGGCTGAAAAGCAACTCATTAACAAATATAAAAATAGCATAATGACTTGAATACTATATGAATTCGTTTACAGTCCAAACAGTTGGTATGTGTAACATGAACTTACGTGTCAGGCGGCCTAAAAGAGCACAGGAGATGTCATTGGAATAGTTGAGATGCAAGTTACAATGTAGGAGTGTAGAGGGCTGCGAGGTACGCAGGGAGAGGCATATCATGAAACGAAAATTTATAAAATGCTATAAAAGTAAAATAAATACATAATAATATGGTATTTAAAAGAAAGATATAGATAAATTAGAAAAATACCTGTAATACTTATCATTGAGATAGATAGATAGAGAGAGAGAGAGAGAGAGAGAGAGAGAGAGAGAGAGGACAACCGACGAAGCTCAAAGCCCCTAGGACGAACGTAGAGCCGATCTAGGGAATGATCGAAGCCAGGCAAGAAGAAGGAGCTAAGGCTGTAACATGATCCTGTTTAAGTGCCATCTCCTGATACATTTCATCAGTTCTTCTATCGGGTGTTCGTGTTACATATACCGATTTCTTGGATTTTAAACGGTCTCAAACAATATGGAAGTTATTAAGCTGTTCCTATGATGTTTGTTGACGAGCTGTATTTCAGCTTTGTTTACTATTTCTCTCTAATTGACTAATTCCATTGTATCTTGTTTTTCGACATGAGGTAGATACCACTGGATAATGGCCTTTGGGTCAAAACTGTTCGTGGTTTTTAAATCACTTTCAAAGTTTATCAGCGGAAAGACTACATTTAGCTTGTTGGAAAAACTGGCGATAAAATCTATGGTAGACTAAATTGACATTGTCCGCTTTTGCTGTGGTTTAGAACCACCTGTTCCCTCCCTCTACATTAAGCCCATTTGGGCTTTTGACACAAAGTAATGAACCCATGTCTCGTGTACAGAAACAAATCCGTAACCGAAAATAGGTGATTTATTTTTAAAAAGATCCGAACTCTGCTGAGGAATTCACTTTCAAATTTGCTTAGTATTCAACACGTTTGTTGTAGATAAGTGCATCGATCTCTTTCTTATGCCATGGATACAGCATCACGTCGTGACACATTCTTAATCACCAATCAAGCAAGAGTGTAGTGTACACTTTCTTCATTTCTCAGCTGTGATTACAGTTTTGGAATTTTTTTTCATGGGAATCATTTCAATATATGAGACAATTTTTAATTGTTAGAAAAAAAGAGACACGGTATAGACAGACGTTGATAAATATTTCAGAACAAAACATTTTGTGACAGGGCGCAGGGGTTATCCTATTGAACAACAAACACTTAAAAGGGTATTTCTAATATTACTGTATTAACAAAAGTAGCTTGCACAATTTGCGCCATTACGCAATATTTACCTACATAACAAAAGACAATATTTTAGCTTTGCCGCCTTCTTTGCACCAAGCCCAGATATTTTCTCCTTCGCCTTGTGTATACTTGTTTATAATCAATGGTGAATGCACGACACAACAGCTCTCTGCACAGATGACCTGGAAGAAATACTCGAGAGGCAGGCTCCAATCGACGGTGATGATCCGGCCCCTTCATCGGAATCTGGGAGGTGGGGTATCGGCTCGAGGCAAACTAAGAGAGTTAGGAGCCTCCTTGAAGGTTCAAATGGTTCAAATGGCTCTGAGCACTATGGGACTTAACATCTGTGGTCATCAGTCCCCTAGAACTTAGAACTACTTAAACCTAACTAACCTAAGGACACCACACACATCCATGCCCGAGGCAGGATTCGAACCTGCGACCGTAGCAGTCGCACGGTTCCGGACTGAGCGCCTTAACCGCGAGACCACCGCGGCCGGCTGTCCTTGAAGGACCAAGAAATTCGTTGTGTCATTTAGCACTCGAAACCGGTATGACAGCTGCACTAGCTCACAGAGCAGAAACCCAAAACGAAAACACTGCAAAGTCATCGTGATACTGTCACGGACAAATTGGCCCTGTGTGCTCTTGCATATCTCTGCACTAAATAATTACAGATCTTCCCTGCGCTACTTCGTTACTGAAACGATGCTGCAGTGTATTCGCCACATACTTTCCAGACGTTATGGTTTGGTGGAAATAGGTAGTTCCAGCAATTCCTGTCGCACTAAACGTAACGATACGCCTGTTTCCACATCATGCAGATGCTCTCGATGTAAATGATGAGTGTTTCCAGAAATCTAACATCAACTGTCCTTCAAGTTCACGGATCCCGACAAGTAAAGCCATGCTTCATCAGAGGACAAGAGCATTGTGATCAACGTTTCCATCATGCATAGACTGCAATAGCCCGATACCGTTCTCACGTCTATAAAAAGTACCTGAATTGTTTAGACCGTACATTACCACTACTTTTTAAGATTTTAGTTCAGCGAAAATCATTCAGCCATTTCGCATTTCGAACTGGAGAGTCAGCATTTCATTACGGAGCACCTCTACGTCTACTCCTAACTCATCTAGTTTTTCTTCTTCTTCTTCTTCCTCCTCCACCTCCTCCTCCTCCTCCTTCTCCTCCTCCTCCACCTCCCTCTCGGATAAAGCGATGCGCCACTTGTTCCACTGTCCGAAGAACGGAACGGTGCTGCCTGACAGATATTGGTTCTCACTCAACACTGGATCTTATGACAAAACACCGACAAAGACCTCCACCGTGGTTTCTATCTGTATGTGAAGGATAATATCATAAATTGCTGTATGGATTTTGTTGCAGTTTTCACTAATAGATAGACTGAGTCACGTGGAAGGTTTGTGTATTCATCACTATACAGGGTGGTCCATTGATCGTACCCGGACCAAATATCTCACGAAATAAGCGTCAAATGAAAAAACTAAAAACAACGAAATCTGTCTAGCTTGAAGGGGGAAACCAGATGGCACTATGGTTGGCCCGCTAGATGGCGCTACCATAGGTCAAACGGATATCAACTGCATTTTTTTGAATAGGAACCCTCATTTTTTATTACATATTCGTGTAATACGTAGAGTAGTATGAATGTTTTAGTTCGACCAGTTTTTTCGCTTTGTGATCGATGGTGCTGTAATAGTCACAAACATATGGATGACAATTTTAGACGAAGAGTCGGTAACAGGTAGGTTTTATAAATTAAAGTACAGAACGTAGGTAAGTTTGAATATTTTATTTCTGTTGTTCCAATGTGATACATGTACCTTTGTGAACTTATCATTTCTGAGAACACATGCTGTTACAGATTGATTACCTGTAAATAAATGCTCAAAATGATGTCCGTCAACCTCAATGCATTTGGCAATACGTGTAACGACATTCCTCTCAACAGCGAGTAGTTCACCTTGCGTAATGTTTGCACATGCATTGCCGCCTGGGATTAGCCGAGCGGTCTCAGGCGCTGCAGTCACGGACTGTGCGGTTGGTCCCGGCAGAGGTTCGAGTCCTCCCTCGGGCATGGGTGTGTGTGTTTGTCCTTAAGATAATTTAGGTTAAGTAGTGTGTAAGCTTAGGGACTGAAGACCTAAGCAATTAAGTCCCATAAGATTTCACACACATTTGAACATTATTTTTGCACATGCATTGACAATGCGCTGACGCATGTTGTCAGGCGTTGTCGGTGGATCACGATAGCCTTAAACTTTCCCCACAGAAAGAAATCCGGGGACGTCAGATCCGGTGAACGTGCGGTGCTTCGACGACCAATCCACCTGTCATGAAATATGCTATTTAACACAGCTTCAACCACACGCGAGATATGCGCCGGACGTCCATCATGTTGGAAGTACATCGTCATTCTGTCATGCAGTGAAACATCTTGTAGTAACATCGGTAGAACATTACGTAGGAAATCAGCATAAATTGCACCATTTAGATTGCCATCGATAAAATGGGGGCCAGTTATCCTTCCTCCCATAATGCCGCACCATACACCAACCCGCCACGGTCGCTATGTTCCACTTGTCGCAGTCATCGTTGACTTTCCGTTGCCCAATAGTGCATATTATGCCGGTTTACGTTACCGCTGTTGGTGAATGACGCTTCGTCGCTAAATAGAACGCGTGCAAAAAATCTGTCATCGTACCGTATTTTATCTTGTGCCCAGTGGCATACTTTCCAAGTCGTTGCCATGCGGTTCCTGTTGCATAGAAATATGGTACGGGTGCAATCGATGTTGATGTAGCATTCTCAACAGCGACGTTTTTGAGATTACCGATTCTCGCGCAATTTGTCTGCTACTGACGTGCGGATTAGCCGCGACAGCAGCTAAAACACCTACTTGGGCATCATCATTTGTTGCAGGTCGTAGTTGACGTTTCACATGTGGCTGAACACTTCCTGTTTCCTTAAATAACGTAACTATCCGGCGAACGGTCCCGACACTGGATGATGCCGACCAGGATACCGAGCAGCATACATAGCACACGCCCGTTGGGCATTTTGATCACAATAGCCATACATCAACACGATATCGACCTTTTCGGCAATTGGCAAACGGTCCATTTTAACATGGGTAATGTATCACGAAGCAAATACCGTTCGCACTGGCGGAATGTTACGTGATACCTCGTACTTGTACGTTTGTGACTACTACACCGCCATCTATCACAAAGCCAAAAAAGTAATCCAACTAAAACATTCATTTTTCTTTACGTACTACACGAATATGTAATAAAAATGGGGGTTCCTATTTAAAAAAAAACGCAGTTTATATCCGCTTAACCAATGGCAGTGCCATCTAGCGGGCCAACCATAGCGCCATCTGGTTTCCCCCTTCAAGCTAGACGAGTTTCGTTCTTTGTAGTTTTTTCGTTTGATGCTTATGTCGTGAGACATTTGGCCCGCTCACTATTAGTGGACCACCCTGTATATTAGAAACAAATCATCTGCATATAAATACTCAGTGCTAAACGCATGAAGCCGGAGCGCGTCGCTAGTCAGTAAAGAAATAAGGATTGACAGTTTCCAAATATCGAAATCCCAGGAGGATAATGGTGACATATTTGTTAATGACCTTGCGTGAGGACTATTCTGGCACAACTTTCCGCCAAGCTCCTCATTTCTTATCTGCGTGGCGCAACCACTGCACGTACGTTACTGAGGGGAGTCTGGGCGCGTCAACTGTAAGACTGCAAACTGGCGGCAGAGATGAGCAGGTAACAGGTTGCCGAAAGACACATCCATTTCCAAACGCAATGGGTAGCTAACAGTGGCTTCTTATCGTGGCAAAAGTGAGTGGCCTTCCTTGTGCAAACAAATTTCATCACCGTGTCCTTGTGCTACGGCATTAGGCAGTGACAAACGCGCCGCGGAGCCTAGCAAGAAACAACGGAAGAACTAGAACACCGCCGCCCAAGCTTGTCGATAGCAGCTCAGCTCCCAGCAGTGCAGCAGGCGCCGCGAGAACCAGTTGACTGCCTCTCGGATTACAGAGCTCTCGGCGTCACTGTCTCGGGTAAGGCATGTCGTCATTCATCTCCTCTGCAGCAATAACGTACTCCTCAAGAACGCTGTTACTAAAAGATCAACTCGGTAGTGAAATAAATGAGTTTCGATATAGCTATTACGGCACAGTATAATCGAGAAAAAGTTCGATTTTTGGCGTTCCAAGAAGTATCAGGTGACCCCACAATAGTTTATTTATAATAGTTGTATAGATCTGATGGGCGGCTTCCCAGCTTACTTCGCAAGCATTTCTAATATCCTCCTAACTTTTCGTAAGAATCTACGTATTTCACTTTCAACAGCCCACACTTTCTTTTCTAAAGAAGCTGATGGAAAAACCCACAAAGCTATTACAAACTGGAGAATTTTGACTAACAAACCGGTCTTGTCGTTTTTCATACCATGTTAAGGAGCTCCGCGGTTGCATAGAGAAACTGAGATTTTTTTATTATTAAAAGTGCTTTATGTGTGTCCTCTCGTGAATTTGTAGCTACTCAGTCTAGTACAACATAAGTTTTCTCAATTCCTTTCGTCACCTTCTCCAATTACCGATCTGCTCTCTGATGGAAGCTCTTAATATGAATGAATATATTTTGTGGAATGTGTTATACGTAGCGAGGTTGCGCGGTGTTGTCGATGTTACATTTTAGACATTATGTTTGGGTTACTGGCGTGCCGCAGCGCAGATATTAGCGCTGACGCACTGATTTTGTAGAATTTTTTTTGTAAATGACACATTGTGTAATAAAACAAATTTATCAAGAAACGAACAATACGGAAATAAAGTGTTAGGAACTGACAGAGCACATAAATTACCATGAATACATCAAAAGCTACAAAATACGGCTGTTTTAACTCACGTTAAAGATATACCAACCTACTGTTTTGGTAAGAGTTGGGAAGACAGCAAAACTTATTACCTGCCCTGGCTTTGCGTATCATCACATAAAAGGCGTAAAAATATCCACCTCTTACTATCAAATTCAGTGCGATGTTGTTTGCCCGCCAGACGTACCTCGTACGGTTGGTCGTTACACCGAAGGAGGAGTTTCAGCTTCAAAGAGTATCGAGCAATCCGAATGCCAGTTAACAGGACTTAATCTTGCGATGGTGCTTCTAGGGGTGCTACCACGGAGTGAGGGACCTTTACTTGGTTTCCATGAATATTTTTAGCCACCCCTCTCCCACGCATCCACGATCCTGCTCCGAAGCAGTTAGGTTACAGAATGTGGGATTTCCATAACTTTCAGGGGTTTACACGCACCCTTGATTGCCGCACCCGTGAGTTTGTTATTCTGAATAAATGTTTTACGCCAAAGAGTCTCCTTAATAAAAAGGAAAAGTTTCTCTACGGTATTCACTGATCTGACGAAAGTCATGGGATGGCGATGAAGGGACGGAGCACTGGCGGAACTGTAATTTGTACTCAGGCGATTCATGTAAAAACGTTACCGATATGATTATAGCCGCACGACGGGAATTAACAATCTCTGAACGCAGAATGATACTTGGAATTAGTTACATAGGACATTTCATTTCGGAAACTGTTAGGGAATAAACATTTCGAGATCCACAGCGTGAAGAGTGTGCCAAGAGTACCAAATCTCAGGCATTACCGATCACTACGCAGTGGCCGACAACCTTCACGTAACGATCGAGAGCAGCGGCGTTCCCGTTGAATTGTCAGTGCTAACAGACAAGCAATACTACGTGAAATAATTGCAAAAATAAATCTGGGACGTACGAGGAACGTATCCGTTAGGACTGTGCAGAGATCTTTTGCGGTAATCGGCTACGGCAGCAGACTATCGACGCGAGTGCCTCTGCTTACAGCACGGCATTGTCCGCAGCGCCTCTAGCCGGCCAGAGTGGCCGAGCGGATCTAGGCGCTACAGTCTGGAACCACGCGACCTCTACGGACGCAGGTTTGAATCCTGCCTCGGGCATGGATGTGTATGATGTCCTTAAGTTAGTTAGGTTTACGTAGTTCTAAGTTCTAGGGGACTGATGACCTCAAAAAAAAAAAAAAAAATGTTCAAATGTGAAATCTTATGGGACTTAACTGCTAAGGTCATCAGTCCCTAAGCTTACACACTACTTAACCTAAATTATCCTAAGGACAAACACACATATCCATGCCCGAGGGAGGACTCGAACCTCGGCCGGGATCAGCCGCACAGTCCCTGACTGCAGCGCCATAGACCGCTCGGTTAATCATGCGCGGCTGATGACCTCAGATGTTAAGTCCCATAGTGCTCAGAGCCATATGAACCATTTTTTACAGCGCCTCTCCTGGGCTCCTGACCGTGTCGGTTGGGCCGTAGACCAATGAAAAACCGTGGCCTGGTTAGATGAGTCCCGATTCCAGTCGATAAGAGCTGATGATAGGTTTTGATCTCGGCGCAGACCGCCCAAAGCCATGGATTCAAGCTGTTAACAACGCACTGTTTAAGTATACTATAATGGTGTGGACTGTGTTTCCATGGCTATTGGGAGACCATCTGCAGCCATTCATGGACTCATGTTCCCCGACAACGACGAAATTTTTCTGGCTTACAGTGCGTCATGTCATCGAGCGTCAGTTGTTCGTGATTGGTCTGAAGAACATTCTGGACAATCCGAGCGATTGATGTGGCCATCCAGATCGCCCGACATGAATCCCATCGAACATTTGTGGGACGTAATCGAGAGGTCCGTTCGTGCACAAAATCCTACACCGGCAACACTTCTTCGATTATGGACGGGTATAGAGGCAGCATTTCTCAATATTTGTGCAAGGGATTTCACACGACTTGTTGAGTGAATGCCACGTCGAGTTGCTGCGCTACGACGGGCAAAAGGAAATCAGACAGGATATTAGGAGGTATCCCATGACTTCCGTCATCTCACTGTATATGGCAAGCGTTGCCTTCAGTGAACCGAGGCCGCTGGAGCAGTTAAGGAATATAGTAATTCGAGTATGTCTCACCACCTCCAGTACTGGTCGATATCGTATACACTTCCGTAACATATACTGCGAATTCATTTGGTATGTGGACCTTCAGGACTCAATCGGAGGGAACTACTGTGATGTCAAAATGATCCCTCTAAGGATGCTCCGCCCCTGTAAAGTGCATTAGTGTAAACTACCGTGTAATTGCTGTGCAAACGTTGTACGTTACGTTTTCTTAAAAAAAAGGTCCAGTTGCGAGTAGGTCTTGCTCACTGAGGGTCCCCTATAAGCTTAATGATGTATATAAGCAGTCCATCCATCCTGGGCTCCCAGAATCTCGACCATTTTTACCTGTTATCGACATTAATATTGGCAAGACATTGGCCCCAGGTATAACGAGACTTTCGATGATGTTTTTATTTCAAGTTTGATGTCGGATGACAAATCATAAAAGAAATATTTTTCGTGTGATATAATTACAAATTGGCAATTTTCGGAATTGTTGTTCTTTACTTGTGCTGTAAACCCTTTCTTCTTGCCAAATTTCAAGATTCTAATTCAAGGGGAGGTATCCTGTAGGTTTTAATGAATGAGTTGGTATAAAAATATGTAACATAAATGGCCGTATCTTGTTATTACATTGACCTAGAACCTTCCCTTTTTTACATTGCCAAAGGACCGTAGATTTTGACAAAAATTTCAGATTCATTCGTCTACCATTTACTAAGGAAAAGGGTTTGGAATAGTCAGACAGCCAGGCAGACAGACGGACAACAAAGTGATTCTGTAAGGGTACCGTTTTTACCGACTGAGATAAGGAACCCTAAAAAGGAAATAACAAATAATTTTCTTAGCAAAGCATTGTAAATTTGGGTTAGTTATTGACTTATTTCGCGAACGTGGTGGCATTCGGTTCCACCCTTGCCTAGGCCTGAAGCTTTGTCTACACCAGGTAACAGTACGTCTTGCTTTACGCATGTTTCAAAAGCCTTTGCTGCTAGCAAAGTGGTATGGTGATACGTGAGTGACACTGAGTCTGAACGCCAGAGACCAGCTAGGGGGTCTGTAAGACAGTGCACTCGCATTACGGAAGATGGCAGTTCAGATCCCCCCTCAGCCTATTATGGTGTATATCTTCACGATTTCCCTAAATACTCTATGGCGAATATCGACACGATTTCTTCTAAACGGCAAGACCAGTCTTGTTCCCGACCCCTCTCCAGTCCGTCCTAGTTGTTCGTTTCTAGTGTCTTCACCGTCGACGTGACGTTAAACCCTATCCTTCTTTCTTCCTTTGGCAGAATACTTTTAATCAGATAATAATAAAACAATCCAGTCAGACAGGAGATAAATTTACTCCTGCACTACCAACGTTTCCGAACTTGTATAAACCAAAGCGTATTTTCTCTACAGTCAGTACTAATCATCAGTTGGTCTGTCAACAATCGGATTCTTCTATTACACTGATCAACAGTATTTTACTCACGGAAGTACACCACCAGTTCTTTTAAATTATATATCCTGTATTTTTGCCTTCCTAGTTCAGTTTTCATGTTTGACACTACCTTTATTCTGTCGAAATTCATGAAAATACCCCACTTATATTAGCTTGCTGCTGCTTAACTGGATTATGGTACAGCTGTAATTGTCGAAAAACAATCGAGTTATTTATAATGCACTCTTATACTTCCCCTCGCGGTAATCAAATTCAACTCGTCTTGTGTTATGTCCGTTGTCATTTTCGTCTCAGTATGTTTTTAGTTCTCTACTTTCGGTTTAATGTCTGAGTGTGTTCCTCTTTCCTGTTAGCAAAGAAAAAATGGCCCACTCCCATGTGAAAAAAATTATAAACTTAAAATTTTAGCGAAGAAACAGTAGCGTTAAGGGAAATCACTACACATTCGACAGATCGATGGAAACTATGCGGTGGCTGTAGTTCCCATGATGTGGAGACAACTAAAATAGCACACAACACTTTATTTCCCACTAATTGAAACAGTTGGAATCACTTCCAAAATGAAGGTTAATGCAGTAACAAACACGCAGAAGGCGGAGAAGAATGTGTTCGCGCGGGTGCACTTCAGGGTCCTGTGAATTAAAAACCACCTTTCGTTCGACGGGGATCTGAACTACCTTGACTGTGATTTGAATTTGTCGATGCAACAGCCTGATCTTCTAGCAATGAGATCATAAAGACAGACTCAATTTTTAGGGTGTGAAAGTGATTCCTCTTCTTAAAAACCATGTTTTTTTCTGAATAAACTACTGGCGATTGAAATTATGACACTGTGAAGGCTGCAAGTGTACTCTCTTGGTTGTGCAAATGATTATCATTTTCGTGCAATTGCATGAAGTAGGTAGGAAAAGTGGCAAATACGTAAATATCTAAGGACAGATTAAGCGGTGGGTTTCCACTCAGAAATCACATTTGAAAATTACATTATGCCTCTTGTAAGAAAGAGCAGCAGGATTGAGGCGTATTCTCGTTTATCACTAAACTATACTGTTGTTCGCGTTGGTTGGGTTCTTGCGAGTGTCATGTTAATAGGGAATCGATGGGTTCAGCAGATCCATACCCAACGTCATGCAGTAACTCGCCAACCACTAAGATTCATAAACCCAGAGTTGAAGCACAATGAAAAGACGTAACGGTATTCGCAATTTTCCTTCATTTCGATTCGATGCCCATACGGGTTACGGAGGGCGCCAGAGACTACGGCTCTGGGTAGTAAATTTCGCTTCCTGTATACCCAAAAAGCTGGAGAATTCATTGTTCGTACTATTCTTCTATGTTTAGTAGCTTCTATTTCGTTATTTGCTCTTCGACATGGTGTTAAAATCATAATTATCAGAAATGTATTTCGGCAAGGATGGTTATGTGGTATATATGTAACGATATCTAATACAAATCCGCAGATTCTTGAACATGACTTCAGTATAATTCAGTGGCATTTGTTCACCAGCGGAAAACTTCTACTCTCGCAGCACAATAAAGGCGAATATGTTATTGTCTGATAGACTCTCACAAAGGAGTGACTCCCGGCGGAGGTTCGAGTCCACACTCGGGTATGGGTGTGTGTGTGTTTGTCCTTAGGATAATTTAGGTTAAGTAGTGTGTAAGCTTTGGGAATGGTGACCTTAGCAGTTAAGTCACATAAGATTTCGCACACATTTGAACATTTTGAACCAGTTGACACAGTCCTCATCCCACTGTCCTCAACAAAAATTGTGGTATCTCTCTTTGTAATTACGCCTTCATGCTCAGAATCTCCCTCACACTACCACTGTGTACATATGTCCCTCTCTCTCTCACTGCCTACTATTTCTCCGATTGATTTACATTGCATCCTAATGCCACTGTCTCTGTCACACTTACACTGCCTCTCTTGTCTTTCTTTCCTACTTCCACTGTCTCCTACTCACCTCGGCAACTCAAAAATGCTGAGGGGTCCAGTTTATTTTTCCGCTATACACACGATTTTTATGCGTGTTCTCCTCTCAACTGCATTTTTTCTTACCATTCCCTCCTCTTTCTTTTTCTCCCACTGCTATCTCCGACCATTTTTCTCTCTCGTTTACTGCCTTTCACTGATCTCTCTCTTCGGCTCCGACTGTCTTCTTTAACCATCACTCTTCCTCTTTCACTGCACTTTCTATTTCTCATCAACACTATATCCTATCTCTTTTCTCTTTAGTTCCCACTGTTATTGTCTTCATCCATCTGTCGTTCTCTTTCACTACCACTTTCTCTCTCCCACCAAGACTGTCTCCAGTCTCTTTCTCTCCCAATAGCACTATGTCTACCACTTTCACTCTCTCTCCTCTACTCTCTATCGGCACAAAACCACGAATATGTTCGTCATCCGAAATTTTCTGTTAGGGAGGAGGAATGAGGATTGACGCAGCTGTTGTCCCCTTTTCTGTCAGAGTCATTTAAAGAGGAACGTATTCTGTCTTTTGTGCTCCAGCTGGAGCATTTTCCTTGGTTTCCTTCATCTCCCACCAACAGCCGTACGTGATGCTTATATGAAACGAATTCTTAAGTCAATAAAGTATTCAGAGTTTACTTATATATATTTCGACACGTTCGTGTATTTTGACACATATAAACAAGTATGCACAGTATGAGGTTAACACATATTGAAACTGCTGTATATTTTTTGTGGATACTTTGGTCATCGATCGAAAATAATGGAGAATGCCCGGCTTACGATTAGTTTCTTAATAAAGACTATTAGAAATATTTTAATGAATTTGCAGTCTTTCCTATTTTAAGTAATTTTGACAGTCATTTTAAGCGTTTTTCAGGCGTCTTCATTTTTAGAATACTTTTTGTCACTGCAGTACCATTTTGAGTATATATGTACAGGCGCGAAGAGTCTTTTATACAGAGACAGCGCGTCACAAATTTTATTGGTGAAAAACTGCTGACTATAAGCATAGTGTGGTAACCTTAGATCCCTTGCGATGACCTTAGAATGCTCCCCATGTTTTCACTACGTCAGTTAAAATGTCATTTTCTCTAAAGACGGAAAAACAAGTGCACATTTTACGCACGTAAGTACGGTAATTTTGAACCGCTGAATCTCGGTAGTGGACAATAATACCGACAAAGGTTTCTAGTTTCCTCGAGAGCATCATCTTTAGAAAATATGTCAAATATTTCGACAATTTGCAGTGAATAGGAGTTATAAAGCCACCATTCCCTCAACAGGTACTACCGGTAAACGAAATTTATGGTTTTTCGAGTTCATCTCAATAACATTACGTTCTCGATAACGGAAAAATGCTATCTGTAGATGAATATCTAAGGAATGTACAGTTTAAATTTGAGCCATTTTCATGGTTAATTATTCAGATAATTGCGACCCACGATGTGAAACGTTTGAAAACCGATTTTTGTGGTTTTCTGCATAAGTACTGTGGCAGGGGTAAAATACAGGGAGCGAAAGGCTATTTACAATTTGTACAGAAACCAGATGGCAGTTATAAGAGTCGAGGGTCATGAAAGGGATGCAGCGGTTGGGAAGGGAGTGAGACAGGGTTGTAGCCTCTCCCCGATGTTATTCAATCTGTATATTGAGCAAGCAGTAAAGGAAACAAAAGTAAAATTTGGAGTAGGTATTAAAATCCATGAAGAAAAAAAACAAAAACTTTGAAGTTCGCGTATAACATTGTAATTCTGCCAGAGACAGCAAAGGACTTGGAAGAGCAGCTGAACAGAATGGACAGTGTCTTGAAAGGAGGATATAAGATGAATATTAACAAATGCAAAACGAGGATAATGGAATGTAGTCGAATTAAATCGGGTGATGCTGAGGGAATTAGATTAGGAAATGAGACATTTCAAGTAGTAAAGGAGTTTTGCTATTTGGGGAGCAAAATAACTGATGATGCTCGAAGTAGAGAGGATATAAAATGTACACTGGCAATGGCAAGGAAAGCTTTCCGAAGAAGAGAAATTTGCTAACAGCGAGTATAGCTTTAAGTGCCAGGAAGTCGTTTCTGAAAGTATTTGTATGGAGTGTAGCCATGTATGGAAGTGAAACATGGACGGTAAATAGTTCGGACAAGAAGAGAATAGAAGCTTTCGAAATGTGGTACTACAGAAGAATGCTGAAGATTAGATGGGTAGATCACATAACTAATGAGGAGGTATTGAATGGAATTGGGGAGGAGTTTGTGGCACAACTTGAGAAGAAGAAGGGACCGGTTGGTAGGACATGTTCTGAGGCATCAAGGGATCACAAATTTAGCATTGTAGGCCAGCGTGGAGGGTAAAAATCGCAGGGAGACCAAGAGATGAATACACTAAGCAGATTCAGAGGGATGTAGGTTGCAGTAAGTACTGGGAGATGAAGAAGCTTGCACAGGATAGAGTAGCATAGAGAGCTGCATCAAACCAGTCTCAGGACTGAAGACCATAACAACAACAACTGTAACTTTGAACCTCTGGATCTCGCTAGCGGATAATGATCTCGAAACAATTTTCTTAAGAGCATATGGTAAAAATGTCGACGAGCCACCGGAATGGAAACTATAGACGTGGCCGTCCCCACAATTGGTAAGTTTCATACCCATATCATGATTCTTCGTGGTTACCTTAAAAACCGCCCGTGGACAACTTGTGCTTTTATAAGCCGCCTAAGGTACACTCTAAACCACAGTTAATACAAAAGAGCCTACCAGTTCGTATAATTTTCGTGTACTGGAGGAAGTGTGCATTGTTTACATTTTGACCCTGCATTGGAGGACAACTCAGTGTGCCATTTCTTCCGGTAGGTATACATATAGTCGTTAGGACGATACAAAACACTTGATTCCTTATTTCTGTTATGAATAGAACTCGAGACGTGACATCCCGAAAAATCACAATTTCGCGAAGGGCTTTTTTGGAACACGTTGGTATCATGTACTGTCGAGTACGGACATGTAGCGTCTGGAAAACTTAGTCTGAAAGCAGTACATTTACACAAAAGGATCAATTTTCCTGCCAATTGCTCATGTAGTCACCAAGGAGCAGATAAATGACATCTTCAGACTACTTCTCAGTTACAATACCAGAAACAGAAATGGCATGCATATTGATTTCTAGTTGATTATACTCCGAAGGAAGCTCATGCGTGTGGGACAGCAGAGAAACAAATCACTATCGGGTGGCGGGGGGAGGGAGGGGGGAATGAACCATTGTAAGGAATGAACCACGGCATGTACGGAAGGATTAGAATGAAGGTGTGACTCATCGAAGACTCTGGGACTTCATCTCAGAATCATCAATGACAAACTTATAAAAGTCACAATTAATGTAAACTCTTTCATTAAAAATGCCAGTTCCAATATCGGATCTTCATGATGCATATTCATTTACATGCTATACTGTCGTATGTTTACTTCAGGGTAGGCAGCGATTGCTTTAACTTGATTTAGAATCCCGTCAACATCATTAGAAAACTGATTGCGAATTACCAAGAACCGATACCTCCCAGTGAATCATTGGCCGTTACGCTGAGATAGCTAACCGTGAAATGAACTGCACTTGAACCAAAATTTTACTGATTCACTTAAAAGGTACACATACAGAAGGGTTTTCGAGGAGAAGACCCAACAAGACACACAAATCTTTATTAATTAACAGTTCCTGACTGCTGAAACTTCGTACCTTTTACGAGTTACGTGTGTAGCACTACCATGACGATCGTTTGCAGCTTAGTTCCAACTTAGGCCGTTAATGTTGTGTGCCATCAAAATGTAAAAATGGTTGTTGGGGTGTGAGGTTACCATTTTCAGTTTCATGAAAGTTTGCCTTTGGGCTTACACAAACGGCGTGTATATTACTACAGGGATGTTTTTAGTCTTGAGCCGGCCGCTGTGGCCGATAGGTTCTAGGTGCTTCAGTCCGGAACCGCGCTGCTGCTACGGTCTCAGGTTCGAATCCTGCCACGGGCATGAATGTGTGTGATGTCCTTAGGTTAGTTAGTTTTAAGTAGTTCCAAGTCTAGGGGACTGATGACCTCAGATGTTAGATCCCATAGTGCTTAGAGCCATTTGAACCATTGTTTTAGTCCTTGATTCTGTCATACTTGTCTGATAACATCTCCTACAAAGGAACATGTTCCTGCCATTATATATAACCAAAAAGTAACTAAAGCACCTTCATCGTTTTTGCCCATCATTATATGTAGCGAAACTCGTCTGTGTTCAATTTTGTGAATAACATTTCCTCACTGCAGACATCAACATGATATAACTGTTGTATAGATGAAGGTGAGGCTAAATGAACCATAGTTTGTGTCTGCAGCTACGAACGCAGTGCATCGTTACATGCTTCTACTGCCAGAAATCTATTTAGCCTCGATTGGAAATTGTTATGATTCTGCCACCTGTTTCAAAAATAATTTGGATAAATTCGCCTATTTCTTACGTCGAAATGTATGACCGAAAGTGGCTCAGACTTCCACAACATCCAGCGACTGCATTTTTCAATGCTAACAGTATAAACTGATTACGATGGGTTATTGAAATTCGAAGCGCGTACCTGTAGTCGATAATGGCTAGAAAACTAGTTAGTTGTTAGGCAGTAGTGTGGTGCTCTGTGGACATCAAAATATATCAGCTATGCAGCAGCGCGGCAGAGCGGTTGAAAACACGGTTTGCAGCGAACAGGTGATACCGCGATGAAGGCAGTTCATCTTACAAGGGAACCTCCCCATCGCACCTCCCTCAGATTTAGTTGTAAGTTGGCACAGTGGATAGGCCTTGAAAAACTGGACACAGATCAATCGAGAAAACCGGAAGAAGTTGTGTGGAACTATGAAAAAATTAGTAAAATATACAAACTGAGTAGTCCATGCAAAAATAGGCAACATCAAGGACAACGGTTGTCACGGAGCGCCGTGGTCCCGTGGTTAGCGAGAGCAGCTACCAAACGAGAGGTCCTAGGTTCAAGTCTTCCCTCGAGCGAAGAGTTTAAATTTTTATTTTCAGTTTATGTGACAAACTCTTATGTTTTCATCACTTTTTTCGGAGTGATTATCACATCCACAAGAAAACCTAAATCGGGCAAGGTAGAAGAGTCTTTTTACCCATTCCCTAAGTGTACAAGTTAGGTGGGTCGACAACATATTCCTGTCATGTGACGCACATGCCGTCACCAGTGTCGTATAGAATATATCAGATGTTTTCCTGCGGAGGAATCGGTTGAACTATGACCTTGCGATCAAATGTTTTCGGTTCCCATTGGAGAGGCACGTCCTTTCGTCTACTAATCGCACGGTTTTGCGGTGCGGTCGCAAAACACAGACACTAAACTTATTACAGTGAACAGAGACGTCAATGAAAGAACGGACAGATCGTAACTTTGCGAAAATAAAATTTTCAGTCTAGGCAAGAATTGAACCAACGACCTCTCATTCCGCAGCTACTCACGCTAACCACGGGACCACAGCGCTCCTTATGCGACAGGCTCCTTGATGTTGCATATGTTGCACATGGACTACTCAGTTTGTATATTTTACTAATTTTTTTCATAGTTCCACACAACTTCTTCCTGTTTTCTCGATTGATCTGTGTTCAGTTTTTCAAGGCCTATCCACTGTGCCAACTTATAACTAAATCTGAGGGGGGTGCGATGGGGAGGTTCCCTTGTTAGTGGTAACGCGTCAACATGCAGTGCCGTATTAGGCGATGAAACGGGGCAGATTTTATTCACTGCTGCTGTCACAACGCAGTTTTGCTGAATGAGTCGCCTAAAATAGTACAAGAACGCTCAGTGAGCTAACCTGTGATGGTGGCAGTTGGCATTAAAAAAATCTGGTGTATTGGGAGACCAAGTTTCAGGTCCCTCAGATGTGATAACCAAGATAGCTTTTTGTCTAAAAGGAACTGCACTTACCTCACCTAATGATATATCTAGTTTTAAGTACAGATAAATGGGGGAAAACTGCATGAACATTAAAGGCGAAACCCAATTTTCCTGTAGAAAACCTGAAGGCAGTCCATTCTTCTTACATCTTCAGCGCCAGTTGTAAGCCATGTGTTGGAGTGGCAGCGTTGGAATAGTCGCAACATACAGAAAAATCTGTCTGTTCTTACCGTAGACATTTTGGTTGCTATTGTAAATATGGTTCGGCAGAGGACAACCTTGTGAAATACAATCTCTGTTCTAACCTATCTGACGGAAGTTTCCCAACCGCGTAGCTGAAGATTTGCAGTGACGTGAAGGCCGGTATGGATGTACATAGCGTCCCCTCAAGCCTTATTCATGGAGCTGTTACAATATGTTTAGCTTTGCCTGACGTCGTACGTCTTCTCAAGTTCGAAAACATATACTGGGGGATGTTGTGTAGAAACGTTTACTGTATAACTGCTTCCTTGAGCGTCAGGCTGTTGAGAAATGATAGCCTCTGGACACATACTACAAACGATTAAGGAGTTATGTTAAGTACGAGAACCAAGACGAACGGCGATGCACCACGCGCTCGAAGATCTTTCTTATGCCGCTTGAGAGGCAACATTACGATGACCATTGAAGTTGTTTTGAGCTGAGAAATTAGGATCGTATCGTTCTATGAGTCAAGAGAGTGTCCGATGTACCGGACTGAGTTGAAAAGGAAAAGTTTTTACTGTGATGTGCTAATGAATTTTTAGAGTGAATTGGTTTTTCGTCTCGGACTGTAGATAATGCGATATCGAGCTCCCACATACAGATAACGAAGTTCTAAAGACCAGTGTCATTTCATCTTCAGTTACGATTGGCATCTGATTTACTGAATAAACGAAAAATGTTGTAGAATGTAAAGAAAGAAATTTATAGTTACTCTGTTCAGCCATGCGCCGATGCAATGTTTGGTTAGTGTTATGAAACTGAAATAGATACGCTTCCTCGTGACCGGCGTACACGAAAACATGAAAACGTTTGTCATGAATGCCTTGCAGCGGAAGGACGGTTGATAAGCAAGAAGTATGTTGTATATCACAGGGCGTTAACCTGTCTCTCAGAACTGTAGGAGGAAAAAATGGGTTTGCGTAGAAGCAGACACCTGTTTGCTGGTAATATCTGAGCAATGCACGTGATACAGAGCACGACCTTTTCTCACGTAAAAACAAATATTATTTTATCATTAACGTCTGCAGGAACTAATTTCGAGATGATAAGTCACTATTATTCAGTCGTCGGTATTGTCCTTGTTGTCCGTTTTGTGAATCGACATACGACAGCACTCATTTTGAGGGCAAACATTCAAGTTTCCTACTGCGAAACTAAGGTTAATTTACTTTTTCTTTTCAAATGACAGGTCTATGATACTAGCGAATACAGAGGTCTCCAACTCTGTGTACTCATGACGATTGCGTGAAGTACGAGAAACAATTTACTGCTATAAGACATTACCTTGCTAAAATTTTCAAGGCGATAACAGAGAACTAAAAGCGTTTTGTAATTCTGACATAGTCCTAATGAAATCACTGTCTAAATGATTACGTGCAGCAACAGCGTTTAAATAAAAACAGTTACGAGGCACCAGCTCAAAGGAATGGAAACGTACGAATCTGAGAGCAGAACTTTATTATCAATTCTATTATAACAACTGAATAAGTTTTTATATTTTAATTTTGTTACTACTATCTAATTCATAGGTGAGTGCACAGCACTTAAGAAAATAACGAAAGAAATTTGTCAAATACATGGCTATTACTAGTTGAACTTGTCTTTGACGCTTCACTCCGTAGATGAGCTGTATCGAAAATGATATTTTGAAAAAAGCATGGTACGGCCGTGATTAATATTCGTGGCAGATGCGTCAGTGTGTTGATCAGACTTACCACGTAGCGTACTTCAGTGAGCCAAGCACTGACAAACAGTAGGTAATGGAACGTGTGATGCTCATTGATGAGCATATTGGGTGTGACGTATTCTTACTGGGAGCTGCACTGAACTCAGTGACCGTCCAGCCACTTTACAAGTCTGAAACATGACCAAAGAACGCATTTGCATGAAAAAAGAAAAAAAACCGGAGTAGCAGCATTAGCAAGAAACGAAAAACCCCGGAGAAATGCAGACAAAATGATTTGATAGAGATATGAAAACACCGCCTTTTCCAGGTATTTTTGAGCATTGAGCTCTCTTGACGAGGAAAATCCTTCCTCGAGCTGGTATCCGCATGTCTCCGGTTTAGAGCTGTCGCTATTTTCGCTATACCTCCGGTACGTAAGAAGTCACCAAACGTTCAACATTTATTAACATTTCTGTACTGTCAGTTTTCAATATATTTACTCATGATCACGCCATCAACAGATGTCAGTATTTTCATTTAGAAACGTGATTTCAAGAAATAACGATGTCGAAGAACGATTAACGATAAAGCCTTTGGTGTTAATTCACTACCGCAGAAATAAGAAAAAAATACGTGAATGTCTGAGGAAAAAAGTAGGACATACTTCATGTTAATTTAATCACTGAAATCCGATGTCTCTTTCGGCTTATGAAAAATTAATAATGATGTCACAGGAAAGAAAAGACAATGAAAACATGGTAATTAGAGAGGAAAAGGCAGTTGAAAGTAGATTGGCAGTAACTGAAATATTTGGCGACAGGAGAGTCATTTGAGTGGTGATTAGTGTTGCAATATCAGCAAACGCCAGCAGCAGAACTGTCATTGACACCTGCAAAACAATTATATCTGTTGTGCAATTATGTGTTTGGTTAAAGAAAAGTAAAGAAACATATTTCTTCGTGTTTTGAGATTAGCGTTTCATACGGCATGAAAATCAATGCTACTCTAGTGTGATATGCAGGTGGAAATACACTACTGGCCATTAAAATTGCTCCTCCAAGAAGAAATGCAGATGATAAACGGGTATTCATTGGACAAATATATTATACTAGGACTGACATGTGATTACATTTTCACGCAATTTGGGTGCATAGATCCTGAGAAATCAGTACCCAGAACAACCACCTCTGGCTGTAATAACGGTCTTGATACGCCTGGGCATTGATTCAAACAGAGCTTGGATGGCATGTAAAGGTATAGTTGCCCATGCAGCTTCAACAGGATACCACAGTTCATCAAGAGTACTGACTGGCGTATTGTGACGAGTCAGTTACTCGGCCACCATTGACCAGACTTTTCTGTTGGTGAGAGATCTGGAACGTTACGTATTTATACTATTCCAAAACAGAAAACAACCCAGCATACTGCACGTACAGAAGAGTATTTTGGTGTCTCTTCAGTTTCTAGTGCAGCGAACAGAACTCATGCTACCAAATCTTCCCCTGTCTCTACAGAAGTCTCGCAGCAAAGCAGACTTTCAGTGACATCAGAAGAACATCTCACGTAGTACACGTCATCCTGTCTACCCTGTTGTATGCCAGGGCAAGTAACTCTGAAACCTCTCTCTTCCCCTCAGCAGACGTGGACGCCTTATATATCTGGACTGAAACCGTCGTAGACGGAAACTATACGTTTCCGAACGTCGGTTCCTATTTAGAATGTTATGTTCAAATGTGTGTGAAATCTTATGGGACTTAACTGCTAAGGTCATCAGTCCCTAAGCTTACGCGCTACGTAACCTAAATTATCCTAAGGACAAACACACACACCCATGCCCGAGGGAGGACTCGAACCTCCGCCGCGATCAGCCGCACAGTCAATGACTGCAGCGCCCCAGACCGCTCGGCTAATCCCTCACAGCTAGAATATTATGTACTCGCACCCCTGTACAAGTCCTGGAAGTTTCTAACGTGAATTTTCGAGCATACTGCATATTCTGTTTAACGGCGTGTATCTTCCTTTCTGGGCAAAATGCTCACTTGCCTCATCCTACTGTTATTCGTGAGAAATGAGTACCTGAACTCTTAAGTACATCGCGTCGTACGGCCGCTTGGACCACCAGATGAAACCGGTGACCATTGTAATGGATTAAACTATGGGTTTGAAGGATTTTCCACGTATTGGTTTATTAAAACTCATGACCGATTTCGGCTTTGTAACCATCATTATATCCACGAAGTGCAGTAGCGTCACTTATACGGCTAAGGCATTGTAATACCTATCTTTATTTGCCTTGATACAAGAATCCATTTTATCTGACTGGTTAGGCTTCTGCAAATTCATTTTGGGCATTTCTGCTTTTATCTCGAATGTTTTCTTTAATAACTTGTTATAAGATTTTACGCTCCATGTTCGTTCACTTTCATCTAAAAGCTTTGGTCTTAGTGCAAAAAAGAGAACTGCACAAACAATTCAAGATCGTTTCTCCACTACGTCGGAGAGCCAGCTGTCACCGCCCTTTGACGGTTTTACGCACCATGCGGTGTTGGTTGAACCCCAATCCATGTCAATAGCGTGATGCAAAGCGAGTAAAGCACAAGAACACACTAAAAGATTTTACGTGATTCGCATATAGATTGTCGATAGTCTTTGGACTAACCTGGCGTCAGACCAGAGACACACCAAAGCAATCGTCATCTTCACCAACAATGACATGTTAGATGTGTAGTGTGCAGTGGATCATGATATGCTCCAGCAGGAAGAAGAAAATCTCGAAAGAATGCACCACTTTCGAAATATGGAAAAAAAATCTTGTCGAAGTAGCTAGTAACGAAGTTTGGATATCGTAATTTTTGAACGTAATAAGAATACAATATTACTATTCAAATTCAATCCGGACAACCGGGCAGACAAGCACAAACCAGTCTTTGGACTGAAGATCACAACAACGGAACTCCTCCTGAAAAATGCACTAATTACACAGCCTGATAAAAATAGTGAAACACTTAGAACATATGTTCGAATGTCCGTGTAACTTCGTACACGTGCATACCGTCGGCGGGTATGTAAAGATTGGCGTTGCACTTCTCTGTGACAGGTGGAACAGTCATCGGAATGCAGTAGTGTTTTTCGTGTCACTAGTATTGGCAGGGTGTTTAACAGAAGCGAAGAGTGTCAGTAGGTGAGTGATCACTCTAAAGGACAGCGAGACACTGCGTATCACTGTGGGAGGGCGCTCTCAGAACTTGACAGCGTTGTGGAGCGGCATCATCCTCATTCTCCATTTGGTCGACTGGTCGAATCGTGCAATATCGCGATTGGTGGGGCAGTCGGTATGACAGTGGCCTGGTGTTACACTACTTGGGAATGAGGGCAGACATACACGTCGTCAAGATTTGCTCGACGACATCTGACCACCACAAGGGAGGATCGCTGTATTGTGCTACAAGCACATCCTAATCCCTTCACATCTGCGCTCGCTATACGAGAACAAGTAATGGGTTCCTTGCGACATTATGTATCATCCTGAAACAGTAGCTGAGGACCAACAACAGCCAAACTAAGGAGTCATTGTGCCATGTGTAAGATACGAATTAACAACTCAACACAAACGACTGTGTTTGATGTGGTGCCATAGCCGGAAGCACGGATCGCTGACGAATGGCGTCGCGATGTGTTCAACCGTGATTCCCGTCCGCACTACCCTGGATGACAAGCGTCGACTTGTATGGCTGAGAGCTGGGAGGAGGGGTCATCCTTCCAATGTTTTGGAGAGGCGCAGGGGCGTTACTGCTGGGATCATGCTACGACGAGGATCGAGTCACGGCAGATAACTATTAAGGGAACTGTGACGGCATGACGGCACCTCATAGGCGCTCTGAATCCCCCTGTGACATATCATAGGCACATTTTTAGGTCGGCAATTTTCGTCCACATATGGCACATGTCTGCGTCGCCAACAAGGTCCCAGATCTGTTCCTGGTAGAACATGTGTGGGACCAGTTCAGACGCCAACTCCATGCAAGAGACAGTCATCACTGTAGTAACATCACACACCTTTTCAACGTATGAAGCCTTCGTTTCCACCTCCCCCTCTGGGTGCTTCTCTTCTCTTTCAACTGGCATTATATATTTGTAAAAGGATCATCACAAATTTTATGTACTTAACCATCTCGGCTTTCATACTCAGAGGCCAGCTGCCCACTATATCATCGTTTCTATATATGGAGAGCAGTGCGGAGGACGCACTGCTCTCCAAGGCGTTCTGGTTTCCAGACCTTGGAGCGGCTACATCTATTTTACAAACCTTGAAAGATGCCAATAATTTAGCACCTTACAAGCACTCATCTACATACTTTGCCGTGATTTACAACCGGAATTAGGTATCATTTGATAGGTTGCACATCGTATATATGAATATTTAAAGAAGACTGACATTTTCACGTACAACTTGTAAATAGTTGTTATCGCTTATTGCATGAAGGGTGATGGAGTGTCATTATTATCAAAACGGCATAATGAATGATTTCCTATACTAGTAGAGGTCGGAACGCCAATGGAAATGAAACGGCGGGTGTAATTCAAGCCCTGGGTGGAAAAGCCCACACAGGTGTGTCTCTAGTACCTCACGCCGCGGAAGGCAAACACGCGCCAGAACAAATGGACGTGGTCAGCCCATAGAGGGCTCCGCGTCCGTGGCGGCTATTCCGCGCATCGGCTCTCGCACAACGAGGGCGCCACCGCTACGCCACGTGCAGACAGCGGCCAATAGCCGCTCCCTCCGGTTTCGTGTATACGGACCCGCTCTGCCCTAGTCCAGCCAGTCTGGTACTCGCTCTGGATTGAGTTTCCATCTCGGCGGTACTGCGTTCTTGTCGTTGTTCGTTGTTGACTTTTGCCTGACTCTGGTTCCGAGTGGATTTACTGTTGGTGTTTGGTGTTGTGGTTTCTACAAACCTCCGTTGTTTATCTCTTCCTTGTTGTGTCGGTCATAGTCGGTCGTGGTCGGTTGTCGTTGGTCTGTCGTCCTACTCGTCCTTGTGTTTACCCGGTGGTACGTGCTCCACCGCCGGCGGCTTCCCCGCCTCGCGGCTCCGATCCGCAGCCCAAGGCGTTCCCGCAGTTGCTTGTATTTACTACAGTGTCGGTCCTGTTTAACACAGGAAGTAGCCAAGACGGATGGTCAGGGCACTTGAGCGCTGAAGCACAGTACAGCAGCGGCCGGCCAGTGTTGTAACAGGGCCGGAAGGATAACTGCATAATACTTCGGAAAGCCGAAAATCTTGGATGCAGCAGAGAGGAACAAGGAAGCGTTACCTCAGATATCACGCAACTGGGTTATTTCAGAGGATTTTTACTCTGAAAAGCATACCGTTGCATGAATTCCTAATTAACAAGGGTAGGTATTTCCCCGCAAACTTTCCGTGCTGGACGACAAAAGACTAAAATATAATTGGTCAGCATTCGGAAAAATCTGTATAGAGGGAGAATATTTCGTGGTTTCGAGAATATGATTCGCCTTCTACAGTTACGGGGGAGGGGAGCTGAGCTTCGCTGGGAAGCCAGCGGCTGGGAGGAAGAGGTCTTTCGTTTTGAGCGCGCGTGTTTGATGGTCGCTCAGTATCAGGTTTTGTTGGTACAGACGGTCTTGCTGTCTTTGCTCTCAGGAGATTTTATAGTTAACAGCGGTTAGGCACTGTACTGTTGCGTCTTTATGCGATTCTGGACTTCGCCTAAGAGTAGGGAGTCGGCGTTGAGTTCGCAGCATTCACTGATTGAGAGCACTTCTGTCCATACTCACGTAGAGAAGTTACCTGATTTCCGTCCTTGTGGGTGGGAGTTCGCCTTCCTTGTCTGTAGGACACAGAGAGGAGAAGACAATATTAGATTATACTAGTCAGAGGACCGTCTTCAGCTGTCCTAGTGTTTGAAAGAGTTTGTTTTCTGGCTAGAGTTCTTCCATCGGGGCAAACGTGTACGAAAACGATCACTCCGACGCACGAGATGTAGTACATATGGTGATATAGTTATGATGATGACGAACGAAACGTTGCCAATGTGAATGACTGGTGGCCAATGCTAACTAGGAGCATACAAATCTCTTCTTTGCATATACAGCAGGTTTGTCAGTGAAGTCGATAAGGAGCTTGCTGCGTGGTCTGGATCTACAACGACTAAAATAATTACAAGTCGTTGTTAAAAATTAATATATTGTAGTTAACTGGTGGCACAGGAGTCTTCATAGTCAGGAGGATTATAATTACAGAGACCTATAAAGGCATTACATACGCCATACTTTAACTAAGCGCCTTGTTAGAGGTTTCTTCCTATCAGCTGAAGGCTATACTACTTTTGTACTTGATGTCCCGAGTAAGACTGGCCGAGCGCACGCTACGGACTTGTTGCCAGCCGCGGAGCGGCGTTAGCAGCGCTAGTCTCGACTCGCGGGTGCAGCGATACTAGTACGGACCGATATCAATAACTGAAAGCCCTTACAAGTGTGGTATCGATCGTTGATGATCAAGCTAATTGTTTCAGCTTATTAGAGCTATAAGGCTAAACAGTTCTGATCACCTAAGTTTTATTTTCACTCAGCTTGCACACTGCTGTAGACTATCTTTGAAAGTAGTGTCTTCTAGTGTTTGGTACATAGATGATGTTAGTCATCTTGTGTTATTTATATTAGATCGCGTAGCCATAAAAAGGGGCAGATTTTGGTAATTGATCAGTAATAATAGTTAGCAAATATAAACATTTGTAATATAAGAGGGTTTTTTAAGCTACAATAAATGTATAAACAGAAACAACGTTTATCATTTAGTAGTTACTAGTTCCCTTAATCATTCATTTATTTTTAGTTTGTAACTTATACGTTAAAGAGCAAGGAGGAAATAATATCACAATCAAGAGATCCTGGGACCTGCTTCAGGAGGTAATGAGTCAGGGTCAAATCTTGATTTTCGCATTCAGTATTTTCCGTTGTGCATATTCATTTTAAACCTGCCTGGAGTAGCGTCTTGCATATGGCAACCCTGACAGGATCCTGCTTAGAGCCGCCTGATAGTAGTCGTAAAGTGGTTTGGAACCTCAGAAATTTACAAAAATTTGTCGCATTTATAATGTTTAGGTGTTATTGATAGAGATCACCGGCTTGCATGTATAATTTGCAGTGCTTAAGTCACGCAATTACATTAAATATAATATTTGTGTATTTTATTGTGTTTCTTTTCAGAGGCGTTGCGCTTCAGTCTGCTGGCTGTAATTTATTGATATTTAGGTTATGCCATTTGTCATCGTATTTTATTTGTACTGTAATGACACTGCTCGCTCACGACGTTGCCATTAGTTTAGCTAGTTTGTTGTAGTTATTTTATGTTACATGCCTGTTACATAATAAATGTGGGTATTATAAACTGTGTGTACTTTTAAGAGAGAACTGTTATCAGGGATCAGCCCATGATAACTAGGGCGAAACGTGCTTAGTAGCACAACAGATCGCTAGTTGTAACAATATAGAAATGTCAGATACACAGAGTACTCAAGAAAACCTACGGGATGAGAAAGAGCTTTGTTGGCAGCACAAGGCACAGGTGAGGACAATACCAATCCAAGGGAACCTTTCGAGGATGATAGACACATTCGAGCCTGTAGTGGGCAATCTGATAGCGAAGATAAGGAACAGATACACACTGTGGCAATCGTAAAGATACAGGGCTATAATGTAGGGAGTACAAGTGAACGCGGAACAACTAAGAACCATGGCAGATCACCTTCAGTGACATCGTCATGAGGCAGCATATCAGGGGCGCGTGGTGATGACTTTCTTGAATATCAACCAATAGAAAGGAAAAAGGGCAGAAGATCACCTAAGAGTAGAGGAAGAGAAAGTCGCAATAGAAAAGAAGATTTAGATAACACAGGTGTGGTGGACATCCTTGCATACCTAAAAGCAATTGCAAGAGAAATGGGAAGTAAAATTCAGAAGGTCAGCTCCGAAATAAGAAATAAAATTCAAAAGGTCAGCTATGAATTGGGAAGCCAAATAGAAAAGGGGAATGATGAAGTACGCTCTGAAATGGGAAGTAAAATTCAAAACGTAGTGTCGAGATTCAGTCGATAAAACATGAACCGAGGGAAATGAAAAATGAGGTAGTGATGCTGCGAACAAAACTAGAACGAGAGATTGCGGAAATCGGAAGAACCGCGAACGAGGCGCGATTACTAGCGAAGAGCGCAAATCGGATTGCTCTTGAAACATTATAGAAGATAGAAAATACTATAGGTAGAGGTGCATTAACGAAGTTGCAGAGGCGCTTGAAACATGTAGAAACAATACAGCAACGCAGAAATTGAGTCAAATAAGGCACTGACTGCGGAGCTCTCACAATTTAAACGAAACATAGAAAGCGAAATTAAGCAATTATCTCAGGAAGTCAGGTCACAACCTAGTAAAAAATCACCTCTCAGAAAAGAAATATTATGCAATTTGGAAATACAGAAGCCGAAAGAGCCAGTTCAAACTCAGCACGATAATGTTCAAGCCCAGACGATACTAGAATGTGCTCGAATGTAAGAGATTCTCGTCAACTAGAAACAGAAAATATATCTGTAGAGCAACGACATATCGATAGAGATATGGCCCCCGCGTCTACATAGGGCACGACTGGGTAGCAAATTGCGAATATGGAGAACGACAATGAGATATTTCATATACACAATTGTTATCCGATAATGCGCACCATGGGTCATTTTTCCACTGACGAAAACGTAACAGGGAGTAGAAGAGAGGATGCCCAAAGTAATGGTGGACCGGAAACGTTAGTACCAAGTGAGAATGTGGCAGGCCGAACGGGAAGAAATTCTAATGAAATTTTCGATTCTAAGCTTTTTATCCCTGTACGAAAATTCCATCATTACAAAGACGGACGGAAGTAGGAAGAATTAAAGTGAGCTTGTATGGCGAAAGTAAAGTATATTGTTTATAGTTAGCAATTAAGTGAAGTTATTGCACTGAAGGGATACGTAGATTTACCAATATTTCTGTGTTCTTATCATGTTAAAAAGAGGTACTACAATGCATAAAAGGGTACGTTGTCGAGAGTGAGAAAATTAGGGTATGTTTCTCCATGTAGGCTATAACTACACGCACAGCAAGCAGAGCGTACAATTTAAATGATGTCTGAAGTTTAAGATGTACTATATGTCCATGAAGGAATAAAGTAAAAATGGGAAACGTGTGTTGCTGCAAAAATGTTGTAAAGATGTGTGAATAGGTATGTTTCTTACCCAATTGATGTGGAACATATTAGCAGAGAACGTCAGCATTTTGAAAATGTTTCGAGCTACTTCATGAAATGAGTGTGTATTTTCCATGTTGGGCAATGGGATCACAAATGAGTGTCTTCCAAGTACGATTTGTCTTCATTCAGAGAGACGAGAATTCAGTAGGTGGCGTGCTCCAACGTTATCGTATATGGAAGTGTTGTATTTATGCTGTTCAGAGACACGGAAAAATTGTGTACATGGTGGCTAGTTGTTCGGAATACCATATGACCGACACGTAAAAATTAATAAAGGAAAGTACGAAATGTTATCCGTTCAAAGCACGTGACATCGTGGGTAATACATAAGGGCATAGCAGTCGTGGTGATGAGCGGTGACTTTATGTAATGTACTAAAATCTTTATATTTGTCAGGTACCACTAGTAAAATAAAATGTAACGTAGAATGAAGAGTTAATGACAGATAAAGGTAATAGCAGCAGCTCTGGAGAAAGGACAGTGACAGCGAAGGTATTACTGAGTAAAAACACGAAAGATGGTATGTGACAGTGTGATTAAAGAAGCTATCAGTAATTTTGTATTAAAATTGCTATGCAGTTTATGATTATCCACAGGAAGCAAGCTGAAGATTGAAACGAAGAAGAGGCTTGGCTAATCATTCATTTTTGTATGTTTGTGCAGACATGCACTTTCTTTTCACAGATATTCACGACGACATCCACGACGAAACAAAGAGTCGTGAGATCAGACGATCTTGTGGTATTCAACAACAGTGTAGTACTTTGAATGAGGCTGTAGTTAGACTAATATAAACATTCTACTGGAAAATAGTTTAACAAGTAGTATTTGCAATTATTAACCTTGGGATCTGGTGGTGATCATAATTCTACTGCCATGTGTATTTTTTTCACAGGTATACAGGTGCCGACAGACATTTAATAATTAAATTACATAGGTTCAGGAATATGTTCGTTTACAACTAACATTAACTTTGTGCATGAAATTTTGATCAGAAAAATCAGGGTAAATAAGTGAGTGTCTCGGCTGATTGTACAACTAGAACAATAATAAATGTAAAGGTAAATGACCTCTCTGGTGAGTGAATTACTGATATCCTCATCCAAAATACAATATTTATATCCAGAGAAAGAAGCGACATGAAGTACAGAAGAGTAAGAACACAAACATAGTAAAAAGAAGAACTGAAGACTAGATACCGAAACATGTCAATGGTTTTGTGTTATGTATTGCTAAACAGCAGGCCTATTAAAATGCGGCTACCTGAAGAAGTCGGGAGGCGGGCGACGATTGAGCAGGTAGTATGTGACAATCTGCAGCAGACCTGCTGGGTCAGGTCAATAGGGGTGTTTAAAAGACCACTATTGACTTGGCTCCACTATTGTATGACACGATGGAGAAGAGATAAGCAAACTTCACACATGATACAGTTAATCCAACAGCGCAACTGCTAATAGCTGCATGGAACTGTGAACTCTATTTGCTTTTCCTTCTGCTGTTCTCTGCCAGGCAGCGGCTGATTAACTTCATAATCTGTAGCAGTCAGTCACCTGGCACTGACTTCCGAGGAATCTGAGAGACACGCTACGTCCCAAGTTTCATGTATAATGTCACCAAACAGATAACCTACCTGCCCAAAATTACCGATATCCTCATCCAAAATACAGTACTTATATCAAGAGAAAGCAGTGACATGAAGGACAGAAGAGTAGGAACACAAACATAGTAAAAAGAAGAACTGAAGACTAGATACCATTACACTTCCATTAGCTGACGCACAAGAATTTTAGGTGACCTATAAAGATCCTACCTGGCTGTACCTCCGTCATAATGTGTGCAAATCCGACAAAAACTTGGCTTTTTAAAACAAACACACACTTACCTTGCTGTATATTCCGAGGATTCTTCCACATCATCAACTCTGCAAGAGACTTGCAACCTGATGGGGTCAAAAATGGACTGAGGGTCCAATGACTGAATTGTAAAGCCACCATGACCTATCTAAAACAAGTTGTTGAACCAATCTTCGCTTCCTAAACTTCTAAAACCTGTAGCTTCAATCCCCGTACACAAATGAAGATGAAAGTGTGTTGTGAAATCCAAATCAGTGTATGACTCTTGATAAAAAAAAGTGTATAATTTGATCAATACTGAACAGTTACACCCAAAAACTAACAGTTTCCGACATATTTATCATTTTTGTAAACGTCTTGTACTTATTTTTCAGGGTAGTTTTAAGAAAATATTTGTGTATATATTCATGAAAAATTATGGTTTGTCGTTCACTTTGATAATAATGCTATGTGCTTCAACGTTTTTATATATTTGTGTAATTATTTATGTAAAATTTTTGTTTGTCACTTCCTTTTGGTAATGATAATATGAGTTTTAACCTTTTTAATATATTACATCTTTATACATTGTCAACAAGAGCAGTAGTTAAAATTTGTGGTCGATCCAAACTCGTATTACAAATATTAGTTGTGACAGTCTGTCAAAGAACACTTTAGAACATAAGGTTTTTGAAATGTTTAAAGAGTATAAATATTAGGGAAGCACTAGACTGGGACAATCAGTTTGTGAATTTTTTTTTTAATGTAAGCCAAGAGCTTAAAAATGACCAAGTAAAATTATGCAGGATGTTTCACAGAATTTTATACACTTGTATAATGACCAATAGATAAGCTCTAGAGTAATTGATGCAGCTGCTTGTTTTGTATTTTAATTCCTAAATTAAGCACGTGTAATGTATTTGATGACCGCCAAGAAAAGATTAGGAAACTTTAATATTTCTTGTTCAACCTGTCTCTTAGGCATGGATGAATGACAGAGAGCATAAACCTTAAGTCCAAAGAAAGATAGGAACTGCCATTTTTGAAAGAGCATAAAAAATTTGCAATGTTACTTAAATTTCGTTTGATAACATGGGGTATTTTGCCTGTTATTGTATATTCCAATTGTCACGTCTCGAAAAATTGTTCCTAACGTAAGGAACAGAAAGATTAAATAATAAACATGTAGTAAATAGAATGAGATTTTCACTCTGCAGCGGAGTGTGCGCTGATATGAAACTTTCTGGCAGATTAAAACTGTGTGCCCGACCGAGACTCGAACTCGGGACCCGAGTTCGAGTCTCGGTCGGGCACACAGTTTTAATCTGCCAGGAAGTTTCATATCAGCGCACACTTCGCTGGAGAGTGAAAATCTCATTCTGGAAACATCCCCCAGGCTGTGGCTAAGCCATGTCTCCGCTATATCCTTTCTTTCAGGAGTGCTAGTTCTGCAGGTTCGCAGGAGAGCTTCTGTAAGTTTGGAAGGTAGGAGACGAGATACTGGCAGAAGTAAAGCTGTGAGTAGCGGGCGTGAGTCGTGCTTCGGTAGCTCAGTTGGTAGAGCACTCGCCCGCGAAAGGCAAGGTCCCGAGTTCGAGTCTCGGTCGGGCACACAGTTTTAATCTGCCAGGAAGTTTCATGTAGTAAATAAATTTATGGCAGTGAACCCATGAATGAACGCAGAATGACTGTAGAAGAACATATCATGATTCATTTGTTCCTCTGTCCTCATATTATTATTAGTTCGCTCGTACAGAGAATTGATGGTTATATTATTTTGTTCTGGTTGAGATAATACTGCCACAATTACACCATCCTAGTACAAAATAGTTCACTATGTGGGGGTATTGTAAGGTGGCTATAATTTCTCTCCTTGCAAGTACTCATCTACATACTTTGCTGTGATTTACAAACGGAATTAGGTATCGTTTGCTAGGTTGTACATCGTATATATGAATATTTAAAGGAGACTGACATTGTCACGTACACCCTGTAAATAGTTGTTAGCGCTTATTACATGAAAGTTGATGGATTGTCTTGATTATCAAAACGGCGTAATGAATGATACTAGTAGAGGTTGGAACGCCAATGGTAGTGAAACGGCAAGAGTAAATTAAGCCCTGGGTGGAAAAACCCACACAGGTGTGTTGGCCTTTCTTAACACAGGAAATAGCCAAGACGGATGGTCAGGGCATGTGAGCGCTGAAGCACAATACAGCAGCGGCCGGCCAGTGTTGTAGCAGGACTGGAAGGATAGCTGGATAATACTTCGGAAAAACCGAAAATCTGGGATGCAGCACAGAGGAACGAGGAAGCCTTACCTCGGAAATCACGCAACTGGGTTATTTCAGAGGATTTTAACTCTGAAAAGCGTACCGTTGTATGAATTCCTCATTAACTAGGATAGGTATTTCCTTGCAAACTTTCCGCGTTGGACGACAAAAGACTAAAATGTGATTGGTCAGCGTTCGGAAGAATCTGTAGAGAGGGAGAATATTCCGTGGTTTCGAGAATATGATTCACCTTCTGCAGATACGAGGGAGGGGAGCTGAGCTTTGCTGGGAAGCCAGCGGCGCATAGAAAGAGGTCTTCCATCTTGAGCGCCCGTGTTTGATGGTCGCTCAGTGTCAGCCTTTGTTGGTACAGACGGACTTGCTGCCTTTGCTCTCAGGAGATTTTATAGTTATAACGATTAGACACTGTACTGTTGCGACCTTATACTGTTCTGGTCTTCGCCTCCGGGTGGGGAGTCGTAGTTGAGTACGCAGCGTACACTGATTGAGAGCATTTCTTCTGTCCATACTCACGTAGAGTCATTATCCGGATTCCGTCCTTGTGGGTGGGAAGTTCGCGTTTCGTGTCTGCAGAACACAGAGAGGAAATGACAGTATTAGGTTATACTAGTCAGAGGACCGTCTTCTGCCGTCCTAGTGCTTTAAAGGGTTTGATTTGTGGCTAGAGTTCTTGGATCGTCGCAGACGTGTACAAAAACCATCACTCCGACGCATTGGGCGCAGTACATATGGTGATATTGCTAATTGTTTCGGCTTGTTACGGCTATAAAGCTAAACAGCTGTGATCACGTAAGATTTATTTCCACTGAGTTTTCACACCATCTTTGAAAGTAGTGTCTTCTAGTGTTTGGTACATAGATGCTGTCAGTCATCTCGCGTTATTTATTTAGGAAAAATAAACATCTGTAATATAAAAAGAGTTTTTAATCTACAATAAATGTATAAGCAGAAACAACATCTATCATTTAGTAGTTACTAGTCCCCTTAATCATTCACCTATGTTTAGTTTGTAATTTAATGTTAAAGAGCAAGAAGGAGGAAATAATATCACAACGAAGAGATCCTAAGATCTGCTTCAGGGGGTAGCCGGACAGGGCCAAATCTTGATTTCCGCGTTCAGTATTTCCCGTTGCGCACATTCATTTTACACCCGCCTGGAGCAGCATCTTGAAACCTTCTCATTCGGCATCAGAGGCTGAGAGCGTTTCGCTACGTAAACCCTTGCAGTACCGGGAATTGTACCACGGGCCTTCGAATTACGGAAGCGCTGACCGCTTAGAGGGATACTTAAAACACGTGATTGTGTGACGCTACACTGAAGAGCCAAAGAAACTGGGACACCCTCATAATACCGTGTAGGGCCCCCGCGAGCACGCAGATGTGTCGCTACACGGCGTGGTATGGATTCGAGTAATGTGTGAAGTAATGCTGGAGGGAACTGAATACATGAATCCTGCAGTACTGTCCATAAATCCGTACGATTATGAGACGGTGGAGATCTCTTCTGAACATCACGTTGCAAGGCATCCCATATATGCTGAATAATGTTCATTTCTGGGGAGTTTGGTGGCCAGCGGATGTGTTTAAACTCAGAAGACTGTTCCTGAAGCCACTCTGTAGCAATTCTGGACGGCTGGAGTGTCGTATTGTCCTACTTGAGTTGAATGGATGCACGTGATCAGACGGGATGCTTAAGTAAGTGCGGCCTGCCGGTGTCGTATCTAAACGTATCAGGGGTCCCGTATCACTCCAACAGCACACGCTCCACGCCATCACTGAGTTTCTACCAACTTCAACAGTCCCCAGCTGACATGCTGGGTCCATGGATTCATGAGGTTGTCCCCATACTCGTACACGTCGATCCGCTCGATACAATTTGAAACGAGACTCGTCCGACCGGGCAACATGTTTCCAGTCATCAACTGTAAAATATCGGTGTTGACGGGCACAGGCGAGGGGTAAAGCTTTGTGTCGTGCGGTCATCGAGGGTACACGAAGGGGCGTTCTGCTTCGAAAGCCCGTATCGATGATGTTTCGTTGAATGGTTCGCACGATGACACTCGTTGATGGCCCAGCATTGAACTCTATAGCATTTTACGAAAGGGTTGCACTTCTGTCACGCTGAACGATTCGCTTCATTCGTCGTTGGTTCCGTTCTTGCACGATCTTTTTCCGGCCGCAGCGATGTCCGGGATTTGATGTTTTACCGGGTTCCTGATTGACACGGTACGCTCATGAAATGATTGTATGAGAAAATCCCCACTTCATCGTTACCTCGGAGATGCTGTGTCCCGTCGCTCGTGCGCCGACTATAACATCATGTTCAAAGTCACTTAATCTTGACAACCTCCCATTGTAGCAGCAGTAACCGATCTAACAACTGCGTCAGACACTTATTGTCTTATATAGGCAGTGCCGACTGCATCGCCGTATTCTGCCTGTTTACATATCTCTGTATTTGAATACTCATTCCTGTACCAGTTTCTTTGGCGCTTCAGTGTATAACCATAAAGGGATCGAAGGTATTATCTGTCCGGTAGACTACTATGAAACTAAAAAACTACCAGAAGACTTTGATGCAGCGTCTCACTGAGTGCTGTTGCAACACGTGATAATCTTAGTGGACTATACTGACACTAAGCTCTCCTGTAGAAAGAAAAGAAGCAAATTTTTGTAATACTTTGGTCTTAACCACCACACAAATGGCGGGGTTCTCACGGTAGAGCAATGAGAAATAACAGTGAGAAGCTTGGCAATTTTTGAGAGGTATTGATGATTTCATTATAAAAATGAGTGCAGCTTCTTTTCAACTAAAACATTTAGTCCCGAGATAACTTACCAACAGGTTGTAACTCTAAAAACGTAACATGTAACAATTTTGAGAAAAAGATGGGACTTTCAGAAAACTAATGTTGTTCCTGTCCCGTTTTACACACATCGTTACGGCAGATTCTATTTGAAGCAGGAGCATAAGGAGGGAATTATGCCTTGCACGCTTCACCGTTGTTGGAGCGGTATAAGCCTAGGCCAATGCTTACGTCCTCTAATCTCTTGCAACAAAAACTTCTGCGGGAGCCAAAGGCACGATTACCGCTGTAAATATCATAGAGACATGTCGAACATTGGGTATCAAACTTGATATAATTCTTTACGATAGAGTAGTAGAGTGGCGAAATTAGTAGTAAGCGCCTCTCGTACTGATTCGGAGTATTTATACTGTTTTTATTATGATATTTGACCTTGTAACCTATACCTGCACGTGTCGCATTACGAAAAGAAACGTGCGGGACCGATCTGTATCTTCATTATGTCCAGTTTACAAACTAGTTTACATACCAGTCACTCACCTACTCATGGCACGAGTACTTAGGCACTGACCGTTCGCTGTCAACTCACAGAAACTGATCGTACTTGAAGGTGTTAACTAACTACGTAAGTAGCGAGGCAGTTTCCGAATAACATGGCACAAACTCGAAAATACACTCGCGTATATTTGGAAACTCCTTCAGTGAAAGAAAACAGTCGCACTTTATACTTCACAACTGTTAATCGCAGCCGGCCGGGATGGCCGAGCGGTTCTAGGCGCTACAGTCTGGAACCGCGCGACCGCTACGGTCGCAGATTCGAATCCTGCCTCGGGCATGGATGTGTGTGATGTCCTTAGGTTAGTTAGGTTTAAGTAGTTCTAAGTTCTAGGGGACTGATGATTTCAGAAGTTAAGTCCCATAGTGCTCAGCGCAATTTTTTTTAAATCGCACGATTATAACCAGAATTATCGATTATTCTTTCCCACACGATTATGTTCAGAATAAATCGTGCGGTGTAGCCGTTGGAGGTCCTCCCTCGGGCACGGGTGTGTGTGTTATCCTTAGCGTAAGTTAAAAATAGATTAAGTAGTGTATAATATTGGGAACAGATGACCTCAGAGGTTTGGTCACACAGTCTCTTACCACAAATTAAAAAAAAGAATCCATTCAGAATATTGTCGCAACCTGTTACTGTCGGTAAACACGATTATACACTAGAACCACAGTTCAGTTTCAACTAATATTACTGAAGTTACGTAATGATACACTCGCAAGTATCTTGATAAAAATTCATATTCGCGTGTAAATCTAAAGCCTTACATTTATTTTTTAATCCAAGCACTCCTTCTTACTTTTTGTTCTTCCCAAGTGCCTCATTTTTTTAGACCGTACTCTCTTTTATCCGCTTCATTTGCTGCATTTTTATATTTGTTCCGTTCGTCAAATAAATTCAGTATCTCTGTGAGTTATCCAAGGAATTATAGTGGATGGTATAGTTTTATTTATTTGATTCGCGACTGCTTTCTCTATTTCCGCTATCCACTCGATTTTTGTTGAGTTTATATCCCTGTTTCGGTAAGTCGTTGACTTTTGCTGTCTTTGTAATTCTGAACAACCTGAGTTTTTCAAATTTCCTAGGTCTCATCTCAGTTTAATACCCTTCTGTATGTGCAATTCATTAACAAATAAGTTGTGGCTGGAGCCCACTTCAGTCTCTGGAAGTACTTTATGGTTTTGCAATGTCTGTCGTATCATTAAACAGTATTGAGCCGTGCGTGGCTCGTCTTCTTGACATATCTCATTTGACATCCTGTTTTTACTGTACTACCACCTCGTTATCTTAATTTCAGTTACTGGTGTCACTGAGTTGCCGCCTTGCCTGCCCGTGAGCGGCAGCAGCGGCGCTTATCGATCTAAGCCCAGGCGTATTATCTTTACTGACGGCTATTACTTCGCGGTTGTCGTGTGTTACGGGGGTGTTCGGATCTGCCAGTGAGTTGGGAGGCAGTAGCAGTGCAGTTCGCAGTTCGGACCTGACAGTGTTTGACGTAGGACGCGGCAGAAGTTCAGTCGGGGCGTGGCTGCGGTGAGGACTGGTCATCCATAACTCGCCCGACGGTTGCCGATACACATCACTTGAGTGCGGACCACCTTGTTTGGTCGTCTTGTCGGACGACGTGTATGTTGGCCGGCGATCGCTTATGGGTTGCCTGCGTATGCTGACTCGTGATTCGTCCTTATTATTGCATAGTCGCTGCCGTTAGTATTGTCTAGTCCTTCGTGCAAGTGTTCGTGAAACTGTGTGTAGCTTGTGATGTCGACTGTTCAGTTATTTTAGTGCTATGTCCGTGCTGATGTGTAGAGTCGGTCGGTTGGCGTGGAACAGTGAGGAATTCTCGGCGGGGCGTAGTTTGGCCGGAGCCCGCTGGCGGTTTCTACGCGGTGTTGGAGAGTGTGGCGCTGTTCCCATGCCTACGAGGTCCGTGGTTCACCGACCCTGGACACGAAAGTTGAGTTTCGTTTGAACCTACGAGCAAGTCAAAACTGTACACATAGTGTTGTTTGGGGTTTGTTGTCGGCTGTTGGGATATTCCGGCGAGCAACAACGTGGTTTTCGAGTTGGAAAATTTTAGCCCCCCTCCGGTGGAGCTTCACTGTATTTGGTGATTTGAACTCAAGTGTACCAGCGGAATCTTCTGCCTTGTGGCCGTTAACGTTCCACTTATCTGTCCTGCGCGTTGACGTAAATTTCAGGCAGTGTAGTTTCGTCATCGTGTTGTTACTAACTAGCATGGTGTGTAGTTTGACAGCTCCGTGTATGATTGGTTGTGGGCGCCAATATCTTCTACGTTCCGTTGAACTCCTTGTTGTGCTCTGGTCGGGTGACGTGGGGGTTATCTTGTCGGTGGATCCGCTGACTGTCGGTTGGTTGCGTTGTCGTCGGATCGTGAATGGTTGGCCCGACTGCCTGTCTCACCTAGGCAAGCGTTAGCGTTTGAATTACAGACCGACCCTCCCACATCTGGGCGCTCTTGTGTGGACCACATTATTTCTTTAAAATTTGTTCTTGTAGGTACTTGTATGGCTTCTAGCCGGTCTTGTGTTTCAAATTAGTTGGTTTACTCTGAAGGCCTTCAGCCTAGTTTAAAATACTGTTTCACGTATGCCCTTTGGCATTTTAAAAAATTTCGAATTTTTAAGACTTCGGCCTTCAGTCGGTTTGAGCTTAACTTGTTTACTTTAGCCTAACTGAAGAACTGTTTTAAGATAAGGCTTGCTTTTTAAATTTCTGATTGTTTGCGTTTTAAGCCATTGGCCTTCAGTCGTTTTTAAATTGAAGAGGCCTTCAGCCAGTATTTAAGTCCTAAATATTGAAGCTGTGTATTAATTATTTTTTTTTTTGGGGGGGGGGGGGTTCTTGTAATGTTTGATCAAATAATAAAGTTGTATGTTCGTGTGTAACTGACAGCCCCTTATTTTGGCCCTTTTCCACAGTTTATTGTGTCTGACCTGTCCTGCGGGTTAAGCAGTGCATTTCGAGTATATCTGAAATTTACCACTGTCTCTAGGTCAGTTTAATCTTACTTCGAGTAGCGTAAGCGAAGTGTTGGCGGTGATTAATTTTTTTTCTGTGCAATTTATGCCAGGCGACTTCCTCTTTTATTCCTTTCTACCACATTCTATTTTTAGTGAGTAGTTCTTACCAAGAAATGCGAATGGGGGACTATTCTGCCATACCATCATCAAATTTCACCCAACAAGATACCATTGTTATTAAGCCATGCAGTAGAGCTACATGCCCTAGAGAAATGTAATGCCTGTAGTTCCCCTTGTTTTCAGGCAGTACCAACAGAACGAGGTCACGGTGTAAGTGTTACAACTTAAGTGTTACGTTCACCCAGAATGGCGCACCTGCAAGTACTGAAAAGGCAGCCGGATTTCTTCAGGAACTGTGGTGACTGGTATTTTTGGCCTCTACATACATCTCCTCGTGATGTAGCTGCACTTTTGGTATGGTTATGTATATCGAATAGGCATAAAAGCCGCTCCACTTCGCCAAGATCCATAGTTTGTGGTGGGTTTCTATCGACGTAATATCATTTAGAAGTCATTTTCCTGTGTAAGGGTTTTGTTTTCAAATATTTCACTCTTTGTGATCAAAAAATGGGTCAAATGGCTCTGAGCACTATGGGACTTAACGTCTATGGTCATCAGTCCCCTAGAACTTAGAACTACACTCCTGGAAATGGAAAAAAGAACACATTGACACCGGTGTGCCAGACCCACCATACTTTCTCCGGACACTGCGAGAGGGCTGTACAAGCAATGATCACACGCACGGCACAGCGGACACACCAGGAACCGCGGTGTTGGCCGTCGAATGGCGCTAGCTGCGCAGCATTTGTGCACCGCCGCCGTCAGTGTCAGCCAGTTTGCCGTGGCATACGGAGCTCCATCGCAGTCTTTAACACTGGTAGCATGCCGCGACAGCGTGGACGTGAACCGTATGTGCAGTTGACGGACTTTGAGCGAGGGCGTATAGTGGGCATGCGGGAGGCCGGGTGGACGTACCGCCGAATTGCTCAACACGTGGGGCGTGAGGTCTCCACAGTACATCGATGTTGTCGCCAGTGGTCGGCGGAAGGTGCACGTGCCCGTCGACCTGGGACCGGACCGCAGCGACGCACGGATGCACGCCAAGACCGTAGGATCCTACGCAGTGCCGTAGGGGACCGCACCGCCACTTCCCAGCAAATTAGGGACACTGTTGCTCCTGGGGTATCGGCGAGGACCATTCGCAACCGTCTCCATGAAGCTGGGCTACGGTCCCGCACACCGTTAGGCCGTCTTCCGCTCACGCCCCAACATCGTGCAGCCCGCCTCCAGTGGTGTCCCGACAGGCGTGAATGGAGGGACAAATGGAGACGTGTCGTCTTCAGCGATGAGAGTCGCTTCTGCCTTGGTGCCAATGATGGTCGTATGCGTGTTTGGCGCCGTGCAGGTGAGCGCCACAATCAGGACTGCATACGACCGAGGCACACAGGGCCAACACCCGGCATCATGGTGTGGGGAGCGATCTCCTACACTGGCCGTACACCACTGGTGATCGTCGAGGGGACACTGAATAGTGCACGGTACATCCAAACCGTCATCGAACCCATTGTTCTACCATTCCTAGACCGGCAAGGGAACTTGCTGTTCCAACAGGACAATGCACGTCCGCATGTATCCCGTGCCACCCAACGTGCTCTAGAAGGTGTAAGTCAACTACCCTGGCCAGCAAGATCTCCGGATCTGTCCCCCATTGAACATGTTTCGGACTGGATGAAGCGTCGTCTCACGCGGTCTGCACGTCCAGCACGAACGCTGGTCCAACTGAGGCGCCAGGTGGAAATGGCATGTTAAGCCGTTCCACAGGACTACATCCAGCATCTCTACGATCGTCTCCATGGGAGAATAGCAGCCTGCATTGCTGCGAAAGGTGGATATACACTGTACTAGTGCCGACATTGTGCATGCTCTGTTGCCTGTGTCTATGTGCCTGTGGTTCTGTCAGTGTGATCATGTGATGTATCTGACCCCAGGAATGTGTCAATAAAGTTTCCCCTTCCTGGGACAATGAATTCACGGTGTTCTTATTTCAATTTCCAGGAGTGTACTTAAACATAACTAACCTAAGGACATCGCACAACACCCAGTCATCACAAGGCAGAGAAAATCCCTTTGTGATCACGTAGATCTGATACAGCTACACGGTAATCTGAAATTAAAGCAGAATGAATGAAACATTATTAGTAAACTAGGTGAGAAATCCAATGTTGCTCAGATATTAATTTATAGATGTGCCCGAGACTTTGTATATGTGGAAAATACGTTTTGACTTATAAAGCTTCTTTTTACAGAAAGATTCAAGTAGTAAGATCTGGATCTGAATGAAGAACTTGTTTGCTTCACTAAAATGGAAGGGAGCTATGAAGAGATTGTCCAAAAAGCAGTAGATACTTAGGTTTGTGTTCGCAACACGCAGTGTCTGAGATTGGACTTTTTTTATAGCTTGCAGAAGGAGTTTGATAGGAATGAGTTCAAGTCTGACATCCTCCAGCCAAGGCCACTCTTGCCTCACGATCTTCATTGGATTCTTGAGACCTGATTAGTCCACAGTCCTTTAGCTGTTATGGTGCATTCTGAAACACCCAGACCTTCTAGAGCCATTTTTATTCGTAAACAAAACAACTTCAAAACATAGTGAGCTGGCACCCGAATCACAATGTAGATTTATAAACTTGTTTTTCCTAGCGAAGATTATAAACAGAACCTATCGAAAGAAGCAAAGCAATGATGTTAAGCTTTTAATATGCAAAGCGCAATCAGTAAATCTGTGTATGCAAGCCAAGTACATTATATTATTTCTTACTTGTGAAGATAAGTTTCTGTTGCTTAATTCTACCACTGATGTAGACTTTCGAAAATACGTCTTTAACTGAATTATGAAAACTAAAAGCAGCATATATTGGTTCTTTGGTGTACTACGAAATTAACCGCGCTGTCTGTTGGGTCTTTGATGTACTATTTGGTGATGCTTAAACATCTGATCCACTAAGCTAAGCAGCTGACTTTTGATAAAATCTTAAAGTACGATATATTTTTACCATGTTCTGATTTCGATGAAATAAAGCCTACAGGTTACCCGAAGCTACGCTCAAGTTACCTGTGAGAACCCAATGAAAATTCGTCTAGAAGTTTTGCAGATCAGCGTGCTCAAACAGACTCTATAGTTTTAGATAAAACTTTAAATTTAGACTAATTTTCTTTCCGTGATCCGATTTTGATGAAATAAAGCCCACCTACACATTGCCCCAGCTACGCTCAAGTTAATTGCGAAAACCCCATGATAATTCGTCTAATAGTTTTGTAGATGAGCGTGTTTAAACAAACGGACAGATACGATGGTTTACTGTTTTTATTAGTATTATTGTGGATACAGAAATAGATGATATACCGTTTTACATCTTGTACTGATTCGAGTTAACATTTTAAATTACTATTAATTCATTATTAAGAAGTGATACCATGTAATACAACAGTATTTAATGGAAAAAAATATAAGGAAGAACATTATACCAATGGACGTTTTTCTATTTAAATGAATCTTATTGCAACTGTTCAACAAATAGAACTTGAAAAATTTATTTCCAATTTTGATTTTTTTCGCCTGAAATATTAATGTTCTTACATTTTGAAAAGAAGTTGATTATTGAGGAAGTTATAATATTTTTGTGTGTTGCGAGGTTTCGTTTTCTATATCTTAATTGACTCTGGTTTCATGTGTTTACTTCTGACACCCTCTCCTCTGATTCCATTTGATATTCTACAGGGTGTTGTATTTATCTCGACCATTACATTTTCGTAAGAAACAAAGTTACAAGAAAGACAGTCATGCAAGCTAATGTCCCCTTGCTAGCTAGAAAGAAGTTTTTGCCATATCTTTTATTTTTCTTTTGGGATATAACTTATTTGGTGTGGTCGAGAAAAATGGGACAACATGTACGGAATTTTTTTGTCACATTTTTCTGAGTTAACAGTAAATTATGCTCATGACAGTACATAAGTGTCGTTTTGTGATGGCGCAGAACAAATGTATGGTTCTCCAGCCACTGTTAGAATGAATATATCATACACAGAGTTTATATTTAATTGAGATGGCTAAGAATAGAACAGACGATACAATCTAGAATATATACGATACTGTCGTACAATAGTAAATATACAGAATTACAATTGTATGGATGATAGTACACGATTAATTATATTCATAACATTACATTTCAGTAAGCTTCAAAGTATTTTAAAGGAATTTTTCACAGTAACACATAAAAATACCACAATTTCTGTATAGTTATTGATTATTTGTGTGTTGCTCCATTTGCTACATTATGAAATTTATCAAGATCGTTCAAGCACAGTTGCACTCAACAGAATTTTCTAGTGGTCTATCTAAATATTTACGTGGATGCAGAATTCGATTACATGACAATGGTAACAACTGAAAGACGATGTCGAACAATCAGAGAAAGGGTATTTTTATGACCCGTTTTGTAGTTTAAATCTATTCTCTCTCACATTTTCCTTCCATCGAGCATCCCTATTTACTTTAGGTCACAGTCGCATTTATTATGTAGCTTTTATTGCATTTACTCGAGCTGTTTGTTTGGCGAACTTATATGTTTCTGCATGGACACATAACCGTTCTAGATGTTTTGCCGCCATAGTCGAGAACTGAAAAATGGCGCTCCCTCTTTCTTAATACCATCCCTCTATCCTATATCGGCCCCTATTCCCCACCATAAATAGCCATCGGTGCAACAATGCGTGTCTCCTTACACACACGCACACCGACTCATTTTTATTTTGTGGGTATGATGGACTGGGCTTACCTCTAATGTCTTTTAGATAAGTTCAAAGAAAAGTACAAAATCCAGCATGCGAAAATGTGATCGATTATCCACAGGACATACTAGCAGAACTAAAAACAGCAACAGAACCGCTGAATAAAACAGATGTTTGGCAAATGATATTCAGAAACAAATACAAAAAGAGGGACTGAAGGAGGTATGCTATCAAGTCGAAACGTGATCGCAAGCCAGTACATGTTCACTGCTCCAGCGTTTGACAGAGATGAATCGAGGTCATGATTGTTTCCATTTCTTACACAGTAGCGACTACTTTAGTCCTTAGTGGAGGCGACGTGTTTACTTATACCGAAGCAAGTAAAGCTGTATTAAGTAACGATGTATTAGAAATCTGATCCCTACGTTTTTGAAAATAATTCGATGTTCTAATATACACACTAGTGGCCATTAAAATTGCTACACCACGAAGATGACGTGCTACAGACTCGATATTTAACCGACAGGAAGAGGATGCTGTGATAGGCAAATCATTAGCTTTTCAGGGCATTCACACAAGGTTGGCGCCGGTGGCGTTACCTACAACGTGCCGACATGAGGAAAGTTTCCAACCGGTTTCTCACACACAAACAGCAATTGACCTGCGTTGCCTGGTGAAACGTTGTTGTGATGTCTTGTGTAAGGAGGATAAATGCGTACCATCACGTTTCAGACTTTTATAAAGGTCGGATTGTAGCCGAACGCGATTACGGTTTGTCGTATCGCGACAGTGCTGCTGGCTTCGGTTGAGATCCAATGACTGTTAGCAGAATATGGTATTGGTGAGTTCAGCAGGGTAATACGGAACACCGTGCTGGCTCCCAACGGCCTCGTATCACTAGTAGTCGAGATGACAGGGATCTTATCATCATGGCTGTAACGGATCGTGCAGCCACGTCTCGATCCCTGAGTCAACAGATGGGAACGTTTGCAAGACAACAACCATCTGTACGAACAGTTCGACGACGTTTGCAGCAGCATGCACTATCAGCTCGGAGACCACGGCTGCGGTTACCGTTGACGCTGCATCACAGACAAGAGCGCCTGCGATGGTGTACTAAATTACGAACCTGGGTGCACGAATGGCAAAACGTCATTTTTTCGGGTGAATCCAGGTTCTGTTTACAGCATCATGATGGTCGCATTCGCGTTTGGCGACATCGTGGTGAACGCACATTTGAAGCGTGCATTCGTCATCGCCATACTGGCGTGTCACCCGACGCGAAGGTACGTGGTGCCATTGGTTACACGCCTCGGTCACCTCTTGTTCGCATTGACGGCACTTTGAACAGTGGACGTTACATTTGAGATGGGTTACGACCTTTGCTCTACCCTTCATTCGATCCCTGCGAAACCCTACATTTCAGCAGGATAATGCACGACCGCATGTTGCAGGTCCTGTACGGGCCTTTCTGGATAGACAAAATTTTCGATTGCTGCCCAGGCCAGCACATTCTCCAGATCTGTCACCAATTGAAAACGTCTGGTCAATGGTGGCCGAGCAACTGGCTCGTCACAATACGCCAGTCACTACTCTTGATGAACAGTGGTATCGTGTTGAAGCTGCATGGGCAGCTGTACCTGTAGACGTCAATGTTTGACTCAATGCCTAGGCATATCAAGGCCGTTATTACGGCCCGAGGTGGTTGTTCTGGGTACTGATTTCTCACTATCTATGCAGCCAAATTGCGTGAAAATATAATCACATGTCAGTTCTAGTATAATATATTTGTTCAATGAATACCCGTTTATCATCTGCATTTCTTCTTGGTCTAGCAATTTTAATGGCCAGTAGTGTACTTATTTTTAATTTTGTCCTCATTTGCACATTTTTTCGCTGTTTCATTTGAAATGAATATTTTCCGCTCTTTGCCACCCCTAACATTTTGCCGCCTCGTCCTGCCTAATGGTATAAACGGCCCTGTATGGACACTTGTAACTGAAGTTGAAATTGTTGCAATACCATAAGTTTTCTTTAACAATTTGTTCTACCATACACTACGGAGACCTTGAACCTTTAACGTGTGACGTGAACTGCAGGACCCCTCAACGATAGCAGCCTCAAGGTGACCATACAGCCGTCGCAGTTGTTAAGAGCAACATGGCGGCCAACGTAACAGCAGAGGCTGCAGTTATGGCGGCGAGGCAGGTGCTGTTCGGCTGGGTGGACCATGCGGCGTTCGCGCTCATGCTGACGCTCTCCGTCGTCATCGGCCTCTACTTCGGCATCTGCGGCCGCGCCAAGAACACCGCCAAGGTGGACTACCTGCACGGCGGCAAGACGATGAGGGTGCTCCCCGTCGCTGTCTCGCAGATCTCGAGGTGAGCCTTTACCATCTTGCGCCTCTTTATACAATGATCAGCCGGAACATGAACATGTAACTAACAGACGGTATGTCCACCTTTGGCATGGATAACAGGGGTGACGCTCGTAACATATTCAGCTGTAATTCTAGATGTCGTGGTACTAACTTTGGCACCTTCATGGGTCTTCGGCTGCTGGGACCCATTGTTAGGGGTGTTCGGTGCACTGTGTGTTCACATACACTTGTTCTCTGCCGAGCATTACAGTCTGATGTTAGTTCCGCTACCGTTCGCTGCCTTTCTTGTCTTATTAGTGTGCTCAGCCCTGGCCTTGCCATGTGTTGAAGACACTCACCACAGTACTTCTCGACAAGTCCTGCAATTTCGTAAGTGCCCACGCCGAGCCTCCGAACCATCGCAATCTGCCCTCTGTCAAACTCAGACAGGTCGCGCGCCTTCCCCATTCTACACACGGGCGGAATTCTCACTGACACTGCACGCACCGTTCGTGGGACTGACTAGCAGTCACTCATCGCCAGGTGGTGTTGATATACCCTGGACGGGTTTATATATGTAGTACATCACCTGGTCATAATTTTTAGACAACGTAGTTGTGTGGAGATAACAACGATTAATTTACTTATAATCAATTGTTCAAAATGACAGTCACAATCGCATTATTTATTTTGCCGTCAACCAGTTTCAACGCGCGATTGGGTCATCTTCAGGGCAATTTACATTGTAAAGTTAAAATATTACTAAGTAATCATGCACATCTTCTACAAGCAATTAGTCAAAGTTACATAAATAAACAGATTTTTATACCCATTTGGTGGCTCGCTGGAGTCGTCACCCTGCCTGTGCACGTTTGGTAACTATGCATGGTTTTTTTTTTTTTTCTTTATTGAGTTTCGATTCCCCCCGAAGGGGGCGGGCTGGCAGCAGCTTATTACGCCGCTCTTCAGCCTACAGAATTTGTTTTAAAAAGATGAAGATAATAAATAATAAAAACAGGCGATAAAATCGGAGACTTAAATAGTAACATGGCGGAAAATCGTGGAACTTAAAACATTGAACAAAGGGTTGATGATGCTAATAAAATACATATGAAGCAGACAGGTAAAATAATACACATGCAATTAAAAAAAAACGGCGACAGTCTGGTTTCTGTTCGCAAGAGACATAAAATTCACACCCAGCGACAGCATGATTTCTGTTCGTAACACTTTAGAAAGACGAACAACACTGAACATTCACTTGAACACTGCACTAAAAAGTTGGCACAAATATGACATACCACAGCCGAGGGCAGACGGGGGGAACTGGACAGATGATGGGAACTAAAAGGGGGGGGGGGGAGGGAGAAAGGAGCAGATGGAGGACGAGGGACCATAAGAGGAGGGGGGGGGGGGGGAGGGCTGCGCAGACGCGACAGGGAGTGTGGAAGTGCAGAGGAGCGGAATACAAAAGGATTCGGGGGGTATGCATGGTTGGTTCTCTGCATGAGCTTAAATAACGGCCAACAACACGTGGGCAGACGGTAACACCTTCCATGGTGACCAACGTTAGTTACATGCTTAAGCAAGAAATCGTAAATTTTAAAGTTTGTTCCAGCTGTAATATAATACATAATAAATAATAATTATAACTAATTAATTCTCGAGAAATTTAGTATTATTTAAAATCACGTATCTGTTGTCCCATTCGTTTTTCACATCATTTGTGGATAGAGTAGAGCCCTCTATCTTCTATGGTAGGGACGCCGTTGCCATGGGCGATAGCATATATTAAGCGCCCCCTAGCCTGTGTGGTTGGGACGCTGTCGTCATGCTAGCCGCTTCGTATAAGTCGTCTGCTGTAATATCATCTTTGCGCGGCGTTCGTTGTTATGATAACGCCGTATCATAACGATTCTTCCGCCATGTTGTTGTCAATCCATATGGTCTTCTGCTGCGGCGTTATCTTTGCACAGCATGCGTTGTCGTGGTGTGTTCCGGGTGCTATCCGTAAAAGTTGTTCCTCGTAATTAGCAAATAACTTTAAAATCAGTATATTCTCCTTTATAGAATTAACATATTAGAAAAAAGAAGTATATCAAGTGCACCTTAGCCTATTTGGCTAGGATTCCGTCGTCATAATGGCCTCCTCGTACGTGTCGTCTGCTGTAGCACGGCATTCGATATCATACCATCGGTGTACTACAATCCTCCCTTCATCACGCTGCCGTTGATTCACATAGGTCGTTATATTCCGGATACTCATCCACAAAGTTGTTTCTGAATTATGTATTAATATTTTAGGACTTATGTAAGGTAACCTTTAAACTTCCTAGGTCTTCATTACAAAATTAAAACACTATAATAAAATTAGTAACAATATACATCGTCATACAATATTAATATAGCTGACAACGAGAAGCAATATCGCCACGAACTAATAATATTTGCGAAGATTTCTAAATAATTATTATCACAGTAAAAAACTTTAGAAATTGCCCTTGGATCCTGTTTATTGTGCAGGAAGATCTCTAAATTTTCCAAGATGTCCATCATGGGTCCCTTCTGGGCTACATGCAATACCCTTAGATTTTCTTCTATATTAATTTCTGTGTGTTTCTCGGCATCTAGGTGTTGTCCAAATAGCTATTTATTGCGTTCTATTCCCGTGGATGTTCTTTGAACCTAGTTTTAAAATTTCTTCCTGTCTGTCCAATGTAGATTCTTTTACAGTCTTTGCAAGTTAGTTTGTACACGTCCGATGTAGAGAAGATTTTATTTTTAAAATCTCCTATGCTATGTCTAAGGTTATTTGCCAGGGTGTTAGAGGAAAAGGCTATCGTAATGTCTGATTCCTTAAATAGTCTATTTATTTTATCCGATATCGTTCTGGCTGATAAGTGTATATGACTCATATCCTTCCGTGAACTGTTACACTGGGACCTCAGAAACTACGATACACATGTACCAGGCCAAGATCACTGTGCATCACGAGTGGGTTAGTGTCAGAAAAGAGCAAATGCTGCGGGTTTCCTGCAGACACAGTTTTGCTGAATCGCAGTGTGCGACTGAAATGGTCTTCGCAAGATGAGGAAACGTAGTGCGTGGTTAAAGTACGCGGGACGGAACGATTCTTGCGGCCATAATGCCTTAAACTGCAGAGATTCACTGTGAAATTCTGGCAGTATTTGGACCAAGTGCTACGTTGCGTCTAGCCGTAGCGAAATTGTGCCAACAACCTGACCAATGCCGCACAGACGTGGGTCCTGGTCTTGCATCTGGGAATTCTGTCTTTTCGACAAGCTAAACGAATAAAAGGGGGGGGGGGGGCGAGGGAGGTTTGCCAACGATGAGGACATTCATAAAACCGGTTCGGTTCCCGAATGGCTTTCCGACAGAGGGAGCGATTTCCATCGTCTAGAACGATCAGTAGAACATTTCAGCGGTTGTTTACAGAGACTGGCGACTGTTGAAAAGTAGTGTCTTGCATGTGTGTCAGTTTGAGCCACAGTGCAGTATTCAGTAAGTTACTTGGCCTGCCATAACAAAGTGTAACATAAGTTTTCAAGTCCCCTCGTGTATTAACTGAGAACTGCAAGGTAGTAATAATAAATGGTGTTTGGTAATTGCCTTACATATCTCTAGGGTTTAGAGAAGAAGCACAGTACACAGTACTTGGGATAGAAACCTTTCTACTCTAACGGCTCAGCCAGCCCTGTCTTTAAGGAATGTAATTAGGTGTCACTCAGTGCATTACCTTTGTCTGAACCATATTCAGTTGGGTAACAATTCCAACGAAACAGTAAAGAGACTTATCCGTTTACCAGTTTAACAATTCCATCTGTAGTAAAAGTAAAAAATACGCAATATATCAGTGGAGAATTCAAACGACTGTTGCACAATTGAGCCTACGTATCACTTCGGGGAATCTCTCTCCATCTCAGCTGATGTCTCGTCAATTTGTCGTGCGTTGCCCGGAACTTGTGCCGGCAGATAATCTTCCATCTTTACAAGAGTCTCGTAAACAGGACAACAAAAGAAAAAGTTCAGTGACCATCCCTGTTGCTATACATCGGACAATCAGCGTACATAAAAACATTATGTGACTCACTAAAATAGTACCTATCATATTTTCTACTGTGTGCATACCATAACCGGAAAATCCAAGAAATTCTCTATTTCACTGGATGAACTAAATACGTAGTCTGGAATGCCTGTATAATGGAAACGATACGATTTTGGGTATACATTCCTACTCTAGTGCTGTGTACTGCGTACCCTCAACAAGTCCTAGAAATTTGTAAGTGATGTTTCCAAACAACCTACAGAGCGTACCTTCCAAAACATTTTTCTCGAAAACTGTACCACGACGTTTGGTTACACTTTCAAGGATGATTAGTATTGAATCACATTAAGTGGAATTTGGAGAACAAATATTGAAGGAAACAAATTAACTTCCTAAATTCAAATGAGAAGATATACTGTTGCTGAATTGAGCTTCAAAAACTGAGCAGTTTCTGCCTCGAAAGTTCTGTGCGTTTCCCCGACTGGTTAACGTAATTGAATCTTCCTGATGTTGGCAAATTTATCATGGCTTATGAAAATTATGAAAATCTTATAAAATGAGTCAGATGCAAAAACATAACTTTTTAATGTTGAAGTGTGGAAATTGAATAAATTTATATTTTACCATTTCAAAATAAAGTTCACAAATTTTTAATTAAGTATAATATCCCCAGTTACAAATTGTTACATAAGATCGCGTCTAACTGTTCCAGCTACCTAATTCGTATGCCTTGTCAGTCTTGTCCGTGGTCTCTGAACTGAGAATGGAGGATTACACTTATTCACAGTCATGTAGTTTTCTGGGAATCCGCTGTAGCCAAATTGGGTCAACAATGATATTCAACGGGAGATTAAATGAGAAGTTGAACACGGAGATCAGCCCAGCAGGTGCAAGCTGCTGAGATTCCTTTAGGCAGTCAAATGCCAATTTTGAACTTAAGACAAAGCAGAAATCGTTTTGAACAGCGTTTAAAGTCAAATTTACACATGTGTACTGCCCTTAAATATCTATCTACATACATACTCCGCTAGCCACCAAGCGTGTGTGGTGGAGAGCACAATTCTCCCCAAAATAATATCCCCCCCCCCCCCCCCCCTCTGTTCAACTCGCGGATCGCGCGAGGGAAAAACTTCTGTCTGAACGCCTCAGTACGAGCTCTATTTTCACTTATCTTTGAATGGTGATCATTGCGCGATTTGAAAGTTGGTGGTAATAATATATGCTCTACATGCTCGGCGAAGATCGGATTTCGGGATTTAGTGAGCAGTCCTTCTGTTTAGCGCGTCGTCTGTCTGCAAGTGCGTCCCACTTCAAACTTTCTATGAGATTTGTAACGCTCTCGCGATGGATAAATGTATCAGTCACGAATCTTGCCGCTTTTCTTTGGACCTTCTCAATCTCTTGAATCAGGTCCAACTGGTAAGGGTCCCATACAGACGAACATTACTCCACGACTGGACGAACTAATGTATTGTAAGCAATTTCCGTTGTTGAAGGTCTGCATTGCTTCAGGATTCTTCTATAATGAAGCATTATTACTAATTTTAAAAGAATCTTAATATTTGAAATTTCAAAATGGCAAAATAGCTAATGAAACACAGAAATTCCAGAAAAAGATTTTTTTTTCTGACTGCATTTAACTTATTTTTATGCTCATCAATTATCCCACAAAAATGGTGTTATGATGTGGTAACAAATCTGCAAGAATACTTTATGTTGATAGCCCTTACCAGGAAATCTGAGATTCACAATTCTAGCCAGTCTGTGTCGCCTGCTCACCAAGAGCTGTTGCATAACTATTTGATCCACGGATCCAGTTATATGGCTCCTTCCGTGTATAGCGATTTTACGACTATGACATGTGGATCCTGATGATGTCATCAATGTAATGCCGAAACTGGTATCACATAAGAAGTTCATAAAATAAATTTCTAAAATACATACGGCTGTTGGTAAATTATTTCATCAAGAATACTTGTCTTTTATGCTCGCATTTTTTTTCAACAGTCACATATCTGGTACCACGCTGATGGGTGTGCCTTCAGAGGTTTACCTGTATGGCGGGGTCTACACGTGGATTTCCGTTACCATAATTCTCTTCTCTATAGTCACCAACTTCATCTTCCTCCCCGTCTTCTATGAGCTTCAACTCACATCAACATACGAGGTAAGTTTCTCAAGTGTCCTGTGCGAAAAACCTGAAATGGTCCACGAAAGAATTCTAGATACGACTTAGAGAACTAGCATTGTGATTCAAATCTGTTTCCTAGCTACTAGCTGTTATGTTCCTTCTTTTTTTTAGGTACGAATGTTAAAGAATATCTATGCTAGCCTCAAAACATGTAGTGAATACACGTTTCCAAACTGCCGTTGGATGAAATTAGTGTATTTCACTGTGATTAAAGCCATTCGACTTTGTTACACCACAGGCTGGTTGTCCATTATGCTCGATAACGCCGGTGGTGCAGTTCATTTTCTTTTCCAGTTATGTTTGTTTCACTCTAATATGTAACTGTTGATTGCAGAGGTAAAGAGGATATTAAATATTGGTTGGCAGTGGCAAAGAAGCGTTTCTGACGATTAAACATTTTAAAAAATTTAACTGGTAGAAAGTGATTTCTGAATGTATTGGTTTAGATTGTAACTTTATACGGAAGCGAAACTTGGACTATACGCAGTTCAGACAAGAGGATAGAAACCTTTGAAATGTGATGTTATAGAAGGATGCTGAAGAACAGATGGGAATATTGTGTGACTAATGAGTAGGTACTGAACAGTAATTGGGAGAAAAGAAAATTGTGATGTAATTAGAAAGGAGCGATCGATTGATAGGACACAGTCTAATACATAAAGAAATTATCAGTTTAGTATTAGAGTTAAGTGTTCGGTGTAAAAATCGGAGAGGAAAGCAAAGAGACGAACAATGTAAGCAGGTCGAAAAGTATGTGAGGTGCAGTTAGTCTGAGATGAAGAGGCTTGCACTGGGTAGAGTTGCATGAAGAGCTGCATCAGACCAGACTTCTAAGTGAAGATCTCAACAGCAGCAACAGTAATTGTGAATTAAAATCTTGTGTTAGTAACAATAGTTTGTAGCGTTAAATTTCTTTCGTTTTCACTGACATTTCAGCTTTCAGAAAGGAGTAGTTGGATATAGACAAAAGGGAGTAAAGCTTCTTACAATACAGCGAAAAATCCGAAACTTGAGTATTTTTAGATACCGCACTCATTTTATCACTACATGCCACTGCGTATCCACTAAACTATACTAGAAGTATGATGATGTGTGTTAGTATAAGTTCCCCTTGCAATTTAATTCATGTGCATCTCGTAAACACTAATATTTTCTGTCCACTTACAGTCTGTTGGTGTTTCAGTATCTGGAACGTCGCTTCAGTCGAATCATCCGTGTTGTGGCATCAGCTTTGTTCACTCTCAGCCTGGTGCTACATATGCCGCTTTACGTCTACATGCCAGCCATTGCTCTCAGCCAAGGTGCGTCGATGCGCTTGTACCTTTGTAAACCATTAACTCCTTCAGTAATTACATTTTGAATGCCTCTCATTTAGTTGTCATTCCCTCCAGAGCAAAAGAACGTAATTCTGTGATACTCAGGTTTCAGTATTTTGTGAATCGAAGGATTTGTCACAACCTTTCTGGGTGTACTTCCAGGAGATAAAATACTTAAAATCTTAAACTTCTGGAATATTCGACGTTTCAGCCATATTGCGGCAGCAATCCTCATGGTGTAGACTAATTTAATTGAGGAGTGGGTACCTCATTATATTACTTTTCTAACAGTGTCATAACGTCACCGACGAAAAGCATACGAACATCAATACACAGGATGACTACAGGCTCCTGGCGTCGTGGTTATCAGTAATCCCGGAACGACGGACTGAGTGTGATCGCAGAAAGAAACAGAGCATGTAGAAGTGTCGTCTACTTTCACTGACAAACACAGGAAAAAAAAAGGCCTCACACAAGCCTTTCTACCCAAGTAATCACGAATGGTTTTATTTTGTGTCCCTCTCTCCTAACACCGACATGTACTGTTTTAGGGCCAACAAATTCTAAGAAATTTTTAATGTTAGTGGCTTATCACACTGTTGGCATAGCAATATACTGAAGCACCCACTTTCTAGCTAAATAGTCTAACCCCCTAGAGTAGGAGGACACTGCCAATTCTGGGCACTTTCCAGGTGACTAGCATGTGAGAGGAACCTCCCAGATTCCCTATATGTCTCGTGCAGGGGAAGGGCTGCAGCTGTGACAAGTTGACATTGTCATGCTCATTTATTGTCTTAAGCGGATTCATGTTCTTGGAAATAGCATATCAGAGAACTTCTAACCCAACACACACACGCACACACACACACACACACACACACACACACACACACACACACACACACATTTAGACCTCCCAGTTGTTTTCGGATCATTAAATCTAAGCAGCTAATTGGTATATAATGCAGTCGGTCATCTCAATCTCAGTATCCCACCTGGCAACGAATCAAGTTCAATATTTGTATCCCCCTTGGTGCAAGGCACAATGGGCCTTAAAATTAAGTAATTCCACATCTAAATTTTCTGCATAATTTATCAATATACACGTAGCATGCTTGTTGGCGTTACTGATCCAGCTTGCAGTTTAAGCTGTACCAGACATCGACAACAGTTTGATCTTTGTACGCCACTTAGTGCAAGACACAATTGACCCTTAAATCAAATAACATAATGTTATTTACATGTCTAAATTGTTCAGTAGTAGTGCCAGGCAAATGGGACTCTCTTATTGCCACTGCTGTTTAAACTCAACACTTGAGGCACATTCCACAATGAGTAAATTTCGATCCATGTCTCCTAATTGGTGAAAGCCAAAATGTGCCCACAAGTTAAGTACCATAGAGTTAACCTCACATCTAAATTTTCTGTAATGCTTATCAAAATATTTATGGGTAATGACATCACTGCCGTAAAGTATGTTAAGAAGCACCTAAAACATATCTATGGACTGTGAAATTAAGTGCCAATGCTATTTCCACGTCTACATTATCTGTATTATAGATCTACAGCAGTATAATACTCACGTGGCTAGAACAATACACTAAGCGGGCAAGGCAGTAATGCTTGAGCGTTTCCCTTTGGCCTAAATGACACTGTAATACAGTTGGTACAAAAACTTTCATCACCTGACCAAGCATCACTGTAGGGAGAAGACGATAATGCATCGCGTTCAACCTTAGAAAAGCGTGGTAAACGTTATTGACTAGAAACTAGTTTTTTTATTACTTCTCACCTTGTGTCTATTGGAGAGTGTGGTACTTTTTATTTTATTTACTTATTGTATGATGAAAAGAAATACTTATGTATAACATCTGTGGATAAATCTCCGCAATCACAAGCTTGTCCGATCTTACATCTCAAACTCTCGTTCCCTGATCCATTTCATCACTTCACCCAGTGTGTGGTGAATGTCCATCATTTTTCCATTCTATGATCGAAGAGGACAATCAGCGACAATATGGAGGATTCACTGTACGCAGGTACCACGTTCACAATCTGCAGAACTAGTTCATAACCACATGTGAAGTAGATAACCACATCTCCCTTGTCTGTTTCGAACCCAGTTCATAATCCTTCATTGACACGTCGGGAAATCAAATCTTTGAATTCCCATGGAAGGGTTCTCGACTAGATACTGACTGGTGTCACTGGATTTTCCATGAGGTTGACGCTGTAAGAGGACTAAACTAGGTGTTTTTGCTGCGCGCCAGGAAGGTTTCCTTAATTTCAAATGCTGATGTTCTGCTTGTAGAGCATATCGATGAATGGGCCACAGAGGATTCTTTTTCTTCAAGAAAAATTTTGATCTGATGATATCAAAAGGACTTTCGAAGCGATTTAGCAACATTTTTCGGGGGAGGCGGATATAGCATCATATTATACGCTAGATAAATGTAAGATTGGTTAATATAGCTTCTTTTATTTCCTCGAGCTTTGGTTGTATTCCAGTTTCGTACAGAAATGAACTTTCAACGAAGGTTGGTTGAATCTGGGGAGGGGATCAAACAGCAAGATTATCAGCACCTTCGAATTAGGTATGGATGTGGAAGGAAATCGGCCGTGGCCTTTCAAAGGAACTATCCCAAAATTTGCCTGAAGCGAAAACCTAAATCAAGATGGCCGGGCTTGAACCGGCGTCCTCCTGAATGCGAGTACAGTGTGATAACCAATGTGTCACTTCCCTCAGTTTATGGAAGGCTGTAACACATGTCAATGGGAACTAAAGGGCCGACGTTCTATAAAAAAGTTTGCAGACTTTATCTTCTTTCCTTTCCATAATCAGCTACCACATAACAGCAACATCTGTAGGATGGTAGTCGACCTACGACACATTATTTATGCGACACTTAAACAAAAAAAAAAAGACCGAAGTGTTTTGAAGAAATCAATTCAGTGTATCACTTAAGCTACATACTTTCGTAAGACTCAAGTATAACCACGAAATCCACCAAATATGATACGTTAACTTTGTAAAATTATTAACATGCCGGCTGTTCCGTACAATGAAGGACAATGTTTTGCACAGTGGAAAGTTTCATCTTTTGTCACAAACGAAAATCCGATCCCTGGACCACGATAAAATAGCACTTAAAATTATCAAAATACACTCCTGGAAATTGAAATAAGAACACCGTGAATTCATTGTCCCAGGAAGGGGAAACTTTATTGACACATTCCTGGGGTCAGATACATCACATGATTACACTGACAGAACCACAGGCACATAGACACAGGCAACAGAGCATGCACAATGTCGGCACTAATACAGTGTATATCCACCTTTCGCAGCAATGCAGGCTGCTATTCTCCCATGGAGACGATCGTAGAGATGCTGGATGTAGTCCTGTGGAACGGCTTGCCATGCCATTTCCACCTGGCGCCTCAGTTGGACCAGCGTTCGTGCTGGACGTGCAGACCGCGTGAGACGACGCTTCATCCAGTCCCAAACATGCTCAATGGGGGACAGATCCGGAGATCTTGCTGGCCAGGGTAGTTGACTTACACCTTCTAGAGCACGTTGGGTGGCACGGGATACATGCGGACGTGCATTGTCCTGTTGGAACAGCAAGTTCCCTTGCCGGTCTAGGAATGGTAGAACGATGGGTTCGCTGGCGGTTTGGATGTACCGTGCACTATTCAGTGTCCCCTCGACGATCACCAGTGGTGTACGGCCAGTGTAGGAGATCGCTCCCCACACCATGATGCCGGGTGTTGGCCCTGTGTGCCTCGGTCGTATGCAGTCCTGATTGTGGCGCTCACCTGCACGGCGCCAAGCACGCATACGACCATCATTGGCACCAAGTCAGAAGCGACTCTCATCGCTGAAGACGACACGTCTCCAATCGTCCCTCCATTCACGCCTGTCGCGACACCACTGGAGGCGGGCTGCACGATGTTGGGGCGTGAGCGGAAGACGGCCTAACGGTGTGCGGGACCGTAGCCCAGTTTCACGGAGACGGTTGCGAATGGTCCTCGCCGATACCTCAGGAGCAACAGTGTCCCTAATTTGCTGGGAAGTGGCAGTGCGGTCCCCTACGGCACTGCGTAGGATCCTACGGTTTTGGCGTGCATCCGTGCGTCGCTGCGGTCCGGTCCCAGATCGACGGGCACGTGCACCTTCCGCCGACCACTGGCGACAACATCGATGTACTGTGGAGACCTCACGCCCCACGTGTTGAGCAATTCGGCGGTACGTCCACCCGGCCTCCCGCATGCTCACTATACGCCCTCGCTCAAAGTCCGTCAACTGCACATACGGTTCACGTCCACGCTGTCGCGGCATGCTACCAGTGTTAAAGACTGCGATGGAGCTCCGTATGCCACGGCAAACTGGCTGACACTGACGGCGGCGGTGCACAAATGCTGCGCAGCTAGCGCCATTCGACGGCCAACACCGCGGTTCCTGGTGTGTCCACTGTGCCGTGCGTGTGATCATTGCTTGCACAGCCCTCTCGCAGTGTCCGGAGCAAGTATGGTGGGTCTGACACACCGTTGTCAATGTGTTCTTTTTTCCATTTCCAGGAGTGTACGTAAAAATCTCTCCTACAACAGTACAAACCACAAGTGGTTGGCTTATCACCACTACTGACGTGACTTACAGGTAAAGGTGAAACAATTATTCAGTTTTCTGCCCCATTGGTGCAAGGCACAATGAAGACCAATGTTAAATATTCCCACATCTAAATACGTCTGTCTTAGTTGCCCCGTAAAAATATGTTTTCCATATCATGAGCGCTACCCCAATTATCATATGACTAGTCTTGCGGTGTTAATTATGAGTGTACACACCACATGAATAAGAAAATTTTGTGCTTGTATGAATGCCAGTAGGCATGAATCAACCTAATTCGTTTTACGCTTTTTGTATGATATCTACAGAGATAGGGTATTAAAAAAGTGTCGTACATTCTGAATGGTGGTAGTACCCACCAAAACAAGATAAAAGTCCAGTAAAAATAGGAATTAAATTGCGTACCTTAAGAGCTATGAGTACTGGTTCTTCTTCGATACTGTGAAGCACATATTTTCTTCCGCAAGCTCTTTTACTCCCATATTTTTGGAGGGGATAGCACGAACAAAAACATGAAAAAAATGACTGTTAAACGTAGGTTCCAACATGTACACTATCACCTCCAGACCAGATGTGAGGAAACCCAGATCAGCAAATCGTAAGTAATTTCTTTTTCACAAAAAGTACAATGGCGATGTGAACTGTTTAGTAATCTAAAACCATCAAAACTGATGATGTCTTAGAACACGATAAGGCGAAACGCGTATGGGATAGATAAATTAAGTAGCAGCAGAAAATGGCAGTGTTATTTACAAAACAAATATGAAAATTGAGAGTGTGTTAGATGACGATCAGTTTGGCTTTAGAAAAGATAAAGGCAAAAGAGACGCAGTTCTGACGTTGCGGTTGATAATGGAAACAAGACTAAAGAAAAACCAATACACGTTCATAGGATTTGTCGACCTCGAAAAAGCGTTCTACAACGTGAACTGGTGCAAGACGTTCGAAACTATCAGAAAAATAGGCGTAAGCCATAGGGAGGGACAGGTACACAGTATGTACAAAAGCCAAGAGGGAATAATAAGAGTAAACAACCAAGAACGAAGTACTGGGATTAAAAAGAATGTAAGACAGGGATGTAGTCTTTCGCTCCTACTCTTCAATCTGTACATTGAAGAAGCAATGATGGAAATAAAATAAAGGTTCAGGAGCGGAATCAAAATTCAAGGTGAAAGTATATCACTGATACGATTCGCTTATGATATTGCTGTCCTAAATGGAAGTCAAGAAGGACTACAGGGTCTGCCGAATAGAATGAACAGTCTAATGAGTATAGAATAGGGATTGAGAATAAATGGAGGAAGACAAAAGTAATGAGAAGTAGCAGAAATGAGAACCGCGAGAAACTTATCATCAGGATTGACGGTCACGAAGGAATTCCGCTGCCTAGGTAGCAAAATAGCCAATGGCGGACGGAGCAAGGAGGGCACCAAAAGCAGACTAGCACTGGCAAAAAGGGGCTTCCTGGCCAAGAGAAGTCTACTAGTATCAAGCATAGGCCTTGATTTGAGGATGACGTTTTTGAGAATGTACGTTTGGAGCACAGCATTCTATGGATGTGGGAAAACTGAAACAGAAGAGAATCGAAGCATTTGAGATGAGATGTTATAGACGAATGCTGAAAATTACGTGGACTTTTAAAGTAAGGAATGAGGACCATCTGCGCAGAATCAGAGAGGAAATGAACATATGGAAAACACTGACAAGGAGAAGGGACAGGATGATAGAACTTCTCTTATGACATCAGGTAATAACTTCCATGTTATTAGAGGGAGCGGTTGAGGGAAAGAACTGTAGAGGAAGACAGAGATTGGAATACATCCAGGAAGTAACTGGGGACGTAGGTTGCAAGTACTACTCTGGGATGAAGAGGTTGGCACAGGAGAGAAATTCGTGGCGGGCCGCATCAGACGTCAGAGGACTGATGACTCACTTATGCATATATCCTCTCAGCACACGTTTTATCCGAGATAACCACATTACACACTGCACACGATCATCGGAAATATTGGAGAATTCTAAGAATCATCGGAGCTTTAGTGCGTGTTTTGCATTTCTGCTTGCAATCGGAACGTTTAGAAGTGCTACTATGGAATAGGTACCGCTCTTCACCCTCTGCGCAGTATGTCATCGTCTAACAACTCTGTGTGATACCATCGACTACCTTGAGCGGTGATATGTACACGAGGTCCCCCCTCCTTGTACGTCCCCAACAGCTCAGCGATCAGATGAGATTTGAGCGTCGGTCAAGAAGTTTAAAGTCTTCGTAATGCTTTTCGAATCCATCTTGCACAAATCATAAGCGATTGTAAATAGCATAGTATTTTACCCGCGGGCTTTCTGCTGTTGTCGGATACAGTTTACAAATAAACAGACTGTCATGTCTGATGAAACCAAAGTCTTAACCCAGTGCGTCTCTCTACTGGGATTATGTCATCAAAATGTGCAACAACAAAGTTTAAATGGGAGAGTGGCTTTATCCTTAGCGGTGCATGAAAGGCAACGGAGAAATCAGCTGAAATAACTGACCGAATCAGCATCGCTGCTGGAGATCCTCGATTACAGACAAGAGAATATTTTTGGGTTGCATACGGAACTTTCGCGACTTCGTGACATCTCCATGGTATAATTCGGCTGACTACAAGCGAAAGTACCACCACAAGGTATAATAGGATGACTGACCTGATGATGACGACAGAGAAATTCGTTGAAAGCTTCAGTATACATGTACCGGGTGATCAAAAAGTCAGTATAAATTTGAAAACTTAATAAACCACGGAATAATGTAGATTGAGAGGTAAAGATTGACACACATGCTTGTAATGACATGGGGTTTTATGAGAACCACCCCATATTATTAGACGCGTGAAAGATCTCTTGCGCACGTCATTTGGTGATGATCGTGTGCTCAGGCGCCACTTTCGTCATGCCTGGCCACCCAGGTCCTCAGACCTCAGTCCGTGCGATTATTGGCTTTGGGGTTACCTGAAGTCGCAAGTGTATCGTGAACGACCGACATCTCTAGGGATGCTGAAAGACAACATCCGACGCCATTGCCTCCCCATAACTCCGGACGTGCTTTACAGTGCTGTTCACAACTTCATTCCTCGACTACAGCTATTGTTGAGGACTGATGACGGACATATTGAGCATTTCCTGTGAAGAACATCATCTTTTCTTTGTCTTACTTTGTTGTGCTAATTATTGCTATTCTGATCAGATGAAGCGTCATCTGTCGGACATTTTTTTAACTTTTGTATTTTTGTGGTTCCAATAAAACCCCATGTCTTTCCAAGCATGTGTGTCAATTTGTACCTCTCTATCTACTTTATTCCGTGATTTATTCAGTTTTCAAATTTATACTGACTTTTTGATCACCCGGTACATCTAACGCGAGAAGGAAACAGAGCCATTTATCCACTGACTACCGCCTGCAGTTTTCAACACAGTATTTGTATATTTTATTTATTCGTTTGAAGGGAAATCAGAGTATTTATATATTCCAGGCGTGACTGATGTGCAACCTATAGGGCATATAAAAATCGAATTCCTCGTATTAAATGTGATGCTAATGGTCATCTGAGTATCATCTAAGAATTGTGTTAGCATTTTACAAACCAGAAAGGAGATTCAGGTAAAACGATCGGCACTGCAACTTACTAAATCTGTAGTTAAAAACCGAAATTATTAGGTTTATGTTCGGCGCTTAATGTGATTACATCTTGAAAATATTCACTAGCCCATTGTGAATCTTTCAAACTTTGTGATAGCTACACACCTAACCAACAAATATATTTTCAGAAAACTAATTTATCATTTTCAAATAGTGAAAAAAACATGGTTTGAAGGTATTAACATTCAAAACTGTTTTACTCATTGTTTCTTAGCGGCTCTGTTCTGCTTTACTTACAAGAAACGATTGTGTATGTAATGAAATAGTATATTTTACATTTCTCTCTTTTTAGTTTCTGGAGTGAACGTCCACTGGATCACACCGCTTGTCTGCGTGATATGCATTTTCTACACTATGTTGGTAAGTAAAAATAGTATGCGTTTATCCATTAAAAAGTATGTAAACGCTGATTTCTGTTTAGCAACTCATACATAACTTATTGGTGTTACATCTTTAATGAAGAGTAATATACACAGAAAGGCTGCATCGCAGGAAGTTACTATGTGGACTCAGGGATGGTACTCAGGTCCGTAGACCCCTGTTCCATGAATAACCACACTGTAATATAGGCTCCTTAAAATAAAACTGGTCCGTAAAATACACTCTAAGAGAAAAAAGAATAAAAAACCAATGTAACACGAAGGAATAATCCGAATGGGACAGAAATAGGTGGAAGTGATTTACATGTAGAGACAGAGAAATGACTACAATTTCAGAAAAAAATGGATGATGTACTCACGAGAAAGAGCTTCACAAGCTGATCAACTACAATGTACGGGTCCACCTCTGGTGCTTACACTAGCAGTTATTCAGCCTCACATTGATTGACAGAGTTCTTGGACGTCCTCCTGACGGATATTGTGCGCTTTAGATTGTCAAAATCCCGCGCTGATTGGAGAAGCCTGTCCGTAATGCACCAAACTATGTCAATTGAGGAGAGATCTGGAGACCTTTCTGGCCACGGTATGGTTCGGAAAGCACGAAGAAGAGCAGTAGAAACTCTCGCCGTGTGTGGGCGGCCATTATTTTGCTGAAATGTAAGCCAAAGATGGCTTGCCATGAAGGGCACCCAAAGGGGGCGTAGAGTACCGTCGACGTACGGCGGTGTGTAAGGTTGCCGCGGGTGATAACTAAAGGAACATTGAATCGTAATTCTGAGCAACACAGGCACCACAATATCGTATTTATTCACCAACACCGGGCTAACAACTTTCAATTAAAATGTCTCCACTGTACGGGAATATAGATAACGGATACACGAGTGCAGGTTATAGACACATGGTTGACGGCGTATGGAAGGTACAGTAATCGACCAGTCGCGATAAGCGGGAAATCAAAGGCCGAGTCCTGATTCAACACAAACATTTACTGTCGCTATTCTATCACAATTCTATTATTCGTGTTCGCAAACTTCGATAACGTTTCGCGTATATCATGACTGTTTCTTTTGACTTGCATCCATGTCTAAGGGAACATTACATCTTAATTCTGAACAACTCAGGACTACAGTACCGTATGGTACAACCAACCCCGTTCCTGTTATGAAATGAAATGGCGCCCCGACCCTCAATCCTAGCTGTTGGGCTGTATGGTGGGTGACAGTCAAGAAGGTATTCCGCCGCTGTCGGCGGCATATCCAGACACGTCTTTGCTGGTTAACGGATCGCAGTTAGAAGCGGGTCTCGTCACTGAAGACAGTGAGATTCAGGCCCGACACCTCTGAAAAATGGCTTGTCAGTTTACGAAGGCCAGTGGTAGTCGGCACAAGCGTCGCACGGAGCGCATATCCTTTTCTGTGAGCCACCCAGTAATGGTCCTTAAGGTCACTGAAGCACCTGTAGCACGTCGCAATGATGATAATGATGAATTCGGGGCCCTGTTTGCCTCTACAGCGATTGCTCGGTCCTCACGTTTTGCCGTCTCTCTAAGTTGATCGCTTCCTTCTTTTCTGCCAACGTCGTTGAATAGTAGCATCGCTCCTACTCAAATTTCGGGTGAATCGCCATTACTCAAAAAAAAAAAAAAAAAAAAAAAGGTTCAAATGGCTCTGAGCACTATGCGACTTAACTTCTGAGGTCATCAGTCGCCTAGAACTTAGAACTAATTAAGCCTAACTAACCTAAGGACATCACACACAACCATGGCCGACGCAGGATTCGAACCTGCGACCGTAGCGGTCGCTCGACTCCAGACTGTAGCGCCTAGAACCGCACGGCCACTCTGGCCGGCGTCATTACTCCAGTCAGTTACTTTGAGACCAACTACACGTCCTCTCTCAAAAGCTGACATTTGCGTATATTGTTCGCGCGTTTGTCAGCGAGGCATGGTTACTGTCCAAGTGATTACATGGATTGAAATTCGCAAAGACTTTATGCCCTAGTATCGGCATGTCCCTATTTACTATCCTTGCCAGCTGCAGCGTCACACATTTATCTACAGGCTGCCAAAGTTTACAGTTTTGCGTTTCCCGTCGGTACCTGTACGAAAATCAATTTGAGACCAATTTGCATAACTTCTTTAGGACAAGTCCGAAAGAACAGACACCACATATGTAATTAAGGCGAGACTGGCCTTTGATCTCTTCAGTGCAAAGGAACACAACGCTGTAACTCTTGATGGAATCGGCGATACGCAGTGAGTAATGAGATAATGGACGGGTGCTCCACGCCAGCTGTGTGTGGGTAAGTTGTGAATTTGGGTTTGACAGGAGGCATGCTAGGGAAACCTGGGCAGCTGTGATGACCACTCTGTCCGAATGGATTAGTGGTCAGAGGATCTGCATAGTGAGCTGGAGACCCGCGTTAGAGTCCCGGTGTGGTACGAATTTTCACTTTTCCCCATTGCTGTAGGTCAGTGCCCATTAGCACCAAAATGTCATTAATTCTCTTGTGTCTTAGTAAGCCGATTGTTATGGCCCAGCGTCTGGGAACAACCACCAGGGAAACAGCGAAACCGCTCGGCTGTTCAGTCGCTACCATGTATGGAAGGTGGCTGAAGATGGGTGAAACCACGAGTAGCTTATAAGGTCATGCCTCATCACAAAATGTGGACGTCTGGGGCTTGGCCATTCTGGGAAGCAAAACGGCTGTGTGTGGCGGACGTGACAACAGAGTACCATGATGGAATTGGCGCGCTTCGGGGCAAACATTTAGCATGCATTGTTGAACACGATGCTCCTCGGCAGACGACCACTACTTGTTTCCAAGTTGACTCGATGTCATCCGACCGCAGTGGGCATGCAATCATCTAGGATTGTACCGTTTGTCAATAGAAACGAATCGCCTGTTCGGTTGAACAACGTTTCTTGTTACACTCGGTCGATGGTCGTGTACGGTTTCACAGTCGTCCAAAGGAATTGGAGCTCGAAATGCAAAACGCTCCATGGACGAAGAGAACGGTCGGGACGGTGTTATAGTAGGGCGGACATATAGTAGGGCTCCTATGTGACCTATGGTAATAATCAAAGGCACCGTGGCAGCTGTGAACAACATGGACATTATTCGTTCACTCTTGAAGTCTTCCCTGACGGTAGTGGCATCCTTCGGCAGAACAGCTGTTCGTCTCACAAGGCCATAGATGTGGTGCAGTTGTCTGATTAGATTCGTAGTGAAACGATGACGCCTAAGCCACAAAATTCACCATATCTGACACGACGACAAATACCTGTGACGCTATACGGCACCGTGTTTGCGCCCGCAAACTGCCGATCCGTTAGGGGAACTGCGTGACCTGTGCGTAGACACCTAGTGCCACATTCGCCTGGAAAATTATGACGACTTTTAGAATCAACATCATGCAGAATCACTGCCATATTCTGTTGCAAATGTAGACCAACGGGCTATAAAGCAGTTGGGCATAATATTTTGGCTCATGAGTGTAATTTCGTGTACTTACTTCCACTGAACGTTTCTTACCTTTGTTGCTACGAGCCTGTACCACAAGAACTTTATTGATCTGATGAAATTAAATTTTCATTGAGACGAATGAGTCTCACCTTTATATTCGGTATTGATATAAACTGAAGAAGTGGAATTAATATTTGTGCCACAGCCAGGACTTCAATCTAGGTTTTCTACTTACGAGGCAGATATGCTAGCTATTGCACAACGGTAGCAGTATGGCTAACACGGATGCACAGAATACACTAGTACAATGCCCTTCACACCACAAACTTCACGCCTTCAGCCTTTTTCTGAAATTTTAACTTACACTACTGGCCATTGAAATTGCTGCACCACAAAGATGACGTGCTACAGACGCGACATTTAACCGACAGGAAGAAGATGCTGTCATATGCAAATGATTAGCTTTTCAGAGTATTCACACAAGGTTGGCGCCAGTGGCGATGCCTATACCGTGCTGACATGAGGAAAGTTTCCGACCGATTTCTCATACACAAACAGCAGTTGACCGGCGTTGCCTGGTGAAACGTTGTTGTGATTCCTCGTGTATGGAGGAGAAATGCGTACCATCACGTTTCCGACTTTGATAAAGGTCGGATTGTAGCCTATCGCGATTGCGGTTTATCGTATTGCGACATTTCTGCTCGCGTTGGTCGTGATCCAATGACTGTTAGCAGAATATGGAATTAGTGGGTTCAGAGATTTAATACGGAACGCCATGGTGGATCCCAACGGCCTCGTATCACTAGCAGTCGAGATGACAGGCATCTTATCTGCATGGCTGTAACGGATCGTGCAGCTACGTCTCGATCCCTTAGTCAACAGCAGGGGACGTTTGCAAGGCAACAACCATCTGCACGAACAGTTCTTCGACGTTTGCAGAAGCATGGACTATCAGCTCGAAGACCATGGCTGTGGTTACCCTTGACGCTGCATCACAGACAGGAGCGCCTGCGATGGTGTACTCAACGACGAACCTGGTTGCACGAATGGCAAAACGTCATTTTTTTGGATGAATCCAGGTTCTGTTTACAGCATCATGATGGTCGCATCCGTGTTTGGCGACATCGCGGTGAAGGCACATTGGAAGCGTCTATTCGTCATGGCCGTACTGGCATATAACCTGGCGTGATGGTATGGGGTGCCATTGGTTACACGTCTCGGTGTTCGCATTGACGACACTTTGAACAGTGGACGTTATATTTCAGACGGGTTACTTCCCTTGGCTCTACCCTTCATTCGATCCCTGCGAAACCCTACATATCAGCAGGATAATGCACGATCGCATGTTGCAGGTCCTATAAGGGTCTTTCGGGATACAGAAAATTTTTGACTGCTGCTCTGGCCTGCACATTCTCCAGATCTCTCACCAATTGAAAACGTCTGGTCAATGGTGGCCGAGCAAGTGGCTCGTCACAATACGCCAGTCACTACTTTTGACCGAGCGAGGTGGCGCAGTGGTTAACACACTGGACTCGCATTCGGGAGGACGACGGTTCAATCCCGCGGCCGGCCATCCTGATTTAAGTTTTCCGTGATTTTCCTAAATCCCTCCAGGCAAATGCCGGGATGGTTTCTTTGAGAGGGCACGGCCGAATTCCTTTCCTATCCTTCCCTACTCAGATGAGACCGATGACTTCGTTGTTTGGTCCCCTCCCGCAAACAACCCAACCCAACTACTTTTGATGAACTGTGGTATCGTGTTGAACCTGCATGGGCAGCTGTACCTGTGCATACCATCCAAGCTCTGTTTGACAATGCCCAAGCGTGTCAAGGCCTTTATCACGGCCAGAGGTGGTTGTTCTGGGTACTGATTTCTCAGGATCTATGCACCCAAATTGCGTGAAATTGTAATTACATGTCAGTTCTAGTATAATATATTCGTCCAATGAATACCCGTTTATCTTCTGAATTTCTTCTTTGTGTAGCAATTTTTATGGCCATTAGTGTATTTATTCTGTTTCTGTCATTATTGAGGATGAAGATAAGACTCATATGTCTCATGAAAAATTTAATTTCATCAGATCTCCTACAACTGAGGCACAGGTCGGATTTCCCCTTTACATACAAAGTAGGGGTGCTATTCCAGTACTGTAGAGCCTCAGCAATACTGACGATTTTAGAAGGGGAAAATAGGTTGAAGGCTTGAACTGATGTTTGTGTTGTGGATGGCACTGAACTGGTAGTCCGTACAGATCTGTTACCTACACAGTTCCAATGATGTAATGTCTAGCACATCTGCGGACTGAGCAAGAGGCCTGGATTCATGTCTTGGCCGTGACACAAATTTCAGTTCGTTTTTTCAGCATCTATCATTATAGAACAAGAACTTTAATTTGTTACTAGTCTAGATTGCAGAGTCGTTAAGAAATCTTGAAGAAATTTGCTTCTCTTTTGGACAGATTTCGTACTTTCTTGTTGCTGTGAAATGTGATTAGACGAGTACAGCAGTTGTGGGTTTGCGTCGATTTCGCAGGGCGGCCTGAAGGCGGTGGTGTGGACGGACTTCCTGCAGAGCGGCGTCACGCTGGCGGCCTTCATAGCCGTGATCGTCATGGGGCTGGTGGGCGCTGGCGGCTTCTCGCAGGTGTGGCAGGCGGCCAGCGAGGGCGGCCGCACAGACATCTTCGTGTGAGTACCGTCGCCGTCGTGACTATCACCGAGTAACGGGATGAAGCAACCCAAAACAAGGCCTCAGTTTAATGTAGCGATGACGTTCAAGAAAGGGACGTTTTTAAACTGGCTACTGTCAGCGCTGGAAGGGAAACGGTGCATACGTGACTTCAGGGATTTTCAGCAGCAATACAATAGTGGACAACGAAGCATCGTGTGTTACCCTACAATATCAAAGTATGAAAGCTTCCACGACCGGATGACATATCTTCTGGTAAACCTTCCGGGACGTAAGGTCGTGGTCCATGAAACACTTCAGCTCCTAACGTTTCGTCCAGAGCTGTGCTGGACGTCTTCAGAGGGGTGTTTCTACTCCGGTGAGTCTCACCCTACAATACCTATGACGTAAATGATGAGTCTGTCGTTGCAGTTCAGCGAATTTTGTCGCCATTTCTATCACACAGCTCCAAGTCGCAACGCGAGTAATGTTTAACAAGTATAAGAGGTTGGCAGAGGAGAGGAATTCGTGACGGGCCGCATCAAACCAGTCAGAAGAATGATGACTCAAAAAAAAAAAAACTGCTGTTGAGCACCAGAAGAGGAAGCTACTATGGGTTACAGCTTTCCGAAAAAAATGAAACATTTTTAACCCCCTAAATATTTATAAAGAAGCGAGGACACCTATAAACTCTGCCGTTTTGAGGGAGGCTGTCATTTGGTGTCCGACATGATCCACACGCCAAAATGTACGACGCCTGCGGACGAGCAGTGTGTGTGAGAAAACTTTTACGTTTGAAAATTCCAGGCTCAATCTTGTAAACCCTCGTCGCCAGTTTTTTTTAAGACCTCGCCACCACTGCTGTGCAGACGGAGTTGCCACTGTTGTTACGGTTAGTGTAACGGTTTCTGGTGCAGTACACCGCTAAGACACTTTCTCCCTTCCACTACTACCCCAGGGTCGAGTAACAGGATAGGAGAACGAAGATTTTACAACACTTCCACAAATTAGTAACAAAGTCACACAAATCAGTTAAAACGTTTACTTGTGTCTGTGACTAGTTGGATAAGAAGTCTGCAAAACTACTAGAAAGGTAACACAGTAAAGGCCCTCAACGGCTAAGTGCAAATAATCGCAACTAAACATCACAGTACATGTTGTTGTTGTTGTGGTCTTCAGCCTGGAGACTGGTTTGATGCAGCTCTCCATGCTCCTCTATCCTGTGCAAGCGTCTTCATCTCCCAGTAGTTACTGCAACTCACATCCTTCTGAATCTGTTTAGTGTATTCATCTCTTGGTCTCCCTCTACGATTTTTACCCTCCACGCTGCCCTCCAATAATAAATTGGTGATCCCCTGATGCCTCAGAATATGCCCTACCAACAGATCCCTTCTTCTAGTCAAGTTGGGCCACAAATTTCTCTTCTCCCTAATTCTATTCAATACCTCCTCATTAGTTATGCGATCTACCCATCTAATCTTCAGCATCCTTCTGTAGCACCACATTTCGAAAGCTTCTATTCTCTTCTTGTCCAAACTATTTATCGTCTACATTTCACTTCCATACATGACCACACTCCACACAAATACTTTCAGAAACGACTTCCTGACACTTAAATCTACACCCGATGTTAACAAAATTCCCTTCTTCAGAAACGCTTTCCTTGTCATTGCCAGTCTACATTTTATATCCTCTCTACTTTGACCATCATCAGTTATTTTGCTCCCCAAATAGCAAAACTCATTTGCTACTTTAAGTGTCTCAGTTTCCAATCTAATTCCCTCAGCATCACCCGATTTAATTAGACTACATTCCATTATCCTCGTTTTGCTTTTGTTGATGTTCACCTTATATCCTCCTTTCAAGACACTGTCCATTCAGTTCAACTGCTCTTCCAGGTCCTTTGCTGTCTCTGACAGAATTACAATGTCATCGGCTAACCTCAAAGTTTTTATTTCTTCTCCGTGTATTTTAATTCCTACTCCAAATTTTTCTTTTGTTTCCATTACTGTTTGCTCAATATGCAGATTGAGTAACATCGAGGATAGGCTACAACCCTGTCTCATTCCCTTCTCAACTACTACTTCCCTTTCATGTCCCTCGTCTTTTATAACTGCCATCTGGTTTCTGTTCAAATTGTAAATAGCCTTTCGCTCCCTGTATTTTACCCCTGCCACTTTCAGAATTTGAAAGAGAGTATGCTAGTCAAAATTGTCAAAGCTTTCTCTAAGTCTACAAATGCTAGAAACGTGGGCCTGCCTTTCCTTAATCTATTTTCTAAGGTAAGTCATTGGGTCAGTATTGAGTCATGTGTTGTAACATGGCACTGGTGGAACTCACTCAAGTGACGAGTCTCTATGGCAGTGGCCCCAGCTCGCATCTTTGCGCCTGTGGTGCATTTGCCCTGGCTGTGTCTTGTTCGGACGACACAGCACATAAAAAAAGCTGGTGGTTCAGAAGATCAGAGGCAAAGCATCCCAGAAACGAGAAACTTTTGCCAACATTCTTTGAACACACCTCAAATGTAGTCGTGTCCATAAGCGGTGACGAGCAGTTTATTTAAAGGAGCAGAAAACAAATAGAAAACTGTCGATATTAGCTCTAGTGGAAAGCCTTGAATAGTTAATGAACGTCCATGTCTTCACTTTTTAGCACGTGTGTTGGATGATTGGGTGATTTAACTGTAGCTATTTCTGATATCTCTGTCATCTCTCCTCTTAAGTCTGGACTGATAGTACCAACTATCAGTGTTCGCTAGCAGACCTCTTACCTGTTGATCTGTCCCTGCCGTTGGACTTCGTTTCTTACAGCAATTGTTCCGTCGTCTAGCAAAGAAATGATTAAAGGGATAGCAGAGAAGCTGGAGACCACTAAAAGTTTGGCAATGCATCTATTCAGAAATGGACACGTAAATGAGAGACAGTCCTGTTGCAAGTTTCCTAATGCATCACTCATAATTAAGCAGCCACCAGAAGAGCACTGCTGTAGGACAAGTCAAAAGAACAGAAGTTCGCACAAACAATAACGTCATCAGTATGAAAACTAACCCCTAGAGAGGGAGCAAAATGGATTAATATGTATCACTATAACAACTAAGCTAGCCATAGGTCAAGAACGTGGTCACAATAACAGGGGTCGGACAATGGAGCCTACCGCGCTACATGTCGATCTGCACCACCTGCGCATATATAAAGACAGCACAGAAGCAACCATCGTAGTTGCAGCGAGCTTCTTTGTTACAAACATAAACAGCAACTCGAGAATAGCTAACACAAGGCTGCTCCAGAGGTAATAGAAGACAACAGTTGCCACAAAATGGCACTCTCTTCTGCACGATGAACCTCACGATGTCTACACCCTTAGTAACTGCAAGAAAATGTGGTGAAGAGCTGCTCTTAAGACTATTTAAAGGTTCGGTCGACGAACCACATTGCACTTTCACAGTATACAAAAATGTCCTGGTAGCCAGCTTAACAGAAGTGGCAGGTATAACTATTCCTGAAGTTCTGGTCTACTGAAGCAGCAGAGTTCTTGCCTTCGGGTTGGATAGCCCGAACTGGCGCAGATACCCTGAACTCTGGAGGCTTTGTATGTGTCCGTCACAGCTTGGCCTCAAAACGACGATTCAAAATAACGGCCAGGTAACAATGCTACATTTCGCCATCTTGTGCGTTTTCTCTATTTAAGTTAACGGACAATGCCAAAATTATCCTCCCCCCCCCCCCCCCCCCACCCGCAACGGATGATCCTCTATGTAGACATTACCTCGGTAGTTTCTGCGTACCTGGAAAAATTAGTTTAGTAGTACTAATTGCTAACGACTTGTTAATTAATTGACCGACCGGTCTCTGATTGTTACCAAGTTACTCGGAATTTTATTGGGAGTTCGAATCTGTGATCAGAATTAAAGAATTAATTTTATTACTCTCTCTTCCTTTATGGTGATAACTCGTCTGGAGCGAAGCTGTGGCCTCGACACTTCGGTTATGTGCTTGAATAAGTCATTGCGTTACATCTTCATACGTCAGACTTTCTGGCGTCCCGTAGTTGCTGCTCTTGTAATCGCACCTATATTTTTCAGGATAACCACGTAACAATGATAGTGAAGTCCGAATATAGTCATGAAAGATTGTCATGAAGAGTTTATCATTTTCAGCAGGGTGCTGCTCCTCATTTTCTCTTTGCCTAACGCGCCGCGGGTACTAAGATGATTACACTTGTTCTCTTGTGATTTTTTCTTGTGGGGGCATGTATAGGCTCATAACGCTGTAATTGACGAATAGGTGTGTTAAACTCATCAACACCTATTGGATCGAGTTTTGGGTATCTTCTTGAAGGGAGTTAAAAAGTATATTCGAAAGAATGGTAGCCACTTGATTTTTGTTTGTGTAAGTGATCATTCAAGTCAAATAGAGGAATGGTGCCTTTGAATCTGCATATAAGAAATGTATTTTTCGTTAAACTTTCCGAAGCAATTTCAGACGGTGGTAACGGATTTAGTTGGTTGTCGTAAGGCTGCATTCACTGTGAAAACCGAGCTAAGTAGTGCAGTGGTTAGCACACTGGACTCGCATTCGGGAGGAAGACGGTTCAAAGCCGCGTCCGGCTATCCTGATTTAGGTTTTCCTTGATTACTCCAAATCGCTTCAGGCCAATGCCAGGATGGTTCCTTTGAAAGGGCACGGCCGACTTCCTCCCCCCATCATTCCCTAATGCAATGGGATCGATGACCTCGCTGCCTGGTCTCCTCCCCCGAAGCAAAAACCAACCCACTGCCTAAAATGTATTCAATCCGTAAAGTACACAGCGTATCACTTGTACGCCAGGACTGTTCGGTTGTTTGATTTCTCCATCAACTTATCCTGAATGTCGTACGGTAATATCAACATATTTCACTTATTTCCTGCCTTACTAGCAACATTGGTGGAATTCGTGGGAAGTAATAAGTGTAGCAGTGGATTCGAGGTGTTTTTTTGCCCACAGGATGACTCCGGACCCATTCGTCCGCAGCTCGTTCTGGACTGTGGTTTTCGGCGCTACAGCTTCCTGGGTAGGCGGGTGCACCATCAATCAGGGGATGGTACAGAAGTTTCTGTCGCTGCCCACCATGGCAGCTGCTCGGAAGTAAGTATTCTTCGGCAAAGTGTATTGTAGTTTTAGTCATTCCACGATGATTCATTGTAAGGTGCCGGGGCATGGGAACTTACACGTTAGCTTACCAACATTAGTATTAATAATAAATGGATTGGCAAGGGCATCAGTTCATGACTCTATTATGACAAACATGATGCACTCTCCAGCAGTATTCCCTGCATGTCTGCATGATTGAGCCACTAACTTAAAGCGTTGGTGAAAAGTGGAGGAAGTTGAGAATTGTGGAATATAAAGTCTGTAGCTGCCCGTAGCTCGCCGGGCCGCCGTGAGCGGCACCTAGCGGTCACCCGGTCACCGGAAACGCGGAACAATACGGCGCTTTTGGGGATAGGCCGGCATCCGTAGCCACCTGTGCTGGGCCACACGTGGCGTAGACGGGAATTTCGTTTGCCTAGGGGCGTTATGACCTACTCGATCATTGGCTACATCTCAGAAATGCCGCTGGAGGGATTTCGGCGATGATAGAGCGTTCGACATTGGCCGAAACTGAGTATTCTTCAGCCGCGTTTTCGTATGCGTGGGAGACGGGAGAAAGGTGGAGAGAGGGGACTTCGCCTTCAGCCATCGAGCAGTAGGGACTTGGAGACGGCTTCTTGGCCATCGCCTTCGAAGGGAGATATACGGTCTGTATCGCAGCACTGCACCAACGCGTGTTCCGTGCAGAGTTCTGCGGTTAGAGCTCTTTGTGTGCTCAGAAGCGAGATTTTCACCAACGCTTAACCACTTCCAACAACTTACCTAATATTCTTGATCTGGTAGTTATCCTTGCGAGGTACTGAGTATTTATCAACGTAGCTGCTGGTAACAGCGGCGCATAATTGCAAATTGTTAATGTGCCATTCCCAGGAGTGTGTGGACGGACAAAGAAATTAACATTTTTTTTGTAAATTTTGTCAGTTGTGGGAAATATCAAATTAAAATTCCAGTATTACAATCTAATCAACGACTTCATTTTAGCTAGCATTTACCCTGTCCCAGTAAGCTTTACTTGTAATCTAGTCACTGCACAGCTTGCCCAGACTGGAAAGAAAGAAGGTTTGAGGTCTTGTATGGCAGCGACGGACAAATAAGCTTACATCATTACGTACTGTACTGAATTACATTATGGCTACAAATTCCTGGGTAGACACTAGAGTTTGAAATATACACTATTTCAAAAAAAAAAAAAAAAGTTCGTTTCCAACATTCAAGGGCCGCGACATTGAGGTTACAAGGAACAGAATAGCAAACGTTTTTCTCTAGTCTCATAATTACCTATCAGCTGTTTTTTTTTCGGTAGAGGGTTTAATAGCTCTCAGCACTCGTGTAATTGCTCATAACACGAGGAAAAATCAAACGAATGTAAATGTCAGTCATGAGCAATTGCACAACATGGAATCAAATGATTATCCACTCAGAGCGCCATTTTCACTGTAGTACTTGAATGAGGGTCAAATGCATCCTATATTTCTGATCCGTGTGCTGTTAACAGATGAGACAAAGTTCGGATGAGGTGGGGTCTTAAACATCCACAATTTGCATGTTTTGAGTGAGGTTCATCCATATACCACATTTAATCACGCTCATCGAGTGCAGTTCTTCGTGAATGTGTAGGCAGATGTTGGTGGTGGCTGTTTAACTGGGCCGTACCTTCTAACTGGGTCATGAAATGACAGGCATTATTACAGTTTCCTCGCCAGAGCATTGCCAGAGTTTCTGGATGATGTCTTTCTCGCTACAAGGCAACGTATGTCGTTCCAGTATAACGGAGCACCGGCAAATTTCAGTCGTCCTGTGCGTCGATTCTCGAACCGCCAGATTCCAGAAAAGTGGGTTGGCAATGGTGGTCCTGTTCCATGGCCTACTCAGTTTTCTTTTTGATCCCCTGGACTCTTTTGTGTGACGAGAGATGTGCAACGTTGTTTACAAAACCACTGTTGAATCAGAAGAGGATTTGGTTGCCCGATAGCACCAGTGTCTGTAGGGATTTGAGGACACTCCTGCCATCTTTGACTGTTTTAGATAGAACATTATTCACCGCTGTAGCTTTTGCTTACAAATCAGTGGAGGCAATTTTGATCCTCTAATGTAAATGAAGTAATTATGTTGTGTTAATTTTGTTGTCTCTTGGCAATAAAGAACCCATTAAAAATGTGCTTTCATTGTCACAGGCAATCTCCCAGAGTTTCTTAGTTTAGTTAATTTTCATCCAGAGAAACTTTACCGGTTTGCAAAATCCTCATACGAAACTATGACATTAGAGAAATAAATTTGTTTCAGTGTCCGTGTACAACCCCTAAATGTTTGTCAGTTCAAATATGTACTCTGTATTCGAGCGAAAACCAGACCTTCTTTAGCGTATCAAGCATTCAGAACAAAAATGATCAGTCTTCTGCAAAATAATAAATGTTAAAATTTCTTAAAAGAAACATTGGAGTTCACCTTTCCGACAGACAATATGAATCATCGCTTTATAACGAAACGTCTTTGAAACATCTTGGCTAATAAGTCATGTTAATGATTTGTGGTTACTACTGGAGTAGTAGTATAACAGCACAAACTTGATTTTAGATTGGCCTCTTTAACAAACTGCATTATCTGCGATATCTAAGGATCAAACAGAAAAGCATGTAGTGAACTCGAGAAACTATTTTATGACATCAGATACCATAACCATTACCAATGGGATCTCCCCACGTTGGGCGTCACAAATGTTGTGAACTGTGAATATGTTGAAACTTCCTGGCAGATTAAAACTGTGTGCCCGACCGAGACTCGAACTCGGGACCTTTGCCTTTCGCGGGCAAGTGCTCTACCAACTGAGCTACCGAAGCACGACTCACGCCCGGTACTCACAGCTTTACTTCTGCCAGTACCTCGTCTCCTACCTGCCAAACTTTACAGAAGCTCTCCTGCGAACACTTGGTAGAGCACTTGCCCGCGAAAGGCAAAGGTCCCGAGTTCGAGTCTCGGTCGGGCACAGTTTTAATCTGCCAGGAAGTTTCATATCAGCGCACACTCCGCTGCAGAGTGAAAATCTCATTCTGGAAACATCCTCCAGGCTGTGGCTAAGCCATGTCTCCGCAATATCCTTTCTTTCAGGAGTGCTAGTTCTGCAAGGTTCGCAGGAGAGCTTCTGTAAAGTTTGGAAGGTAGGAGACGAGATACTGGCAGAAGTGAAGCTGTGAGTACCGGGCGTCATCGTGCTTCGGTACCTCAGTTGGTAGAGCACTTGCCCGCGAAAGGCAAAGGTCCCGAGTTCGAGTCTCGGTCGGGCACACAGTTTTAATCTGCCAGGAAGTTTCATATCAGCGCACACTCCGCTGCAGAGTGAAAATCTCATTCTGTGAATATGTTCTCTCTGCTGTCGGACATGAAATGACGAGCAGATGACTGATGCGATTGCTCCACGTTAGGACCCAACAATTAATTGGTATCAATAATTAAATGAAATCACACACAAGGGGTACCAAATTAAGGGGTTCATGTATGAATATAAAAGATTGCTTATAGGATCATAACATGAAAAAAGTATTTATTTTCGTGCTTTTTACACAAACCAAAACAAATTATAAATCTCAGGGCTGATTTGACTGGGCGTCGACACGACTCAGCTATTAAGGGGAAGGATGAGGGGACAAATCGTCTCACCAATCTTCGTCATCGTTCGTCGTGTAGCGCTGTCGGCCGCATGCTCTGCGTCGGTACGACACGTCGCCTCGAAGCTTTGCTGCGCGAGTCGGCTGCCCTCATCAGCAATCGTGGATTTGCGGCGGGTCCCAGGTACGATCTCCGCGTTGTTGCCCGTTATCGGTTGCGTGGCCGAAGCTGTGCTACCACGGCGTCGGAAGGCGGATGTTGGCGATGGGTGGAATAGCGCCCGTGTCCTCTTGCTTCCGCTGAGTCTCCACGACTCTCCCTCTCGCTTCCCCTCCATCTCTCAGCTCAACTCCTCTTCGAAATATTCTTCCTTTCCGCGTCGTCATTGGCAGACGAAATTTTCAATGCAGCCCAATGACAGATGGCCGTTTCATCGCCACACATTTCCGCGCGGGGTGAATGTTTCCTATCTGGTGTGGGTTGGCTTGTGCCTCGTGAACTGACATCTTTCTCGCCATTTCACGTTCTTAAGATGTTTTCCCGGATTCTGAGGCTGTTGGGAGAGCAGCTCCACAACACTCCTTTATAACTGCTCTCTCTGCGTGAGCTCTGGAGAGACTCATGTTTGGGCTCCGTTACAAAATCTGCCGGCACCCGTCAGTTATAAGGAATGTCCTCACTGTCGAGAAAAACATCTTCTTAAGAATGCTGCCTTCTTTCACACGCCTCTCTGCGCCAGTTCCCCACGCTTTTTGGTACACTCCTCCCTGTGCCCGCGGGGCGCTAGAATTGTCGGCACATTCCTCCTCTCCAAGGCAGGTAAAATGACTGCCGTCGGGTCAGAAGAACTCCGATGCTTTCGCGCGCACGTTCTTGGCGTCTCGCCCTAATGGCTGCAGGTGTCCATCAGCTCTCAGCACGGCACGCTTCTTGGTGTCAGGTAGGCCCTTTGCGTCGTGTTCCTCCTTGAGCGAGGTGCGAGTTTCCGCCTCGGCTTCTCGCTGTGTCCTTGCAGAATGGCTGCACCAGGGGTCACAGACAAAGATGCCGGGATCTCGCCCCAGAGTGTCCGGCTCGGCCGCTCGCGGCGTGTTCGCGAAAGTGGCCGCGGTCGGACGTATTACAAACAGGAAGGAGAATGAGAGCTACCTTGAAAAATACTGTTCTCTCAAAATACAGCGGTCGCAAAATTTAAAGTATCAGTTGTCAAAAAATATATAACCTCTCTGCTGTTGTGTAAAAGACTATTGCGGCAATGAAACCATGTTGACAGACAGGCAAACAAATCTTTGCTGAAAGGATGTTTTGCTTCGTCCACAAATAGATAACGACCCAGCATAGGAATAAGGGCAGCTAAGTGAATAAAAAAGAAGAAAAATGCTGTGGCGTCAAAGGCTACATCAACCTCTTTGACAGTGTAAAAGTGACAGTTATCTGGAGTGACGAAAGGAAAGAGTATTTTCTTGATTCGTCATTTAGTAATTAGGCTCGGAGTCGCCTTCGACTGCGTTACTAGGAGTTACACAGGTCAAGACGAGGTCATATTGTTTTGTGCTCAGTACTGAATGTTCATCTCTTTCCATATGATTTCTTTGGGGCCGCGATATTATAGGAACGGAACTTCGCGCGACAATAAGTGCTGGTATTATACCCCATAAAAGAAAGGTACGCAGAGGCACCATCGTGTAGCAGAGTGCAATGATGTGTCAACCACAGACATTGTGCCCTGCGTAATAATTTGCACCAAATTCTGATTTATTAAACTCCTCGTTCTGAAGATGGAGATACAGCGCTTATAGTTGTCTAAAACGTCCTGATTTTCCATTTGTTACGATCTGATAATCTCCAAATCAACTTTGCATCAGTCTGTTATGTGGATAAAAAATTACTCTTTCCAAATTTCTGGAACTCATACGTTGCAGTACGGGGTAAACTGAAGTTTTTATTGCATTATACAAAGTAATTTCGAATAATGAGGAAAAACTGCGGTAAAGGATCCCTGAGAGTATGGAAAAGTAGCTTTGATGACCACATGTACAGAAATGGCCCTCTCCCCCAAGCCTCTTCGCCACGGACCTTGCACACTTCGACACATATAGTCACGTCTCAAGGAACTACAGCGGAGGCGTATCTGTGAGAGGCCAGACTAACTTACGGTCCCAGAAAACAGACAGGAATATTTGTTTTAAAGCAACAGTTTGGATAACTGACTGATTTGACATTGTGACATTAACCAGTGTGGCCTTGCAATGTTGATAGTGTAAACGGCTGAAATCAGGGGGAAACTACAACCGCTACATTAATTCAGAATTTGTAGATTTGAAAGTATCTGGAGTAGAACCGAAACAGGCAGCCATTGCTTGCAATACGTAAATATAGATTCCAATTAGAATAAAACAGCACAAAAGAGTGATCGACATCGAGCTAAATGCGACTGAGAGCTATCGACTTCGATTATTGCAGCATTGAAATTTCTGTTTGTTTTAACGCTTTAATAGACGTCTACTTCAGAAAGATTCTGCCTACATTTTGTTTCAAACCGCTGTAGTCATTTGGAAAATATGAACAGTGGACTACTTTCTCGTATAACAGTTTAAAATGTTAGGCTGCGGAACGCTTGTACTCTCTCGACTTGGTTATTATTCTCTTTTATTGTATACTATGTACAACGCAGTGAGAAGAACTTTTAATTGCATATCACATTTTCGTTTCTCTTCTCAGCCTGTCAACATTCATACTATAGACAGGAACTTCATACTATAACATGCAATCCATTCTTCCTTTCTTTGATGTATTTGAATTCTTGTCTGTAATACTAAATATCTTAAACGTTCTGCAGGTCTCTGGCGGGATTCACTTTCGGGATAATGCTGATGAACCTCATTAGCATTTACTGCGGCTTTTTGATATACGCAGCGTATCAAGACTGCGACCCAATTACGACTAAAGTAAGTAATACCTAGTTCACCTTGCACATACGAAGACTATTTCGAAAATAAGTTCCGATCGGTCGTGAAATGGAAACCACCGTGAAAATCCGATGAAGTTTTGGACAGAAGTGTTGGGTAGTGACCCTAGCACACCCATTGATCGCGGCACTCTTCTCTCTTCAATTCAGAGTGCTCAGGGTACACGTAAAGTTGCCTAGAAAACAGTGTCTTCCGCCCACTATGAGGGCCTGGTGAGAGATTTCGCCTGATGTCGTGCAGCCCACGTGACATAACTGTCATCCGTTTCTTTCTTCATGAAGATTTACGGCCGCACTCTGCGGCGCCAATGAAGATGCTCCTGCAGAATTTTCAGTGGGAAATGTTTGATCACCCACAGCACAATTCATAATTGGCTCGTCCTGAGTTTCATCCCAGCTCGCATGAATCGCTTGCTATGAAGACAACATTTCGACACGGACAACGAACTGTGGATGAGCGTAGAGAATTGGCGAAAGCCTCAGGTGGCTGCCTTCTATGACGAAAGTTGGTAATATGTTGCGACAAATGTCTAAGTCGGAGCGGCGACTATGCAGAGAAGTAGCTGAAAGGTGTAGCTAACTACTGCAAATAAAACATTTTCGATTTTTACGGTAGTTTCCATTTCGCGAGCTATCGAACCTTAGCTTCCGAATAGGAGCGCAAACATCAACGTCTTGAAAAACCTGATCGAGGTCTGGTTATTGTGTAATTTGTAAGAAATTCAATTACTGTTTGAGTGGTATGGCCATTTTAGATTAGTAATGTGTTACTATTGTTGCTCAGCTAAAGAAGTATTTCTTTTCAGAATTGGTCAACGTGATCATTAGACTGGACTATTATTTCACACGATAGGATTTCAGGATTAGATGTACAGTCTAAAATGACTTTAGAGTATGATAAAGAATACGACAGCTTGCAATGAGACACGACTTTTAAGATGAGAACTAATTTTCGGTAGATCGTAGTTGTTTTCTGGCTCACGATACTACACACCGCATACGTGCACAGAAATTTCATTGCCATTAGATTCAGGAAAGGCTATAATAGATAATTTTAAAGCGGGGGCAACCACAACTAAAATAGTTACAGATGATTGATTGAAAATTCATACAGTAGACAGTTGTTTCAACACAGGTGTTGAACATAAGCTACGAGCGTCCCGTGTGTTGTAGAAGCGTGTGTTGTGACTGCTGTCGGAGCAATGATATACTGACGGGAATTGGACGGTTCACGTACAAATTCAGTTTTATTACTATGACATTTTTTGAGAATTTTACAAAGCGATATAATAAAGTTACAAAAGCACAGGTGTATAAATACAATTTTGCTTAAATTTGTTGCCAACGTAGATAATGATAATAAATAAGATACACAATAGGTTGTGGATGTATTTTAAATTAAAAGATAACGTGTATTTAATGAACGAAATAAGAGATGGCAGTTTGACTTAAAAGGCGAGGCCGCCAATTGTGAAATTCAGATTCGATACATACTGCGCATAATAAAAGCTCATGGCCAGAGGTGTAATGTGGCAAAGCACCAAGATGCACTTCTCAGCCGTTGTCGAGAAAATCGACAGTTAAAAGAAACCGTTGTGGTGAAATACTCTCTACGGTTAATGATTTTCTACAGCGTCGTGGCGCAGCGGTAAGCGCTCGGGTTCGTAATCCGAAGGTCGCCGGATATATATATATATATATTTGTAATTCAAATATATATTTGAATTACAAAAAACTAATAATAAAAAAAGTTGCATGCCGCGAATTAATGAATTGCTTATGCATGTTGGTGAAGGCGTATCGCTCTCCAATTGTACCGTCTCCATTTTTCCGTTTGTTTAACAGGGTGTACCAAAGCTCTCACGCCCGCACTGATTTTCGACGATGTTATAAGTTGCGCTAGGTACAGCATCTACCTTCTTTCGAAGTTAGCAGGCAACTACGCTATTATGCGGCGGCTCGTTTCGGCCCATTCAACATCTGTCCATCAAGTGTAACGAGCGAGTAACGGAGTTTATATTTCATACCTGCCACAGCAAATTTGAGTTCGTGGGGTCTCTATTCTAATTCGAACGTTTGACTTAGGCTATACGTATTCGTTTCGGAATATCGTTTCTACGTCTTTCGTTAACTATACGTGGTAAACATTATGAAGACAATAACATTTGTGAAATACAACCTTGTTTGCGGAAAACATAATGATGTTCGAAGTCGCCAGTTTTTCCACGACAAACGACTTTCAACAACTTATTATATGCATAATTGTTGCAACTGATTGCCGGGAATTATATATATGTGTGTGTGTATATACATACACATTTGAATTACAAAAAACAAATACTAAAAAAAAAGCTACATGGCGCGAGATTCGATCCGGCGACTTTCGGATTACAAACCCGAGCGTTTACCGCTGCGCCACAACGCTGTAGAAAATTATTAATCGTAGAGAGTATTTCACGGCAACGGTTTCTTTTTAACTGTCGGTTTTCTCTACAACGGCTGAGAAGTGCATCTTGGTGCTTTGCCACATTACACCTCTGGCCATGAGCTTTTATTATGCGCAGTATGAATCGAATCTGAATTTCACAATTGGCGGCCTCCCCTTCTTAGACATGATGTGACAGTCCCTTTATACCTTCTTTGCGTGTGGGTATATCTGTTACAAGTGTTGTCTGGACTATGGTAATAATAATGTATTAATTAGGTACAACGTGATTTCGAACTTAGGGTAACAGTTAAGATGGGGAGTTGATCTAGTATATCATAGTCAGCTGCATCCGGTACGACGACTCGGTAATCTTCGAGCCAGTCACACCTATGCATCGAAGGAAGAAGAAACGTCACATCCACTTTGGCCGGCGGTGTTCCACAGGTGCCGGGTGTGAGCTTCTGGTGATCGATCAATATACGGACGGTTAATGCTGTTTGTGGCTGGTCGCGCGGGGTAGCTGCGCCGTCTAAAGCACCTTCTCACGGTCCGTGCGGCTCCCCACCCCCACCCACCTGTCGGAGGTTGAATCCTCCCTCGGGCATGGGTGTGTATGTAGTCCACAGCGTAAGTTAAAGTTGTAGGCTTAGGGACGATGACCTCAGCGGTTTGGTCCCCTAAGACCTTAAGACAAATTTCCAGATTTTGTTTCTGGATGACGCTGAATCTGTCGTCCGATGATGTCCCATATGTGCGCGATTGGAGACAGATCTGGTGATCGGGCATGGCAAGGCAACATGTCGACACTGTAGAGCTGCACAACAGTCGAATCACCAGACTGACGTACAAATTTGCAGCCAGATTGGGTTCTCTTCCTGTCGTACGGAATACCACCCAAGACCATAACAAACTGGTTGGAGGCTCTCAACTGGCGTCCTTGCCAACACACTGTAACTGCTAGCACTGAGGCAGATCCAACTTTCGCCAGAAAACGCAACAGACCTCCACCATGCCCTCCAATGTGGTTTCACTTGACCCCACTGCAGTTGCACGTGGCGGTGGTTTGAGGTCGGTGGAATGCCCTCTACAGGACGTCTGGTTCAGACCTATCCTTGAAGTAACCGATTTGTGACAGTTTTTTGTTCACTAAGGTGGCAACTGCTGCTCAATGTGCTGCTGCAAATGCAGAATGCTCCAGAGCCATTCGCCGAACACTCTTCATCTTCGATAGTGACACGAGACCGTCTGGAACCCGCTCTTCTTACGACTATATATTCTTGTGACCACCGCTGCTAGAAATCATGTACAGTGGCTGCATTCCTGATAAGTCTTTCTACAATAACGCAGGAAGAACACCCAGCTTCCCGTAGCCGTATTTCTCATCTTGTTAAAACTCAGCAAGGTGCTGATAATGGCACCTTCGTCCTCTTAAAAGCATTTTTGAGTAACATCAGCTCACCAAGTTCTGTCTCAAAGGTAACTAACTGTCACGACCATTGCAGCGTGTATCTAAGGCCACCCTGATTTGCATCCTCACAATGCCACTCGCGAATGGCGCGAAATTTTAATAGTTATCACAGCTGTAGGAAGTTGCCTACTATGTTTCGTTTGTATCGCACAAATTCTTCGTGGTATTGTAATTTTTTTCCGTCAACGTAGTTGTATGCGCTGTGTTACTTTAAGTCACTGATTGGTAATTATTAAGATCGTATTTTGATATTTAGTGGTAAAATGAACAAGTGTGTATGAAACTGACGAAATAGCAACTGATGATAGCAAAATTTCTTCAAGATTAACATTCTACAATCTGCTTAAAAGAAGAAGTCTCACAATAAATAATAGGTTCACACTAATCGCCCCGAGCGAGGAGGTATAGTGATCAAGTGCTGGACCTATATTCAGGATGATGACAGTGAAAATCCGCATTGGCCATCTACCTCTTAAGTTTTCCTCGATTTCCCTAAATCACTTATGGCGAGTGTTGGGATGGTTTCAGCCCCAATTTAATTCCCTTTACTTCTCCCAACACTCTCTGATGACCTAGTCGTCGAAGGTATGTTGGAGACTTTCGAACATATCTGCAGATAAAGAATAATCAAATAAACTCACAAAAATAAACGTACATTCTTTATGTGCTGTTAAGATGATGTATTTATCAGCAGTTAACACGTCCACAGCAAACAGCCTCACGACATACATTCGTTCAGCGTTTCACATTCAGATGGATGCGCCGCGCCTACTTCATCACATATTCATTGTTCTATTTCCTGGAATGGCGTGCGTGTAGATTGCTCGAGTCACACGCTGACGTGACACTGAGATTGTACTGATGTTTTCCAGGAGATATCTCGTCCAGACCAGCTGCTGCCCTTCTACGTGATGAGCGTGGCTGGACACGTCCCAGGATTGCCGGGGCTCTTCGTTGCTGGAATATTTGGAGCCGCACTTAGGTAACTGAGTAACAGTATCGTGCCTGACGACTACGAGCTGCAGTGCTTCGAAAGTGATAGCAAATAAATGAAAGCAATAAACACAGCTGAGGGGAAGAAAAACAGCGAAACTCATTTTTGCTCTCCATATTTCCAGTGCTATCGAAGCAACGACATTAACACAGAGTTAGTTTTTGACGTAAGACTAATGCAAAAACCACTTTTCGTAACCTGGGAGACGCACATTATAGATTCCTGAGAGTGGATACAGATATTACTGTCTCGTGCAAGTGAATAGTTAAAGATTCTACGTACTAACCGAGCACTGGTCATCTTACTATCGGGTGACTGTCCACAATAAGTGTCACAACTTGTGAAAGCAGATCTTTGGTTATTTTATTTGAATTTGACCAGATAGTAATAATTCTATACATCGCTCTGGTTTTCGCCGTGGTTTTTTCAGAAAAGAGCTATCATAACTCTTTATGGCTGTTGTTGCAGAAACTGGGAATCCTAAAAGCACTCTCCAAGTGTTCACGGTAATCGTGATTAAAAACATTGATCCATTACCACTGAATTGCCGGGATCAGTGTTTAGAAACAATAAAAAAATACAATATATACTTTAGTTCAAGATAATGTATGTACAGAGTGGTGTGTACTTGTGTGGATGACTCTTCTCCAACAGATTTCCAGAAAGATAAATGACAGGAAATTGATTCCAAGAAAAAAACTTCCAGGTCAAAAATCAAATGGTTCACTGCATCACAGCTCTCTTGTTCTGTATGCGAATTTATCGCATTGGTTTAGACCGTTTTACAGTAATGTAGCACTCATATGCATATATTATGACCAATTAACTTGTTTTAATGTAACTTAACGTACGTTTGGATCGGACGCAATTCGCACAATAATACATTGTCAGCTTGTACAGAACTACTAATACATCTGCTTCTAGTTCAGGTTTCACTATAATCGTGGGTAATATGTATATGCAATGACTTGTTCGTAAGATTTGGTTCATGTTGTATCACCACAATAAAAAGTAAGCTTAAGCTCCAATACAAATCCCTTTGTATAATGCACTAATTCATCGATAGGGTAATATCAAAGCTTGATTATCAAATTTGTAATTGGTTTACTTTGCTAATAACTCTAGCAAATTATTACTCTTTCAATTATAATAATACACTCCTGGAAATTGAAATAAGAACACCGTGAATTCATTGTCCCAGGAAGGGGAAACTTTATTGACACATTCCTGGGGTCAGATTCATCACATGATCACACTGACAGAACCACAGGCACATAGACACAGGCAACAGAGCATGCACAATGTCGGCACTAGTACAGTGTATATCCACCTTTCGCAGCAATGCAGGCTGCTATTCTCCCATGGAGACGATCGTAGAGATGCTGGATGTAGTCCTGTGGAACGGCTTGCCATGCCATTTCCACCTGGCGCCTCAGTTGGACCAGCGTTCGTGCTGGACGTGCAGACCGCGTGAGACGACGCTTCATTCAGTCCCAAACATGCTCAATGGGGGACAGATCCGGAGATCTTGCTGGCCAGGCTAGTTGACTTACACCTTCTAGAGCACGTTGGGTGGCACGGGATACATGCGGACGTGCATTGTCCTGTTGGAACAGCAAGTTCCCTTGCCGGTCTAGGAATGGTAGAACGATGGGTTCGATGACGGTTTGGATGTACCGTGCACTATTCAGTGTCCCCTCGACGATCACCAGTGGTGTACGGCCAGTGTGGGAGATCGCTCCCCACACCATGATGCCGGGTGTTGGCCCTGTGTGCCTCGGTCGTATGCAGTCCTGATTGTGGCGCTCACCTGCACGGCGCCAAACACGCATACGACCATTATTGGCACCAAGGCAGAAGCGACTCTCATCGCTGAAGACCACACGTCTCCATTCGTCCCTCCATTCATGCCTGTCGCGACACCACTGGTGGCGGGCTGCACGATGTTGGGGCGTGAGCGGAAGACGGCCTAACGGTGTGCGGGACCGTAGCCCAGCTTCATGGAGACGGTTGCGAATGGTCCTCGCCGATACCCCAGGAGCAACAGTGTCCCTAATTTGCTGGGAAGTGGCGGTGCGGTCCCCTACGGCACTGCGTAGGATCCTACGGTCTTGGCGTGCATCCGTGCGTCGCTGCGGTCCGGTCCCAGGTCGACGGGCACGTGCACCTTCCGCCGACCACTGGCGACAACATCGATGTACTGTGGAGACCTCACGCCCCACGTGTTGAGCAATTCGGCGGTACGTCCACCCGGCCTCCCGCATGCCCACTATACGCCCTCGCTCAAAGTCCGTCAACTGCACATACGGTTCACGTCCACGCTGTCGCGGCATGCTACCAGTGTTAAAGACTGCGATGGAGCTCAGTATGCCACGGCAAACTGGCTGACACTGACGGCGGCGGTGCACAAATGCTGCGCAGCTAGCGCCATTCGACGGCCAACACCGCGGTTCCTGGTGTGTCCGCTGTGCCGTGCGTGTGATCATTGCTTGTACAGCCCTCTCGCAGTGTCCGGAGCAAGTATGGTGGGTCTGACACACCTGTGTCAATGTGTTCTTTTTTCCATTTCCAGGAGTGTATAAATGAATTCCAAGTGCAGTTTTTAGCTGAATAAATTGTATTGAAGTTAATAGTCGCATTTCGAATTGGAGTAAAAAATAATTAAAACCTCCTAGAATTCCAGAAATAGAAAACTGGGAACTGGTAAACTTATGCAAAGCATATGGGAAATGGACATAGCGCAAACGGCATTGACCTCGAATCTGGACCGCCTGGAGGAGCATTTTCCTCTGCAGAGGTAGCCACAGAAGGGCACAGTACATGCAGTAAGTGTGCATATCGACATTTGTTGTGATAGGAAATCGAGTTGAGTACATTGCTTCAGGGAAATCTAATATGTTTTGATTTATGATGTTTTCATCGTATTAATTCGATTCAAGTTAAATGTCGCAACAAAACGGTTCGTTTAAATTGCTGCATATGTGTACTTCTGAGTACACGTCTCATAACGACAGTAACCCAGCAACGTATCTAGGAGACACACTACTCCGCAGTTTAAAGAAGATCATGAAAGTGCTGAGAGTCATTATAAAACACTCAGAAACGTTGCGACAAATTCACAAAGGACGGTTTTTTCGACTCTGCTATGATGGAGCTTCTTATTATTTGGTTTCATGTTGTGGTTTACTATAACGCTCTGTCGTGTTATTTAGTTTGCATCTGTTTGGTGAATGCATAATCATGTACTGCAGCACATATACACTCCTGGAAATGGAAAAAAGAACACATTGACACCGGTGTGTCAGACCCACCATACTTGCTCCGGACACTGCGAGAGGGCTGTACAAGCAATGATCACACGCACGGCACAGCGGACACACCAGGAACCGCGGTGTTGGCCGTCGAATGGCGCTAGCTGCGCAGCATTTGTGCACCGCCGCCGTCAGTGTCAGCCAGTTTGCCGTGGCATACGGAGCTCCATCGCAGTCTTTAACACTGGTAGCATGCCGCGACAGCGTGGACGTGAACCGTATGTGCAGTTGACGGACTTTGAGCGAGGGCGTATAGTGGGCATGCGGGAGGCCGGGTGGACGTACCGCCGAATTGCTCAACACGTGGGGCGTGAGGTCTCCACATTACATCGATGTTGTCGCCAGTGGTCGGCGGAAGGTGCACGTGCCCGTCGACCTGGGACCGGACCGCAGCGACGCACGGATGCACGCCAAGACCGTAGGATCCTACGCAGTGCCGTAGGGGACCGCACCGCCACTTCCCAGCAAATTAGGGACACTGTTGCTCCTGGGGTATCGGCGAGGACCATTCGCAACCGTCTCCATGAAGCTGGGCTACGGTCCCGCACACCGTTAGGCCGTCTTCCGCTCACGCCCCAACATCGTGCAGCCCGCCTCCAGTGGTGTCGCGACAGGCGTGAATGGAGGGACGAATGGAGACGTGTCGTCTTCAGCGATGAGAGTCGCTTCTGCCTTGGTGCCAATGATGGTCGTATGCGTGTTTGGCGCCGTGCAGGTGAGCGCCACAATCAAGACTGCATACGACCGAGGCACACAGGGCCAACACCCGGCATCATGGTGTGGGGAGCGATCTCCTACACTGGCCGTACACCACTGGTGATCGTCGAGGGGACACTGAATAGTGCACGGTACATCCAAACCGTCATCGAACCCATCGTTCTACCATTCCTAGACCGGCAAGGGAACTTGCTGTTCCAACAGGACAATGCACGTCCGCATGTATCCCGTGCCACCCAACGTGCTCTAGAAGGTGTAAGTCAACTAGCCTGGCCAGCAAGATCTCCGGATCTGTCCCCCATTGAGCATGTTTGGGACTGAATGAAGCGTCGTCTCACGCGGTCTGCACGTCCAGCACGAACGCTGGTCCAACTGAGGCGCCAGGTGGAAATGGCATGGCAAGCCGTTCCACAGGACTACATCCAGCATCTCTACGATCGTCTCCATGGGAGAATAGCAGCCTGCATTGCTGCGAAAGGTGGATATACACTGTACTAGTGCCGACATTGTGCATGCTCTGTTGCCTGTGTCTATGTGCCTGTGGTTCTGTCAGTGTGATCATGTGATGTATCTGACCCCAGGAATGTGTCAATAAAGTTTCCCCTTCCTGGGACAATGAATTCACGGTGTTCTTATTTCAATTTCCCGGAGTGTAAAAGTAGCAATTTGTTTTGGCAGCCAACACACGACTTAAAATGTACCGCTAGTTTGCTTATCGTTAACTGAAACCTGTTGCCTGAAAATGAACTGAGTCCAGCTTTCAGTGTGAAACACAAGAAAGCCCGTGGAACGTATGACTCCAGACGTATAGGAAGCGATAGAGGTTTTACGGTTGCATGTCGGGCGTACGGTTGTTTCTAGCAGTTTCTGGATAGCAGTATTTACGAAATCATCATTAGGAACTATCTCTGGGAGCATCTCGTGGATAACTCTGACTTTTAATTTAATTCCTGCTTCACAGCGAGATAAAAGACAATCCAGTCCATTTCTCTTATTATCGTAATTGAAAATTTGTTTTGGTCTCATTCCATTTGTCGAAAGTGACGCAGTGCAGCAGATTTAAAAGTAATGTTTAGGTTTGTACTTTCATTGGGCTTAATGCATAAAATAACTACTGAAACTAGTTCCTTCTCGAATATACGGCAATTGTATCTGCGCCAAATTTAATTTCATAGGTTTCACATGATCTGAGAAAGATCATCCAACAAGACAAAGGGACTAATGTCAGATTTTTTCTTGTTTTTCTCAAACCAGAACTAACTATTTTAACCTGCAGATACCTTGTGTAATTACTGAGATAAGAATTACTATTATAATGAGCTTTCACGGCCCGCATCAATGGAAGTAATCGTAAATTTATAAAAATGAAGAATATGAACGAATATAGGTTCAAAACAGACATATTAACGCAGTACGTATCTCTTATTTTGGATTAAGCACTGTTAAGCTGAAGTATTGTAATTAAAAAATTCCATTTATTTCCGAATTACTTTGTATTAGGTTCTTTTTTTCACTAATAACCTACAGAGAACATACTTAAAAGCAGGGGCATACGCAAACTGAAGAACTGTTCACACAGAATAATGCGCAGAGCTCTAGTATGCGTGTATGGCAAGCAGATGAGCCACACAGGGTCAGAGCCCGGTCAGCAGGTGAAACCCTTCGGCTAGTACACTAGTGACTTACTGTGGCTTTTGCGTGGTTTCTTATTACCCTCCTAGGCAAATGCCAGATCGTTCCCCATCTCCGCCGCACCAATCACCCGTAAGAATAAAGAAAAAGTAGCCGCAAACATTGTGCAACTTCTCGTTTATTGAAATGCAACTCTTATCCTTCCGCAACATCAATGCGCGTTCGGAAAGAAATACTCGGAACTTCGTGGATAATCGCTGTACAAAATGTTAGCGCCTGTAAATTAGGTATTTTGGATTTGAAATATTTTACCCGCCGGGATGGCCGAGCGGTTCTAGGCGCTACAGTCTGGAACGGCGCGACCGCTACGGTCGCAGGTTCGAATCCTGCCTCGGGCGTGGATGTGTGTGATGTCCTTGAGTTAGTTAGGTTTAAGTAGTTCTAAGTCCTAGGGGACTGATGACCCCAGAAGTTAAGTCCCATAGTGCTCAGAGCCGTTTTTTTAAATATTTTGTTGTTGTTGCAGTTCCATGTCTGGTTGCCTTAACGCGCTATCCGGGACAATCTACGAGGATTTCCTGCTACCTCTGATGCCTGGCAAGAAGTCGGACGTCGTGGTGAACCTTATAATGCAAAGCATCGTACTGGTTGTGGGCGCAGTCACCGTAGCGTTGGTGTTCGTCGTCGAGAAGCTTGGCACCGTACTTGAGGTGAGACATGTAGCAAGGTAGGGAAATGGATGACTTTGACAAGTAGATAAATCCGATCACTAAGGAAACGAGACGATTAAAATTTTCGCTGCTGTTATTAACCTTTGCCTCAAAGTCTCCGGATGCCACTAACGAGATGCGTGATGGATGAGATTTGCTCTCATGTAGAGATCGCCTTACCAGATCCCATTTGGCATAAACTTAAATAGGTTACAACTTCCTTATGATAACGTATTAAGATACAAAATTAACATTTCACTCTGCTGCTACTGAAACGTTCATTCCTATATAACAAAAATGCAAATGTGCAGGTCCAGAGTCGTTTTACTGTTTGAAGGCGAATGTTTGGTTGCGGTGGATTTCTCAGACTGATGACCGTTTTGCGAGTACCGATTTTTATTTCTTCGTTTCTTGGTCCATGTTATCGATGGGTCTATCGCCGTATAAATGGTGCAGGTACGAGATTTTCCACGTCCGTTTCAGCGAGGCGATCGATGCCATTGGCTGTGTCATTGCCACAAAGCTGTTTACTTCTGCAGACAAGTTAGGTAACACAGGCTACAGACGTTCCATAAGTTTTCCGACGGGCAGAATATTCCATCAAATTTTGAACGTGACCCAGAATATCAAATTTCATTTTCTGATATTTCGGCTACTATCCGCACAGCCATATTCAGAGCGAGTCGATGAATGACTTAAAACCACTTGATGCTATTATATACACTGTATCATGGTTCCTACATCTATATCTACGTCTACATCCATACTCCACAAGCCACGTGACGGTGGGTGGCGGAGGGTACCTTGAGTACCTCTATCGGTTCTCCCTTCTATTCCAGTCTCGTATTGTTCAATTCATTATCCGATTCGTCTTGGTTAGAAGTCGAAATATCGGAGAATGAAATATATTTGGGAAGATACCTCCGATTTCTCCTTTGCTAGCGTTAGGTGATACGTAAATGAACGATTTACTGAACTCGTAATTCTATTATTAATTCTCCAAATGCGATTATTATGCTCTTAATGACGTCTGACTATGAAATCTATTCCTCTGTTGAAGAATCGGATTGGGAGAGCTCACTTGCCTCACAGAAAGTAGTTATGCGTGGAAATTATACACATAAAGTTAACCCCACTAAAATTTGTGACTTTGTCGTAGGAAAGGGTTTCAATTACATTATATGTAGTCTGAAATAGCGGGAAAAATAATCACAATTCTTCTCAGTGGCAACATATATTAAAAATTCGAATTAACGAGGTAATGCCTCTTGAGTGTGAAAAATTAATATCTCAATGAGAGAAATGTGTACAACACAAATTTACAGCTATGAAAGCTGATTGCCACTCCCCTTAACTGAATGACAGCACAAGACTCTAGGTCACGTTCTTTCCACCAAAATCTGTTCAGAAAACGAAATACTAGAATTTGCTGCAATGTTCACTAGGTCAATGGCCACCCGTTTAACTTCTACAAATTGCAAGGCTGTTCGTGCAATTACCTATTCCGCTCTTCTGCTCAACAACTGAGTCCCCAGCCGGCTGTCCTCGTAATGATGTTATGCCGATCAGGTGTGATGTTGCTGCAACCACCGCCCCGCTCGTTCACGACGCAATTCCGTGATATTATCAGGAGTTCAGGACAAGGAGTACAACTACACTACAATTACTCGTATCGTGCGGTGGAGAGTACTGTGCGGTTATTGGTCGGACGCTGAAACGCGAGTGTTCTTATTTCTGCCACTGTCGGCCGGCCGGAGTGGCCGAGCGGTTCTAGGCGCTTCAGTCTGGAACCGCGCAACCGCTACGGTCGCAGGTTCGAATCCTGCCTCGGGCATGGATGTTTGTGATGTCCTTAGGTTAGTTAGGTTTAACTAGTTCTAAGTTCTAGGGGACTAATGACCTCAGCAGTTGAGCCCCATAGTGCTCAGAGCCATTTGAACCATTTTGAAAGTGTCTGTACACCTACCAGTGAATATTAACATAGGCTGCATCCATCCCTCGTGTCTATGACGGCCTAAGCTCTGCCGGGGGACACATTTAAAGAGGTGCCTGAGTGTCTGGAAGAACGGCAGTATGTTCATCCTAAGAGGTGAAACCAGAGTAGGTAGTGACCTAGGACACTTTGGTTCGAATGGCTCTAAGCACTATTGGACTTAACATCTGAGGTCATCAGTCCCCTAGACTTAGAAGTACTTAAACCTAACTAACCTTAGCACATCACACACATCCAGCCCGGGGCAGGATTCGAACCTGCGACCGTAGCAGCAGCGCGGTTCCGGACTGCGCCTAGAACCGCTCGGCCACAGCGGCTGGCGGACACTTGGGTCTGGAGCGAATTCGACTTTCAAGTCATTCCCGAAGTGTTCCACCTTGCATAGTTCGGGACTCTGGGCAGGTCAGATCGTTTCAGGAATGTTATCGTCCACAAACATTGCCTCTCAACTGCTGCTTTATGATACGGGGAATTTTCATGCTGACACAGTCGTCGTCTCACAACCCTTCCTCTACTTTGCATCATACACGGTACTGTAAAATGTGGTCATGTCCTTTCGAATTTAACACTTTCTTTTGTGCAATTAGTGGACCACGCCCTCACACGAATAGCACCCACATTTTCGTTACTTTACCGTTCACAGTACATATTATGACAGGTGATTACGCTAGTTGGTTACGTGTTCCATAGATCATTTGAAAGATTCTTTTATTGCTTTACGTGGAACGAATCAGTTTACGGGATATGTATACATGATTACTCTTAACGTTAATGAATACTATTTTTATGTCTTACTCACGCAACTACACTTAAAAAACAAGGCCTTTTTGTAATCCTCCTAGCCCAAACCCTACCACTATTTCCACAGAGTACAGCGTGATTCAGAATACAGAAGAACTCTTTTCCAGCCATACAATGTCCAGCTTTTTACACAACTTCACGCATCGCTTAACATTTTATGTGGCGTATGACCAGCTTCTCTGCCACTGTATCCAGTTTTCAACTCCCTACTCTACTATCTAGACTGCTGGTACCGTTGTAGAACTCGAAATTGATTCCTCCCACTAATTTCATGATATTCCTTACAACCACCCTCCCCAATGCTTGACGGTCCCTGTTCGTCAGTTCACAAGGTCTGCCTGCTATCGCCACTTCAGTCAGATCCCCAACAGTCGATTTGGGGATCTTCAGAAGAGTTGTTATGTGCTTGACTGATTTATTGCTCAGGTGACATCCAGTGAACTGAGCTCTCCTGACCGTCGCATTTTGCTGTTATTGCTTCTCTACTACTGGTAGTACCCCCTGCCTCCATTTATACTGGCGTACGCCTCTCGCAACATGTTGTGGTCAACGCAACATTATGTCGATTTTTACCTCATAATCATCTATAAGATTAAACAGACATAGTCCCTAATGTTCTTTCAGCCGTGCGCGGCTCGTGTTAATCCCGTTTATTGTTTGTCATCTTATCTTACGGTACTGCCGCCTCGTTTTCTTATTCCATTTACTGGCGTCGCTAACTTCCTGCCTTACCTGCTCGTGAGTGGCAGCAGTAGAACTTATCGGCAAGTGCACCGTCGTACCATCTCTGGAGCCACCGATAGTATTTCCAGGTCGTCGTGTGCCTGGAGTTCAGTTGGGAGCTCAGTCGGGACGCAGCAGCAGTGAAGTCGGGGATGGAGCGCCAGTGAGGTGCGGACAGCCAGTGCTCGCCGACCGCTGGCGACACACATGAACTGTCCGATGGAGGGAGATGGGAGCGGGACGACCGTTGGTTGGTGGTTCGGTTGACCGTCTCATCGGTCGACGTATATTTGGTCTTTTGACTATTTCTGGGCCTCGTCAGTTGGTCCTCTTGCCGGGCGTGGGTCGGTTCCTTCCTTGTGCAGAGATGTCGTTGCCAGTGAGCAAGAGTTAGCTCTGCTTGGCTGGGTCCGAGCCAGTGTGACCGGGTCGCCGTGTCTCCGAATTCCGGACGGACATGGAGTTGAGTCGGGTTGGAGCTGCAGTCACTCCGAACAGCCAAGACTCACCCGACCGTGGTGGACACACGTAACTTCAGTGGGAACGACCTGGGTTGGTCGTTCGGTCGGTCGTCTCATCGAACGACGTGTATTTCGTTGCCGACCGCTTGTGGAAAGTCTCCGTGTGTCGAATTGATTCGTCCTTGTTGTTCCACAGTGATTGCTTTTACGATTGTTCGAGTTCTTGTGCAAGTGTGTTTACGTGGAACCGTGTGTAGCGTCTGATTTCCACTGGACAGATGAATGCTATCTGAGTACTGGAGTAGGCAGTTGGTCGGTTGCGACAGAGGGAATGGATTAGGTTGTTGGTTGGTTCTTCACCCGTCCCTAGGTCGTGTTGCAACCCGATTGTTCAGTGCTACGCTTGGATGCCTGTATCACCTGAAGTGTTGTTAGAGCTTTTCCCCAGGTCGACCCTTGGAACACTTCTGAGCACGACTGCTTGTTGTTTGGGATTGTCATTTTATTTGGTCGCAGGTACTGTCCCAGGCCTTCAACCATATATTAATATTGTCTGTTTATGTTATGTACATGGCCTTCAGTCGAATTTCATGACAACTTTTTTAAGATTAGGCCTTCAGCCGCGTTTCATTTAAAATTGTTCTAGCTCTGTATTTAGGCCTTCAGCCGCGTTTGTTTCAAAATCTGTGGCTTTAATATGTAAATCCTTGTCTGTAAGGTTTCTCTTTAATTGTATGGAATTCTTCAAACGGCCTTCTGTCGCGTACTGTACATGTTTATTTTAAGGTTGTCTTGAATTATTCTTGAGTAATTGGGCCTTCAGCCGACAAGATACTTCAAGTTTTCTTAAGATGTTTTTCTGTTCTACTGTCTAAAAGCTTATCTTTAAGTCTCTCTTTTATTAGTAAAGAATTTCTTTTTAATTGGGCTTTCAGCCGAAGAATTAACTTGAATTTTCCTTAATATGGCCTCTAGCAGGAATTTGTAAATGCTTGGCCTTTAAAGAATGTCCTTAGCTGATCTGAAATATTATTTCGGCTTTTAGCCGAGAAGTTATTTCAATTTTACTTAAGTAAGGCCTTCAGCTGTTACTCTAAATCCTAGTGTTTTAAAAGCAATCATTTATACTTATTCTGAAGAAGTTACTTGGGTCCTCAGCCGTGAACTGATCTTTGTTGTTTTAAAGAGAAAACGTGCATTGGTTTGAGGAATGAAGTTGTATTTGTTCTTGTGTAATAGATCTTGGCCCCTTTCCACAACCTGATCCGCTCTGTCCTGCGATACCAGATTTCATCTACTGTCAGTGAAGGAACAATCAACAACTGTTAACAGCTATTCTAGTTACGCAGAGCACAGCTGAGATGGCATTTGGACCGATGATGGTCTGATTCCAGACCGATCGTCTCTAATAAAATATACGGCTACAGCTGTGGACTGCATAATGCAGCTCTCAACATTCATTCTAGCTGTACAGCAACACACCCATAAAATATTTCTAACGCCAGATAATTATCGTTCACTTTCTGTGTGTACAATAAACGTTTCTCGTGTCCATAGCTGGGATACAGTATCGCCGGTGTGACGAATGGAGCGTTGCTGGGACTCTTCACACTTGGGATGCTGGTGCCGTCAGCAAACACCAAGGTAAGAATTAGTTAGACATCTTAGTTCACTGTCTGAAACAATAAGTAAAGCTCCTAGAACTGGAGGAGGAGGAAACGAAATGAAACTTTACGGTTTGACAGGATATGTAATGTTGTTGCAGTGATTGGGAAATCGAGCAAAATTTACAAAGAACTTGGCAGTATGAGCCCAGTTATCAGTAAGACACGACTTGGATCCATGCACTGATTCGGTTGGGAAGGGCGTCTTAAAGCCATGGTTCGTGGTATCCCCTCCTGACACAGGCCGGCTCACAGCCCTTGGTATACTGGATATAGGCGTCCGAGCTGGTCTATCGGGGAGAGATATGGGTATCTGACGGGCGACAAGAGTAACACGCAGGACACGAGGACAGGTGCTATGTGTGGACGAGCAATATTTTGTTGAAAAGTGCAATCCCGACACCATCAAACACAAATGTAACACATGATGATGCAAGATGTCCGTCAATTAGCAGTGTGGCGTCAGAGTTCACACGATCACTACCAACACAGTGTATACGCCGATTACATGAATGAATACCTAGCAGTGTTTTTGTAGACTGGCGATGTAATTTCGTGTATTACGACAAGATAACATTGTATAATTCATGGATTTATCACAATTTTATATTTCACCTAACATGATTCTGTGAATACTTTTATGGACCTAATGTTGGTTATATGACTGAAACTGTTTGTGTGAATGATGTATTTTACCAGCAGCTCAAGGCGGTAAATGACTTTTTCAAATATATAAAAGCTGCGGTACACCATGTCCTGAAAATATATTATGAAGTGAAGTCATAAGAAACCGCTCCCTACACGACGATGTCAGAACACCCTGTGCTTCTCGAAAAGACTGGAAGAATGGGATCTCTCCTGAGGTCGCCACCGTACTTGCCGTTGACGGTCACCCGGGGTAGCTCCATACGCAGCCGTTTATGTTGTCGTCTTAACGGCAGCCTACGCATGAGATAGCAACTCCCTAGCTCGGCTGCTACTAATCTCCGATCAATGGTTCCGGATAACGCAGAACTGTGCAGTGAATCCATAACTTGTTCTTGGATAACAGGTGCAGCTGTGAACCCGTCACCGGCCGAAGTGGCCGAGCAGTTCTAGGCGCTACAGTCTGGACCCGCGCGACCGCTACGGTCGCAGGTTCGAATCCTGTTTCGGGCATGGATGTGTGTGATGTCCTTAGGTTAGTTGGGTTTAAGTAGTTCTAAGTTCTAGGGGACTGATGACCACAGATGTTAAGTCCCATAGTGCTCAGAGCCATTTGAGAACCCGTCACTATGTGCTTGGTGCACAATACGGTGACCCTTCCTCGTGGTCGCCGACTAAAACCTTACGTGGGCAACTCTCAAGTCGGATAAGTTTCTCACGAATAATGCACTCTTGCTGCACCGCTGGGTGCAGGCGCTACCTCGCCTACTAGGCATTCGTGGAATACGAAGAGGTGTCATCTCATTGCTATATTGTAATGGTGTACTGTTTTATCCTCAAAAGTCGGATAATTATTTGTAATGTGCACAGGAATTGTAGCATTATTGAGGATGGGAATTATCAGTACTGTTCAACTATGTATGCATTAGTCACTTCAATAATACAGTGCATGATGTGGATAGTATATGCAGAGTGAGGGGTTTGTGACAACTTAAAGCTATGCGCCTGACCGGGGCTCGAAAGTGGATGTTTGCCTTTTCTGGAGAGTACGTTATCAAGCACCGGTTAGGAATTTCACCTCTCCACGAATTCTTTCCTACGCCTTCCGTGGTCCTCTAAGGTGGTGTAATGGACGTCCTTATCTCGGTCTGGAGCAGCCCAGTGTGATTTGGTTCTTCCTCTCAGAAACACCACACTGCAATGAAATACGGTAGAAAGTATTGCTCTGTTGACATGATGTAATGCACGTGTTTGACAATTATCACAGAGACGGAGTATACTATAGTCTCAGGGATGTTACTATGATGATACTTTCCTTCTCATTAGCCACCACACACACACACACACACACACACACACACACACACACACACACACACACGCACGAGCGCGCGCCGAAAACAAATGTCTATACCACTAGCAGATTATTTGCATTAGATGTCAGTGCGTACCCATGTCATGAGGAAAATGTGCTGATACTTTTAGCATTGCTTCTACTTTGTAAACATTCTGCTGAATCCGACCCAGCGCTACTTGAGTATTTTCGGTGTTGGAGAACGAATGTTTCAAAACGATGTTTTCATATATGTAATAAATGGAAGGTGGAATGACACTTAGTAGTGGATAGAGCGCATTGCAATCCACTCGTACTCTAATTACAGGGTGCTGTGGTCGGCAGCCTATTGGGTATGGCGGTGGTGACAGTCATTCTGACAGGGGCGCAACATGCGCACGCCATGGGCCGCATCAGGTACCCTCCGCTACCCACCTCCGTCGAAGGCTGCGCTGCTAACTTCACGTCCGTCATCGAAACTGTCGCCACATCGAGTACTCCGAGGTAAGCTAATTCCTGTTCGGAGACAGTTCTAATCCTGGCGGTGAAAGAAGTGTTTTGAAAGAACATCTGGGGAGCAGAGGGGGGAGAGGTCCTAGAATTAAGTAGTAATCAAGAGTTTGTGCCACTTTACTGGATTAAATGCCAAGCATCTCTGCCTCGCTCCAAGAGGTGTGTTCGTGTGTCTGTGTTCGTACTGATATGTCCTTCGGTGGCTCCCTTGGTGCTATTCGACGGGAATAGACGGTGTCGCATCAGATTTGGCCCTGTTCCTACCTTGCATAAATAACGTAAACAATAGACTTATCTGGTTTCCCGGAATCCACATAAGAATTTTCGACGGGAATGTCGTTTCTTGCAGAATTCAGTTAAAGGTTATTTTCCGATTCTGATGCACCTTGTTCTGAAGCAAAGTCCTCATCAACTTTGCTCAAGACATCTATCGGATCAACGAAATGAGATTCATGCAGCATCGCAAGAATTACATCAAAAAATGGTTCAAATGGCTCTGAGCACTATGGGATTTTACATCTGAGGTCATCAGTCACTTAGAACTACTTAAAACTAACTAACCTAAGAACATCACATACATCGATGCCCGAGGCAGGATTCGAACCTGCGACCGTAGCAGTCGCGCAGTTCTGGACTGAAGTGCCTAGAACCTCTCGGCCACCGCGGCCGGCCAAGAGTTCCATCATCTGAGGCTAATTTCCTAACTATTTTTAAAATTTGTAGCGTTCACATTGTAATAAATAACAAAATAATCTATCAAAATACGTATCGTAGTATACCAAGTGGGAACCTCCCAGAAACCCATATGTCTTTTTATTTTTTATATTTTTTAACGAATGCATCATAGATCTAATTGTAATATTCATCCTAAACATATACAGGACACAAATATATCAAGAATAAATTGGTTCTTACAGTTGCAGCAGTAAAAATGCTCTCTGGCCTCGTAGATCCCGCTGAGTTTGTAAATGGTTACGTTGGTGGAACTGTACGCCAATGAACTGTCATGTGACAGAGTGGTTAGACGGTTCAGATAGTAGTTCCACTGATGAGCGCAAGTCCGAATGACGAAGAATGAAATGGTAGCCTATCGGTCTATTAAAAGCAGAAAACAGCAAATTGTGGCCTTCTTGCTTGGAGACCCTCGATAGTGGAAAAGCTGAAAATCAGTATGTATCCGTTCTTCGATATATTACAGACATTTTGATACAGACAAGGGCCGCCGTCGGCTGGGTTCCCCGACTGGTCACATCCATTCATAAACCCCGCTATATGGAGGTAGTAGCGGAAGTATTGCAACTGAGTTAGGCCATTGCACATAAACACCGGGGATGAGTTCTGATTGTATCAATATTACAAAAGGGGCTACTCGAGAAGTGGCAACGTGCCAGGAAAAGCGTAGATTGAACATCGTCGGCTTTAAAGGGATACTGTTTGTCATTTAACGCTGTCGTGGTGTAGTGCTAAGGCATTATTCTACCAAGGGATTACCTGCCATCAGTCCCAGTCGATAATGGTGAATTTTGAAACGTTCACGATTAAATTAATTTGACTGGAATACAAATAAGGTGTTCGGATCATAGGTGTATTTCTCTGTAAATATTCCCTTTCGGTTCTCCTTCCGCCTCCATTGCTCGTCCCACCTCTTCGACACTTCAGTTCAATTCGCTCTAAGCCATTCGCTCTAAGCCACAGCATCTTTTCATGAGGTAACTTGCCGGTAGCTTGTAACGACCCTTATTAGTTATATTTTTGTTTTCAACTGTTCGTTTTCGCGAATCAATCGTGCCTATAAAGTTTCGTGACGTTACTGTAACATTGACGTGCTACAGCTGCGTGAGCAATGCAGACGAGAAAGGTAGCAATGTGACTCTGCTCTGTAACACCACTTAAAATAAGCTATAATTAAGTTATTAGTGATGTAAAACTCACTAACTATGATTTACAATGAATGATCACAGTGTCTGCTCTTTTAATGCTGACAAGACACTTTTGCTTTATGCAGAGTGCACTCTCATAAATACTGCACTACATTTGATTACTGTTCTGTTACTCATCCACACACAAAATTACTGTAGTTCTAAAGCAACACATGAGTTTCGGAAACGCTGTAGGTCGCAGGAAACTATTAGTCCACAATAAATTACAATGGCACTTGTAACGAAACTGTAGTATTGCCAGAACTGGAAACTGTACGACTCTTACCACAGTTCTAGCTGCAGCCCGCCATATTGCTAAACCAGCGGAGATAGCAACATTAACATTTTATACCCGAAAAATGTCACATCTGAAGCAACAACAGAAAAGAGACGACTTTCTGCTGTAGTTAAACACATCTGACCGCTTAGTTCAACACTGTGCAACGCTATTTACTGTCCATCGCCACGGCTCGCTACAGGCATCACAATGCCACCTTACTGCAGCAACCTATGGCCACGATTGACCTACAACTGTCCCTCTATTATTCTACTTCAACGTAAGAAAAGACATCAAAGTAAAAGGCGTTTTACTCTCCCTACTTGATTTACATAAGACAACAGTGACAAATAGTACTACGATAACGCAGGTAAAGATCATTTGTTTAAAATTACACGTTAAAATTTTGACGAAGTCAGTACACCATTTCCTCGCAATACGAAACAAGTTAGCTCGACAAAGCTGATGTTACGAGGGCATGCTGAAAAGTAATGTCGCCGAATTTTTTATGCAAAAAGTCTTATAGCTGTTTAAATAAAACAAACGTTATTAACAGTCTATATATTTATTCTTCATTCCTGCATAGATATTTCTTAACATAGTCACCCTAGCGAAGATCACATTTCCGCCAACGAGAGACCAGTTTCCTGATACCGTCAGTACAGAACGATTATTGACAGAGCTACAACATCATCTCCGTTTGCAGCGATCCATCACTATCGAGTGGTTCTTGCAGGGGTTGTTTAAGTTTAGGAAACCGATGAAAATCGGATGAAGCCAAGTAGCAGTTGTAAGGATGATAGATGACAGTGAACACAAGGTATAGAATTGTTGCAGATGTCGCAGCGATTCTGTGGGTTTTGGCATTGTCATGACGAAGGAGAGAGTACTCGACATGTGGACGAACTCTCCGAATTTTAAACTCGATTACAGGCACGCTGCTTCCCACGCACCGACATACTTACGTTACACATCCCGACGTTAAACGCGAAAAGGCGTGTTCAGTAAGTAAGGCAACTCTTTTCTTCAGGTTACCCTCCATTCAGAAGGCTGTTGCACGCAGTGACTGTTATATTGGCTTGTAAATAATAGATTTCAGCTATCAGTCGTCCTTTTGAAATTTTATTGGCAGATCTAGATTTCAGCTAGATACTAGCCATTCTCAATGCACTATCATTTTTGATCAATGCATGTAATGTCTGTCGGTCTGGCTTCATCCACACTTCATACAATACTAATGTTTGCCGAAGGCGGGCTGTGTGGTCTATACTTTGGCAATAAATAGAGAGATAAAGAAATAAAAATAAATAAATAAAAATTCTCAACCGGTAACGTCATGGCGACGGGGGCTGGGACTCTGAAGCTGTTGGTATGTTCGCTGTCGTCCATCATGATACAGCGATTAACTCTGAAGTGAATTGAGCTATCCTCGTAAAACTGAAGAAACGACTTCAGCGTGACCGTCACCACAAAAATGCAAACGAACTTCTGCTTCTCCAGACAGATCTCTGCACCAGCGAGGAGCTCACAAAATTTCATTGGACCGTTCTTCCTCATCCATCCTACAGCCCGTGCCTCGCGCCATTCGATTTTCATCTGTTTGGTCCAATGGACGATGAACTCCGCGAGATGCAGTATATGGATGATGGGGAGGTTATTGATGCAGCAAGACGTTGGCTCCGACATTGACAAATAGAGTTGTACCATGGGGTCATATGGGCCCTCGCAGTAAAGTAGTGTATTGGAGATTATGCTGAAAAACAGGATTGTGTAGCCAGAAATTCGGGGAATAATATAGTGTATCAGTAATCTGAATAAAACCAACCTGCTTTGAGAAAACAATGTGTTGCATTACTCGTTGAACGCTCCTCGTATAATTCGGAGCCCTGTGGAGGCAGGGGGCTGCAAATATGAAGACTAAAGAAAATTGGTTTTGTTAAAAAAGTTTTAAATTGTTTTCACATAAAAAATTCGGAGGCATTACATTTCAGCACGCCCTTGTCTGCACACATGACATATAAGAAGATCAGTTAAATAATGACTGTACATGTGGCCTTTGTATAGGATGTAATCGATATGATGATACGAGGGTCACTCCAGAAGAAATGCACACTATTTTTGTAAAAAATACTGTTTTCATTCGGCGTGTGTGAAAGTTTTATAGTGTGTAGATACATCCTTCCCGCTTGTTTTCAAACTTAGTTCAACCTGTTCCCGTGAGTGGCACCGTAACATCATGTCTTCAAGATGGCTGCTATACTTGACGTTCGTCAGAAGCAACGTGCTGTCATAGAATTCCTGTGCTTTGAAAACGAGACAGTGAGAAACATCCGCAAGAGGTTGAAAAAGGTGTATGGAGATGCTGCTGTCGATCGCAGTACACTTAGTCGGTGGGCAAGCAGGTTACGCGATAAAAGCGGGCACGGCAATATTGAGGATTGTCCTCGCAGCGATAGGGCTCGTACTGCACACACTCCACACAATGTGCAGAGAGTTAACGAATTGGTGACTGCTGACAGACGCATCACAGTGAACGAATTGTCACGCTACGTTGGGAGATGGGAAGGAAGTGTTTGCAGAGTACTGAAAGTGTTGGCGTTGAAGGTTTGTGCCAGGTGGGTTCCTAGGATGTTGACAGTGGTTCACAAAGAAACAAGGAAAGCGGTATGCAGCGAACTTTTGGAACAGTACGAGACGAGAATGATGGAGATGAATTTCTTGGAAGAATTGTGACAGGTAATGAAACATGGCTCTATCATTTTTCACCAGAGACGAAGAGGCAATCAATGGAATGGCATCATGCAAATTCACCCAAGAAAAAAAAATCAAAACCACAGCTTCTGCTGGGAAAGTTATGGGTACGGTGTTTTTCGATTCCGAAGGATTCTTGCTTGTGGACATCATGCCAAGTGGAACAACCATAAATTCTGATGCATATGTGACGACACTGAAGAAACTTCATGTTCGACTGAGTCGTGTAAGACCACATCGGCATAAGCAAGATGTTTTGCTCTTGCACGGCAATGCACGGCCACATGTCAGACAAAAAACCATGGAAGCGATCACAAAACTTGGATGGACAACAGTGAAACACCCGCCTTACAGTCCTGACTTGGCTCCATGTGACTATCATCTCTTTGGGAAACTGAAAGACTCTCTTCGTGGAACAAGGTTTGAAAATGATGACTCCCTTGTGCACGCTGCGAAACAGTGGCTCCAACAGGTTGGTCGAGAATTTTACCGTGCGGGTATACAGGCGCTGGTTCCAAGATGGCGTAAGGCAGTTGAGAGGAATGGAAATTATGTGGAGAAATTAAAATATTGTACCTAAAGGATGTATCTACACACTGTAAAACTTTCAAACATGTAGAATAAAAGATGGATTTTTTTAAAAAAAATATTGTGCATTTCTTTTGGAGTGACACTCGTACAATGACAGTGTCAAGTAACGTACAAAATGTTCTTGTGTTGCATTAAAAGCTGATGTTTGTTCAGTAGGTTGACTAGTTTGTTCATTGCTGCATATACCATGCAGTGCCGGCCGAAGTGGCCGTGCGGTTAAAGGCGCTGCAGTCTGGAACCGCAAGACCGCTACGGTCGCAGGTTCGAATCCTGCCTCGGGCATGGATGTTTGTGATGTCTTTGGGGATACGGAATCACCTATCCCCGCAATGTTAATATATGCCTACTATAGGGAACATTTTCTCACAAACTACTGGAGACAGAGAGGTAAAAATTTTACTGTATGTGCATTCATATGTTACAACAATACTGAAACAACAGTTTATTGTCAAAGTATTTTCTTACAGAGATATTGTACATTTATTTTTAAGTAAATTTTTTCCATCGCTTTTTACTAGACTATCACCCCTAAGTCTTTTGTAAATCAAGTAATTAAAAAATCGTTGTTTCAGTATGTAATAGGGACCTATGTCACTACGTCATAAAAATTTCAGACTTCTAGGTTGACCAGTACCTGAGATAATGTTCCTAGATGAAGTAAAAAGTAAACTTACGGGAAACGGAGAAAGAAGATTAAAACATTCCTGATCCGTAGCTAATACCCCCTTCACAGTCTTCATAATCATCTTCAAGTCTTCTTTTGGCACCCCTCTGCACCTGTCTTGCTTTTTTCACTAATGTCTTGATTATATTATCAGCATGCCTTAGTCTGTGCTGATCTAAAAAGAACATAGCACGTACCGTACGGGAACCAACACACATACCCAACTTTTGAAGGACCTGGCATTTAGTTATATTTCCAAGATTGAAGGTTGCCACAGCATCATACACACCAAAATGTAGTGTATTAATTCCGACAAACACTGTTTTTGGGAGACGATGCCATATCACACTATTCAAGCACTCGTTGGGGTTCTGCGTTTTTCCGTGAAGACATTTCATCAGAAGACTTCTGTCAGCCAGATCTCTGAAAATGGGCTTTATTTCTGCCATGATGGCTGATGGTAGACTGTGGTGGTGAATGTATTTCTCTCCTGTTGTTAGTCCCCTATTGTATTTACACCAGCTGTTTTCACCTTTGGGGCACAAACCATGTTGTGGATGCTCATCCGTGGATGCGGTGTGGAAATATAAAGCCCATATAGCTCTCCTCATTTCTTCAAGATTGCCTGTATTTTGCCTGATTGCAAGGCCATAGCAGTTCTGAATGTGGTCTATTATGGAATCAGTCAATCTTCCTCTGCCATCCAAGGTTTTCCCATCATCTAGTTTTTTCCCTTTCATAACTGATTTTAACCTTCTCAGCCTGGCACCCATTCTCTTCTGCACATGTCCTATACATTCAAGTTTGCTTATATTTACACTGTTCCCATATGGTTTGCTTTCCAAAACTTCTTTGAATGCTTTAGAGTCACCATCTCCCAGATATTTGACATAGCGAACATTATACCACTGTGAAGAGCGATGAAAAATTTTCTTCACCCCAGCAACCTCCATGCCACCACTACTACCATAATAATTAGCAATACAGTCATCACTGTGTTCATTTTTCAGCCTGCCTGTGCACCTACAGTATTTAGACATTATTGCAACATCAATAACCTTGCCAGTATCAACACTAGTTGCTGTTACAACACCATTGTTGGAGGTGTGGCCCCTTTTCTGCCACGTGCCATCAAACGCCACTGTGAGGTCACGACTGCCGTCATTTTCTTCCACTGCTTCTTCCACAGCAACCTGCATTGACTTCTGTGCTACATCTTCAACTGCAGATCCTAGTACATAATTGTAAGCTTCAAACTTTGAAGGTGCACTTGGAAGATTTAGAACACCACATAGCATATCACCAGCTGCTTTGCCCTTACCAATTGCTCGCAATCCATAAACTAACCTAATATTTACACTATAAAGTTCAGTTTTCTTGTATCCATTATTTACAGTTACTGAAACCGAACTTGGAAACTTACAGCTGTATTTACAAACACTGCATATTAAATTAAACTGGGCAGCCAGGCCAACATGGGATTCTACTTTCAGAGAAACGTTTCCATGACATTTTTTGCAGCACAAACTGTTTTCAAGAGCTTCACACAATATATTCGTATCAATGAGTTCAAAAACTTCATTCCCTCTATCAAGTAAATTATATTTCTCTTCCAAATCTCTTAGTTTTTTATGAGAAGCACTGTTTTCATTTGGTGTAAGTTCGTTCGGCAAATCAGTAATAAGTGGATTCACATTTTCCAACAGTGATGATGATGAACTGCTTTGCTTTGCTAATGAATCATTATTTCTTTTCTTTTGCCAGTTCACACGCTTTTTAAATACTTTTGCTTTAGCTCTAGGCATTTTCACTGCGAAAAATGAAGCACTAAATACGAAATAACTCAACAACAACTACTTTCTTATATCACACTGTTTACAAAACAGTCCCGCCACAAAGTCAAAGAGTAACTTGAGGAAACCAGAGAGAAACATTTTCGGGCAACTAGTGTATAAATAGTCGCTGGAAACCGGGATATTTGAATTCATGTCACTTTAAAGGTACTGCCAAAAAGTTCATGGTCAGCCACGAGAGACGTGTATAACTAAAGCGCAATACCCGATCTCACAAATATATAAAAATAAAATAGTTATAATTGTAGTAGAGCTATGTATGATACGTCATTTTAAAGAAGAAACATGGCAGAATATAATACGCCAATAAAAAAAAATTCGATTTCTTAACCCAAAATCCGATTCCGTATCCCCTTAAAGGCGCTGCAGTCTGGAACCGCAAGACCGCTACGGTCGCAGGTTCGAATCCTGCCTCGGGCATGGATGTTTGTGATGTCTTTGGGTTAGTTAGGTTTAACTAGTTCTAAGTTCTAGGGGACTAATGACCTCAGCAGTTGAGTCCCATAGTGCTCAGAGCCATTACACCATGCAGTGCTTTCACTCTCAGTAATACGACTTATTTTTGCTGATTTTTCAGGCTATTGATTTTAGTTTCATAACCGAAATGGTCATCAAGTTCACCTTGCTTCTCTCCGCAGCCCAGCGACAGACGAAGTACCGCTGCTGTTCCGGCTGTCGTACATGTACTACACACTGGTGGGCGCTGTCGTCATGGTGACGGTGGGCTGGGCGGTCAGCCAGCTGACGGGTCCCCTCAGGCCGGGGGACGTGGAGCCGTCGCTGCTGGCGCCCATGGTCCGTCCTAAACAGAGGCGCCGAGAAGATGGCGCCGCCGACGCCGACCCGGTGGTCAAAGTGGAGCTGCTCCAGAAGGCGAAGCAGCAGTCTGAGACACTCGGAGCGGCCTAAAGCGTCTACAGGCAGCGGCACGGCGGCGGCGAGGTCGCTGAGTGTTCCGTTACTCTACCAGCCATTTGCCTGACGTGTGCTCCCTAGTATTTCTATGAGCAACAATCTCACAAGTTACATGCGCGAGAAATTAGTGTCTTTCAGTGTACTAGATAGAAATACTAAGAGACTACCGCTTTTCTGCTCAAATTTCGGGAACTCCAAATTCTTCATAAGTGGACCAAATCTCCAATACCTGGTGAAAAGTGGTACCCTGTTTCAATACATTTTTTTGTGTGGGATCTGAAATTTAAAAACCTCTCTCACACCGGCCTGATGTAGCTTCACTCATCACGATAGTAAAAAACATGCGTATATTAAGGGAATTTTCATTCACAAAGCAAGCTTATCACATTCACACAGTTCAATACTGTTCTATCCTGATTAAATTGAGCTCAACTTAAATTCCATAAGGCAGTGAAGCAATTTCGAAGTCTCGGTGCGACGAAAATTGTCAGTCGATCTCCTGAAAACATTTGTAATAATTATTAACTTTCGGTGATCACATGGGGAAGACCGGAGATCTGCTGGTAAGACCGTGTTAGCTCATTTATTGAAAGTAATAAACAGGATATCTAGAGCGTACAAATCGGCAGGTTCGTCCTGTGTAAATCAGACGTTCCCCACTGATCCCGTGCAACACAGCGTAGTAAGCAGACACTGTCAATAATAATCAGTTAAATAATACGCAAACATACTTACTTTAGTTTAGTTCATGTATTTAATTTCTTCTCATACAGAATCTCATCAAGATGGCGACTAGCTCAACAATACATACATATACATCTTCCTTCTTTCACGGCTAATCGGCAAGATCTCTATCATTCTTTTCATAAGAGAAAACATAGATAGCAGAGAAGCTATTCCATGGAGCAAATGCACGCTCCAAGGAATAATAGGGCTTGAAACTACTTTGCATTGATAGTCATCGTATATTAAAGTTTAGGAATCGGTAAGATAAGAAGAGATATTTCGAGATATGTACTGAGTTATATAATTTATAAAATTTCTGAAAATATCGCGGAGAGACCGCTGCAAGAGACATTACACATACAACGAATACAACCATAAGCGCGATCAAGTGCGAACTGAACATCCACCACAGTGGGACCATGGAGTGGTTCCACTCAAAAGTAATCACCACAGGCATTAAATCGTTTATCCCACTAGGAGGCAAGAGGATCAATTCCGGTTTCGTATATCGCGGACGATCACTGGCACGATCCACAACCGCACACTTGTTCATCCGACGAAACCCGATCTCCACTGATGTCTTTCTTCAGGTCGCCAAAATTTTGAAAAAGTACGCAGAGAAGCATCCAGGCTGTACGGAAGATGTTGCAATGTTTCCTCACCAAATTGCCAAAGCGTAGCTCTCGTCCGGTTGTCAGTGTGGTGGTGGGCATTATCGTGCAACGGATGACTCCATCCCACAGCTTTCCTAACTTTATGGAAGTTTCTGCAAAGTGTCTTCATAGCGTTGCAAACTGATTCTGGTTCGACGAACGAGGAAAACTGGACGAGCAGTGGACCTCTACAATCACAGTAGAAGGTTGTCATGAGCTTAGATGAACTTGCGTCGACAGCTGTGGCTTTCTTTGGTGGTGGAGGGGGGGGGGGGCGGGGGGACCTGGGATGTTGGCTTTGCCATTCGCCATCGCGCTAGCGGATGGAATCATCCTGTTCCATGACAACCCCCGCCTTCAAACTGCCAACCGAACGATGGCTACACTTTAGAGATTTGGTTGAGAAACACTGCAGCATGTATCTTTCAAGGTGAAATTATCACATATTTGGCGACCTGTGAGGACGTCTGTTTCATTCGGAGAAAAAACTGCAGGAGAGAATGCGTTTGTGGATCGATCAGCGACCGTCCACGTTCTTTGCAACAGGAGTTGATCCTCTCGTCTGCCACTGGGATAAATGTGTTAAAATATGTAGTGATTGCTTTTGAGTAGGACTATTCCATGGACCGATTGTAGAGCGTGTTTGGTTTTAATTTGACTGCCCTTAATACTTGCAATGAAACCACTCGAAAAATAGGCGTGTACGCTAAATGTCAAGTTGAAGCGTCAATACATTGTGCATCTTCATGATCCTTCTTCTTCACACTCTTTTTTTTTTTTTTTTTTTTTTTTTTAAATTAGCCAAACACAGCTGAAACCTCAGTGAACTGAGTGACTTGACTTTCTCACTTGGCATATTTCACATTAAGAGTTTCTGACAGTTTTACTGATAACACATTCGGGTCTGGTTGTCTGGCAGCGAAGTGTGTGCCTGGAAATCGGGAGGTCTGGCTGTCTAATCCCATTTGGACAATAGAAATTTTCAATCTGCCCTTAATCTAGCTTTTTCTTCTCAAGGACGTTCGAAGTAGCCAGGAAAGACACATGGTTCGGACTCCTGGGCCCCATGTTAAACTGTAGGTCCATTTTTCTTAGCTGGATAACTAGGGTACATTAGACACACAGGTCGCCGAAGTGGCGTCCAAATAGAAGGGGCCGTTAAATGAAAACGAGACAGATGGCAAAAGTATGTAAGCTGTAAATCATTTCGAAAGTTCTCACCGTAAGTGTTAAGACATTTACGCTAATGAGTCAAGACGGTCAGCCCCTCCACATAAAAGATTTGTGGTAGGATGCTTGTACCCAAGCTTTCACCTCTTCGTCCGAAGGAAACCGATGGCGACCGCATAGGAAGAGATCGGGGCTGTGTGGAGGTTGTGTAAGGGCTCAACAGCGAAACTTTTGTTGCAAAGTCGAAACAACCTGCCAACAAAATGCCCACCCATATGTTCTCAAGGCTGTTTTGAACACGCTGCAAAAGTTTCGCTTACAGTCCCGATCCCTCCCACAATTTTGGAGCCCTGAAGAAAGTCATTCGTGGCCGTAGATTTGCTTCTGACGAAGAGGTACACGCCTGGGCACAATCGTCGATTCGTAGGCACAAGCAAGCATTTTTCCATGAAGGTAGTGACCGTCTTGTCTCATAGTGGCATGAATATATTAACAGTTATGGCGATTACTTTTGAAACAAGAATATTGTGTACTTACTTTTTTCTATCTGACTTGTTTTCATTTGATTCCCCTTGTAAGACTTACTCCGAGCCATTGAGCAACATTCAGTTATTATTAATGGTAACAAACACGCTGTCCCACTCTTTTCCTCTTGCCACATGCTATCGAACCACTCCAAAAAGTAAATCGTTATTTTCGTATGGTCACTGCAGTATCAAGCTAGACAGAAGAATTACGAGTATTAACCTTAAAATGTAATTTCTCCTTGCTAACTGTGCATTATCTTATAATTATGCGATCGAGTTTGCCTTTACTCTGTCGAGGAATATTATGTGATTACTGAACACTCTCTGTATCACTATATTTGATCTATATGTACAAGAATTCGCGATTTCAGTCACCTACGATTAATTTAAACTTTAAGCTTTAAGATTGTTACTTTGACAAAGAAATCACCTCATCGCTCAAAATTCGAATTTTCTGACTACAAGCAAACGCTTAAGACTACTGCATTCGATATTTCAGCTAACCAACTTTCTTAATTACAGAAATTAGCAGAGTTCTTGTTATTCATTATAGCTGATGGATTTGGTAAAGCCATACTAATATGAAATATGCGACCATAGTGTACTATATCTGCTTAAAGAAATGTATTAATTGATTTTTGACCTTCCTCAACTGCAATTTCCATTCGATTGAGGAATGTGAACTGTTTCTTCACAACACTATTCAAAAAATTTGTCTTCTTCAACAAATATAATAATGAACATAGAGCAACTGCACTTACTTTTTCAACTTGTAGCAGGAAAATATGTAAAAACAAAAAAATAAACAAGTTTTTTATTATTTACTTACCTTCTTTTACTCCTTTCTACTTCATCTTTCTGTAGTAGCATCTTTAAAAAATTTTTTGTCTCGTATTAGGAGTTAAATTTTCTTTCCAATAACAATTACATTATAATTTGCACAGACAGATTCATAAGACCGTGGATGTCCTTACATAACGCCTATTATGACGGAATTGTTGCAAGAAGTGTTAAGAAAATTTAATAATGGAATATCTGAGAGCTGACATGACGCCCTTGTGGTATTTAGTTTTGTATTGGATACTAAATGTGTGTAATTCATTTGTTACCAACTCAGTTTTACCTCCTTTATTAAATACCTTACGCCTGACGTCATAACCAAGAAGTCTGACTACTCTGCTGCAAACGAATGTGCCACAATGCAGGAATTCACAAGACAGCAACTGAATATCAGAAAGGTCTTACGTCGCCCACAAATCACGAGCAAAAGAAGTGATTCGTAATGGCTGTTATATGAGCGCTGAAAGAACTGCGATAAATAAACTGACTTGTAGCCCATTCAACAGATGAACACTTTCAGCAAATTAGTGTGTAAGTTTAAAGTCATCCATCGCTGGAAGCTGTGTCGATTATTACTCACTGTTATTTTTACAGACTCGATAACACAACAAAGCAAGAGAAGAATCTTATCAAAACACTGTTATACCCATCTTCGTTGAGTTATAATATCACGACACACACACTCACCCAGAAATATCGTATACCAAGGAACATATTATCTTCACAACGGATATCACGTGTCTTACAAAGACAAATGGGTACGAAATACCAAAGAATCAATGTCTGCAACTATCTGACAAGAGAAAGGAATATGACGAACTCTCTTAACTAAAGAATATAACTTCACGAAAGCATAAAAACTACTAACAGAATTATAGAAATTAGTACATTTCACAACCATAATAAGAGTTTAAAAAAAGAAAAAAAAACAGCGTGTAGTATCAGGGATAGCAGACAAGCCAGTTAAAGAGGAAAACGCCCAGCTAAAAATACCAACTCAGTTGCAAGCTGCAGTATCTATTGCTACCCATGTATTCCCTGCTTTAAGATTACTAGGGCTACAGCATCAAATGAAATACATTGTCACCCACTTCACGAAATCCCAAAAATAAAAATCAGAAATTAAAATGTTTAGTGGCCACTTTGTTCTTTGGTTGTCACCATCCTAGGATTCATCGTTAGCACTGATGCCATTATGTAAAAAAATTCAATGGTGCTTTAGTTTCTGCCAGTAGTCAAAACATAATTTATATTTTGAACGCAGTTATTTAGAAGAAAACTGGATACAATAAGATGCAGCAAGCGTGTGGTTTACGCAGGCGATGAATAGCACCTCTCTGCTTTTTTCTTTTCTTACAGGCCATTCGTAGTATCTACTTTATGTTAATTCATTGACAGAAATAATGGATATCATTGAATGACACCTCCTATAATCGCAAAAACTGCTCCTATACATAATACATAATGGAAATGTGATACTACATGGTATCATGAAGTAGAATATCAAGACACGAGTTTATAAACAATAGACCTGTTACTCCAGCAGTTGTGAATAAGAAAATAAATCCTAGAGCTAGTAGTAACAGTGGGTTAAACTTGAAACATATAATGTAGCTAATCTGTTTTATAAGATTAGTGATCACGGCAAATGTGTGCTGTAATTGCAAGAACTAAAAATATTATTATTTTTATTATTAGTATTATTATCGTTGTCATTCGCATCAATACACTGCAGGATTACGCAAAGCATTCCGTCTCGTTTGAGAATTATTTCTGATCTTTCACGATCCTCCCGTTTTTCCCCACGGCGTCTCTTTCCGTCTTCAGTCCACTTTGCGCCGGGTTTCTTTCGAACTTCATTCCCTGACCGCACATTCCATTTGTGTACCTTGTTTTTGAGTGTGTTTCTCTCTTCAGTTTCTATTTTAGCGATTTGTGCTTTCTCTAGGTCAAGTCTGCCATTTGTTATTCATAGTGTTGTTGACTTTACTCCTTGTATATATGTTAATATCCTTTTACTTACATCAGCTGCTAGGTTTGACATCTTCTCTTTTATTCTCCTAGTAGTCTGTAGCCCTCTTTTCTCATTTTGGTCACATACTTTTTCTCACTATTTCTTCTTACTTCAGTATGCTTTCCATATCGCTTTTCATATTGGTTTTTAGTGTCTCACTTGCATTTAGTATATCTTGCTTGGTAAGTGTGTTGTAGTGTTTGATCTTGGTGTGACATGCATTACTTATTATATATGTACTACACTCCTGGAAATGGAAAAAAGAACACATTGACACCGGTGTGTCAGACCCACCATACTTGCTCCGGACACTGCGAGAGGGCTGTACAAGCAATGATCACACGCACGGCACAGCGGACACACCAGGAACCGCGGTGTTGGCCGTCGAATGGCGCTAGCTGCGCAGCATTTGTGCACCGCCGCCGTCAGTGTCAGCCAGTTTGCCGTGGCATACGGAGCTCCATCGCAGTCTTTAACACTGGTAGCAAGCCGCGACAGCGTGGACGTGAACCGTATGTGCAGTTGATGGACTTTGAGCGAGGGCGTATAGTGGGCATGCGGGAGGCCGGGTGGACGTACAGCCGAATTGCTCAACACGTGGGGCGTGAGGTCTCCACAGTACATCGATGTTGTCGCCAGTGGTCGGCGGAAGGTGCACGTGCCCGTCGAATTGGGACCGGACCGCAGCGACGCACGGATGCACGACAAGACCGTAGGATCCTACGCAGTGCCGTAGGGGACCGCACCGCCACTTCCCAGCAAATTAGGGACACTGTTGCTCCTGGGGTATCGGCGAGGACCATTCGCAACCGTCTCCATGAAGCTGGGCTACGGTCCCGCACACCGTTAGGCCGTCTTCCGCTCACGCCCCAACATCGTGCAGCCCGCCTCCAGTGGTGTCGCGACAGGCGTGAATGGAGGGACGAATGGAGACGTGTCGTCTTCAGCGATGAGAGTCGCTTCTGCCTTGGTGCCAATGATGGTCGTATGCGTGTTTGGCGCCGTGCAGGTGAGCGCCACAATCAGGACTGCATACGACCGAGGCACACAGGGCCAACACCCGGCATCATGGTGTGGGGAGCGATCTCCTACACTGGCCGTACACCACTGGTGATCGTCGAGGGGACACTGAATAGTGCACGGTACATCCAAACCGTCATCGAACCCATCGTTCTACAATTCCTAGACCGGCAAGGGAACTCGCTGTTCCAACAGGACAATGCACGTCCGCATGTATCCCGTGCCACCCAACGTGCTCTAGAAGGTGTAAGTCAACTACCCTGGCCAGCAAGATCTCCGGATCTGTCCCCCATTGAGCATGTTTGGGACTGGATGAAGCGTCGTCTCACGCGGTCTGCACGTCCAGCACGAACGCTGGTCCAACTGAGGCGCCAGGTGGAAATGGCATGGCAAGCCGTTCCACAGGACTACATCCAGCATCTCTACGATCGTCTCCATGGGAGAATAGCAGCCTGCATTGCTGCGAAAGGTGGATATACACTGTACTAATGCCGACATTGTGCATGCTCTGTTGCCTGTGTCTATGTGCCTGTGGTTCTGTCAGTGTGATCATGTGATGTATCTGACCCCAGGAATGTGTCAATAAAGTTTCCCCTTCCTGGGACAATGAATTCACGGTGTTCTTATTTCAATTTCCAGGAGTGTATTTTTGCCATACGCTCTCTTCATTTTTTTTGTAATCGAGTTTTTTGAGAAGTGTTATCTCATCCAGTAGGTTCGTGGATCCCACCTAGATATTTGAAACGTGCAGCTCTGTTTATGTTGCCTTCTTTGTGTATAATTTATTCGATAACGCTTCTGTTTAGATCAGTATGTTTTGTTTTTCTAAATGTGTAGATCTAACATTAAATTATTGTTTTGTGTTTACTTGTGTCCACAGTCCTCGAATATGGTAGCAAGGACTATATTTAACGCCTGGAGTATAATGACATTTACTCACCATGACCTACATTTCGCCTTATTATGCCATTTTGAATTGATAGCTATAACAATATATATTGCTTAAAGACCAGGTGAACTAGGAATACATTCCGTTCGCTAAATATTTTACAAAGACAAAATGTTAAAGAAAAATGTAGCTCTTCCTTCCACACAATTAATCCTCGTGGTATCCTTGTTTAAATTTTTCATGCGTATAATAAGACAGCAGTCATTGAAGTAAAAGAACGTAGCAGTTTACCATTCAAAGGAGAACGTTTTGTCAAACGGAATGTCGAGGAATGAATCCATTGATAGTATTGGAAATAAATTACTTACTGTAGGAATTGGTGTTGAATCCATGTCATTTGTGCACATAATTTCTGCTGTGTCCCCGACGGGTGTCACATTTGAACTAAAGTTATAGGAACGTGCTGGGGGCTAGTATCAAAGAGCCTTCCTGTGGTAACAGTAATACTCTATTCCCATCTTTCCTTTATTCTACATTACGTTAATTAATTAAACCTTAAAATTTTCTAGACAGCTGTAATATTTACAAGAGGGAGTAAGAGGAAGAATTTTTACTTACAAACGTATCCTTACTCTCGCGAATTCAGAACCTACTGCCGAGTGATGAACATTGAACGCAAGCAAAAGTGTAAGGTGGGCATGTCATTTTGATTTTCGTGCACGTCAGAGAGAAAGCAAGTTATGTTACTGTTAAAGTATCTTCGGTCTTGCTGTGGCACAGTTTTTGCCTCTGCACAGTCGGATAAATTCTTAGTTGTAGTGTGGTAGGTGATGGACGCATTCAGTAGTGCTGTGTTGACTTGCGTTAGGAACGCGAAAAGAGGTTGTCGGGTTGCTTCTTGTAAGCTAGTTAACTCTGTTCACTTGCGTGGAGCTAAGAGAAAGACCACCCCACTTTCCTGAGTGATACATTAATATAGCAACTAATTAAGCTGTTTGATTTTTATAGATATTCTGTTAACATCGTACCCTTTTCAGATCATTATTCTCTTTGTTAAGCATAGAACTTTTCAGGCCAATGTTATATGCGAAGATCAAGCGAAATTTTATACTGCCTTGTTGAAAACATACTTCATTCTAAAATCGTTGTCTTGGAATATAATTTCATAGGATTAGTTACTTTTCCCACCCCCCTGTTTAAAGAAGGTTTATCATTACGCATTAACACGTTGCACCATGTCGTACGCAACAGTCTGAATGTTGCTTGGAAATTTTATTTAAATATGTAAACCGGGCTTGGCTGCTGCCTGCTAGCTGTTTGCTATTGTGCTTTCGAGAAATCTGCAACAATGCTGTCAAGCCGTGAGCTAAGCGGAAATTTTGATTAGGGCCAGATAATTGTTTCACTTCAGTGGCACATTTAATATAAAGGCAAGCTGTATTGAGACCAGTTACATTTTAATTCAGATTAGGTTCTGTTTAGTCAAAGATTTGCATACGAGTTTAAGTTGGAGAACAGCTCGTGGGAACATAGTTTCGGTTATACGTAGACATTATATAGAGTGAGAGGTAAATTTGGACTAAATTTTATACAGAAACACGCTGTGGGAAACTAACAAAAGTAACACTGGCCTGAAGCAATTCGTGTTATGGCTATTACTGCTCTCGACATACTTAACCGAATCATCACGAACACCTTCCGTGAAACGTTTGACACCATCTAAATATCTATGTGTAACCCCAATAAGAGATGTGAAATGGAAGGAAAATATGAAATCTGTAATAAGAAATGCGAATGGAAAATTTACGTGTCCTGGGAATTTTCTAAGAGAACCGATTCAGCTGTTAAGGAAACCACATACAAGACAGTAGTGTAACCCATCCCAGAACACCAAGTGCAGTGAAGACTGCAGTTAATACAATAATTATCATTTCAGAATCCTGACTTCTCTTATAAACGTAGTACTTTCATCGGCAGAGGCATTTAAAAAGCCTTATCTTCACCTGGGGTCAATTGCTTTCCAACAGCCGTTTCTGGACCAAAGCCCAGATCGAGGTGGAGTGTTGGGCGTTGGGATGGCAACACAATCCCCTAAAAAGATCTTTGTCACGAAACATAAGCTCACCTCTGACACGGATAGATACAACTACAAACGAGTAGTGCAAGGGAAAAATGGATTACTATTTGTATATTTTCGTTGTGGATCTTGGAAACTGAGAATGGCGCCAAGTGCAAGATTTTTGTAGAGAATCTGTGTCACAGTTAGTAGCGAAATCTCACACAGGTGGAAGTGGACGCGGAAACAGACGGGAGGAGGAAACGGCGGGGGGAATGATAAGTCGCTTGTGTGGATAAATGTTCTCCAAACTGCCTTGGTCAGAGAGTATAATAACATTTTCTCTTAAGTTAAAAGTTTATTTCATACGATTAATCAAAGTCCTTACGAAACTTCTGTATTAAGGTGATCTTAATTTACTTCTAAGGGTAATATTTGGTAACAGTTGATATTACTGATCGTGGCAAAAGGCAGTGAATCTTAACTTCTATTCAACCACATTATTTATTTTTATGTGTTTTGGTAAATTTATATGTTGATTTCTTGGCTGTCGTATTTCAGCGTTGCCGTGGTATTTATTGAGTTCCTGTTATGATGATGTTCGCGTTCAGCTGCCATTGCCTTGAAAGGGAATAATACTTATGTGGAAGGTTTGGTTAATCAAAATCAGTAACAGTAAAGTTTACCATGAGGTTACGCTTTGTAATTGCTACAGCGGGTGCGTAATAGAATAATTCATTCGGTTTTTTTTCTGTAAGTTTTTAAGTAATTCTATAGTTTTGAGTATCTTCTTGGACGTGGTTAACTAATTTTGTGATCAAGTGCCTCAACAAATTAGCGCCAGCATGACTAATGACCATCTACATCTACATCTGCATGGATACTCGGCAAATCACATTAAAGTACCTGGCATAGGGTACATCGAACGACCTTCACAATTCTCTGTTATTCCAGTCTCGTATAACGCCCGGAAGGAAAGAACATCTATGTCTTCCCGTGCGAGCTCCTTTTTCCCTTATTTTATCATGGTGATCGATTCTCCCTATGTAGGGTGGCGCCAACAAAATATTTTCGTATTCGGAGGAGAAAGCTGGTAATTAGAATTTCGTGAGAAGATTCCTCCGCAACGAAAAACGCCTTTGTTTTAATGATGTCCATCCCAAATCCTTTATCATTTCAGTGACACTCTCTCCCCGATTTCACGACAATACGAAACGTGCTGCCCTTCTTTGAACTTTTTCTATGTACTCTGTCAATCCTATCTGGTAAGGACTCCACACCGTGCAACAGTATTCTAAAAAGGACGACCAAGAGTAGTGTAGGCAGTCTCTTTAGGAGATCTGTTACATTTTCTTAGTGTCCTCCCAATAAAACGCAGTCTTTGGTTAGTCTTCCCCCAAACTTTTTCTATGTGTTCCAATTTAAGTTGTTCACAATTGTAATTCCTAGATGCTCGATTGAATTTACGTCCTTTAGATTTGATTAATTTATCGCGTAACCGAAGTTAACGGATTCCTTTTAGCACTAATATGGATCACCTCGCACTTTTCGTTACTTGGGATCAACAGCCAATTTTCACACCATACAGATATCTTTTCCATATCGTTTTACAATTTGTCTTGATCCTCTGATGGCTTTACTAGCCAATAAACGACAGAGTCATCTGCAAAGAACCTAAGACAGTTGCTCAGATTGTCTCCCAAATGGTTTATGTAGATAAGGAAAAGCAAAGGGCATATAACACAACCTTGGGGAACACCAGAAACCACTTTTGCTTTGCTCGATGTCTTTACGTCAATTACTACGAACTGTGACCTGTCTGACAAGAAATCACGAATCCAGTCACATGTTGTTATTGTGGTCTTAAGTCCAGAGACTGGTTTGATGCAGCTGTCCCTGCTACTCTATCCTGTGCAAGCTTCTTCATCTCCCAGTACCTACTGCAGCCTACATCGTTCTGAATCTGTTTAGTGTAATTCATCTCGTGGTCTTCCTATGCGATTTTTACCCTCCACGCTGCCCTCCAATACTAAATTGGTGATCCCTTGATGCCTCAGAATATTCCCCACCAACCGATCCCGTCTTCTAGTCAAGTTGTGCCACAAATTTCTCTGCTCTCCAATTCTGTTCAATACCTCCTCATTAGTTATGTGATCTATCCATCTAATCTTCAGCATTCTTCTGTAGCACCACATTTCGGAAGCTTCTATTCTCTTCTTGTCTAAACTATTTATCGTCCATGTTTCACTTCCATACATGGCTACAATCCACACAGATACTTTCAGAAACGACTTCCTGACACTTAAATCTATTCTCTATGTTAGTAAATTTCTCTTCTTCAGAAATTTTTTCCTTGCCATTGCCAGTCTACATTTTATATCCTCTCTACTTCGACCATCATCAGTTATTTTGCTCCCCAAATAGCAAAACTCCTTTACTACTTTAAGTGTCTCATTTCCTTATCTAATTCCCTCAGCATCACCCGACTTAATTCGACTACATTCCAATATCCTCGTTTTGCTTTTGTTGATGTTCATCTTACATCCTCGTTTCAAGACCATGTCCATTCCGTTCAGCTGCTCTTCCAGGTCCTTTGCTGTCTCTGACAGAATTACAATGTCATCGGCGAACCTCAAAGTTTTTATTTCTTCTCCATGGATTTTAATTCCTCTTCCAAATTTTTCTTTTGTTTGCTTTACTGCTTGCTCAATATACAGATTGAATAACATCGGGAACAGGATACAACCCTGTCTCACTCCCTTCCCAACCACTGCTTCCCTTTCATGTCCCTCGACTCTTATAACTGCCATCTGGTTTCTGCAAAAATTGCAAATAGCCTTTCGCTCCCTGTATTTTACCCCTGCCACCTTCAGAATTTGAAAGAGAGTATTCCAGTCAACATTGTCAAAAGCTTTCTCTAAGTCTACAACTGCTACAAACGTAGGTTTGCCTTTCCATAATCTTAGTTAAGTCCAAACTGATCTTCCCCGCTGTCGGCTTCTACCAGTTTTTCCATTCGTCTGTAAAGAATTCGTGTTAGTATTTTGCAGCCGTGGCTGCTAAGGCGATATTCCATAAACATGTAATTTCACTACTAGCCGCTTGTGTAGTACAGAGTCAAAAGTCTTCCGAAAATCTAGAAACACGGAATCCATTTGAAATCCCTTATCAATAGCACTCAGCACTTCGTGCGAGAAAAGTGCTAGTTATGTTTAACAAGAACAATGTTTTCTAAATTCATGTTGACTGTGTGTCAAAAAAATGTCATCGGTCCCTAAATTTACACACTACTTAAACTAACTTATGCTAAGAATAACACACATACCCACGCCGCCGGCCGGTGTGGCCGAGCGGTTCTGGGCCCTACAGTCTGGAACCCCGCGACCGCTACGGTCGCAGGTTCGAATCCTGCCTTGGGCATGGATGGGTGTGATGTCCTTAGGTTGGTTAGGTTTAAGTAGTTCTAAGTTCTAGGGGACTGATGACCACAGCAGTTAAGTCCCATTGTGCTCAGAGCCATACTCACGCCCGAGGGGGACTCGAACCTCCAGCGGGAGGGGCCGCGCAATCCGGTACATGGCGCCTCAAACCATGCGGCCACTCCACGCGGCGACTGTGTGTCAATAGAGCGTTTTCGTCGTGGTAATTCATAATGTTCGAACACAATATAAGTTCCAAAATCCTTCCGCATATTGACATTAATGATATGGGCCTGTCATTTAGTGGATTGCCCCTTCTATCGTTCTTGAAAATTGATGTGACGTGTGCAACTTTCCAGTCTTTGGGTACGGATCTTTCGTCGAACAACGGTTTTATATGATTGTTAAGTAGGGAGCTATTGCAGCTCCATACTCTGAAAGGAAAGTGACAGGTATACAGTCTGGACCAGAAGACTTGCTATTATTAAGCGATTTACGTTGCTTCACTACTCCGAAGCTATCTACTTCTATGTTACGCATGTTGGCAGCTGTCCTTGATTCGAATCCTGGAATATTCGTTTCGTCTTCTTTGGCGAAGAAACTTCGGAAGGCTGCGTTTAGTAACTCTGCTTTGGCAGCCCTGTCTACGACAGTATCTCCATTGTCGCCCATAAGTGTAGTCGTGATTAGTACGTAAGCATGAAGTCAATCAGATGCAATTGGTTTTTTGGAATAAATTGTCCCCTTTATCCCTGGCGACAGTATTACTATTTTTTACATATAGCCTACAATTTTCAGTTAAGAACGAAGTCTGTTAACCACTAAAAATTAATTTTTATGTTTATATATATTTGAACACATACGGTATTTATGCAGTGTCTTGTTAACAATTGGTTGTACAATTTCCCTCATTATTTCCGTTTATTTTCTTCGGAATAGACGTATTACCGTTGACTTAGGACGACATGACCACAGTCTATAACAGCGTAAGTGGGAGGTGGTATGTTGTGAGCAGATTACAGACAGCAGCTGATTTCCAGAAGACCGTTGTGTATTGTACTTGCTGCTCATTCACCCCGATAAATGAATCCATGCTAAAAAATCACATTTTAGTGGTACCCCACCAGAGATGTTTATTTCCGTTTCGAGCGTGGCTCCTTTTCAAACAGCACCTAATTATAATCAACCCATAAGAAATTTGTTGGTATTGTCAACATGTTATTTTATTTCCAAGTTCTGTTTGTCCCTGTAGGACGTTATTTGGATGTTTTGACACACGAGTGTAAATTTCTACTTCCTCCAAAATGCTCATGCAGCTACCGTTTCCGGCTGTTTGAATAATGAAAAGATTAATGCTTACTATAATGTAGAGTGTGGGAGTAGTCAGGTACAGCTAGTAAAATATTTCTAAAAAAGAAGCTCTATTGGACTATCATACCAAAGGAAATGTTCAAGTATCTGAATTGGCCGGGCACTATTTTGTAAGATTTTAGTGTAAGTTTTGCGCGCAGCTCTGTTAGCAGATGCTGACATACAGATATCAAATACTAAATTATGAAATCGTTTTCTCCGAGGCCACTCTCACCCGGCTAAAAGTGGTACACCATGCCGCACGTAGTCTGAGGAATATGATTGATTAGGATTGCCAACCGGATATTGGCTTTTACACAATGCCGGACACACCACTAAAAGTTGAAATATTACTAGCGAAAAGGTAGAAAATGCAGAAATTAAGAGAAACAAAGATTGGTCGTGTCGGAAGAAACGAATAATACTTTATAAATAAGGACGAATAGCTTATAAGCGTCAAAATGGACACATGTAACCAGTGCTTACGCAAAAATGAACACTCTGCCGTTAGACTGGGCCAAACTCCTCATTTCTTATCCGTGTAGCGCAGCTGGTGCAACACCCTCCGCCGCTGAGTGGAGTATGAGTGCGTCAGTTGTCACTCCACAAACGGGGACTCGTGATCATCCGGTAACTATTTTCCTAAAGATACGTACAAACCTCACGTGATGTGTAGCTAACACCGGTCTCCTTATCGTGCCAGACGTGGGTAGTCCTCCTCCTGCAAACAAATTTAATCGCCGTGTCCTTGTCATACTAGCAAGAAGCTGCAACACCGCCAACTAAACTTCTCGGTGGCCATTCAGCTCCTAGCAGTACAGGTGACACCGCCGAGAATCAACAACCTACTGACTGCCTCTCGGAATACACCGCACTCAACGCCACTGTCTTTCGGTAAGCGATGTCATCGTCCATCTGCTCTGCTCTGTCCCTGTGTCAAGGAAACCTGATAATGATATTAATTCGACAAAGTGATGAATTTTCCTGCAGCTATAATAACATAGTACATTTGGGAAGAAGCTGGAGTGTTGCGTCCCCGCCGGCCAGTGTGACCGAGCGATTCTAGGCGCTACAGTCTGGAACCGCGCGACTGCTAGGATCGCAGGTTCGAATCCTGCCTCGGGCATGGATGTGTTGATGTCCTTAGGTTTGTTAGGTTTAAGTAGTTCTAAGTTCTAGGGGACTGATGACCTCAGCAGTTAAGTCCCATAAAGCTCAGAGCCATAGTGCTCAGAGCGATTTGTTGCGTTCCCAGGTGTATTATTCGACCCCATTATGGTTTATTGAAAATTGAGAACAGTCATGGTGCTTCGCAGTAGATTCCACAAGCATCTCTATTATCCGACAAACGTTTCAGAACCAATAACAAGGCTCGTTTTTTCCTTCCTACAGCAACCGATGAAAAAAACCACATGGAAAAGAACTTTGTGGTCCTACTAGGGGACTGACAAAGTTTTTGTTGAATGTTCTTAATGTGTACCGTCTAGGTGAATTTGTAGATATTCAGGCGCAGTATAAGTTTTCTCACAACGTTTCGTCATCTTAACTAATAACAGTGGAACGCTATGATGGAAGGGAAGTTGCTGCAACGATGGAAACCCATCCCAGTCTCTCAGTATAATTGAAAATTCTATAATATTGATATATGGAGTGAGGTAACACAGTGGCTTTCAGGTGTTTATTTTTAGACTTTTTGTTTCGGTTACTAGCGTACCACAGAACAGTCGTTGGCGCTGATTCAGTTACTTTGAAGACTTTCTTGTAAATAATGTTGCGTAATATAATAAATTTTCTCAAAAACAAAAAATACAGAAAAATGCAACAGAAAAGAATAGAGCACGTAAGTCAGTTAAAAATGCTGTAGCTGCGTAATCTGGTTACCTTAAATCACCTCATGGATCCACTAACCTGGTATTTTAATACGAGCTGGGAAGCGACATTTTATGTCATCGCGTAAAATGGCGTAAAAACACCTACCTAAACCGTGGACCATCCTCTCATTAGCAAAGCCGATGTTGTCTGTTAGAGGTACCGCATACTGTCATGTCGTTTCTGTTCACAGTGTTCAATCATATTGCCTCATAGGCAACTGACGTAGCTTAATTCCAGCACTGAAGCCGGAAATGTATTGTTCTCCTTACTGTAGATCCTGGATATTGATCCCCATTGTAAACATGATAACGTAGAGCGTCCTCCCGTGACGCATAAAGTAATTACATTCTCCATCTATGTAGCTGAAATACTGCTCAGACATCAAGGTTCGTAAGAATGGCCTCCGATCACCGAAGTTAAGCAATATCGGGCCCGTTTAGTACTTGGATGGGTGACCACCTGGCAACACCGGGTGCTGTTGTCTCCCCTTCATCTTGCCGGTACGGTAGCTCAGAGTGTTCGGTCAGAGGGCTGCTCGTCCTCTGTAATAAAAAAAAAACTGAGTCAAGGAATCAACGATCAGCTTGAACGGATGTCTTGTGACGTCCACCCAGACCAAACGCAAAAAAAAGTGCTCAGCGTGACAGAATATCAATCTTAATGGCCTGGGTTCCATTCCCGGCTGGGTCGGAGATTTTCTCTGCTCAGGGACTGGGTGTTGTCTTGTCCTTATCATCATCATCATTTTATCCCCATCGACACGCAAGTCGCCGAAGTGGCGGCGTCAAACCGAAAGACTTGCACCAGGCGAACGGTCTACCCGACGGGAGGCCCCAGTCACACGATATTACACTCCTGGAAATTGAAATAAGAACACCGTGAATTCATTGTCCCAGGAAGGGGAAACTTTATTGACACATTCCTGGGGTCAGATACATCACATGATCACACTGACAGAACCACAGGCACATAGACACAGGCAACAGAGCATGCGCAATGTCGGCACTAGTACAGTGTATATCCACCTTTCGCAGCAATGCAGGTGCTATTCTCCCATGGAGACGATCATAGAGATGCTGGATGTAGTCCTGTGGAACGGCTTGCCATGCCATTTCCACCTGGCGCCTCAGTTGGACCAGCGTTCGTGATGGACGTGCAGACCGCGTGAGACGACGCTTCATCCAGTCTCAAACATGCTCAATGGGGGACAGATCCGGAGATCTTGCTGGCCAGGGTAGTTGACTTACACCTTCTAGAGCACGTTGGGTGGCACGGGATACATGCGGACGTGCATTGTCCTGTTGGAACAGCAAGTTCCCTTGCCGGTCTAGGAATGGTAGAACGATGGGTTCGATGACGGTTTGGATGTACCGTGCACTATTCAGTGTCCCCTCGACGATCACCAGTGGTGTACGGCCAGTGTAGGAGATCGCTCCCCACACCTTGATGCCGGGTGTTGGCCCTGTCTGCCTCAGTCGTATGCAGTCCTGATTGTGGCGCTCACCTGCACGGCGCCAAACACGCATACGACCATCACTGGCACCAAGGCAGAAGCGACTCTCATCGCTGAAGACGACACGTCTCCATTCGTCCCTCCATTCACGCCTGTCGCGACACCACTGGAGGTGGGCTGCACGATGTTGGGGCGTGAGCGGAAGACGGCCTAACGGTGTGCGGGACCGTAGCCCAGCTTCATGGAGACGGTTGCGAATGGTCCTCGCCGATACCCCAGGAGCAACAGTGTCCCTAATTTGCTGGGAACTGGCGGTGCGGTCCCCTACGGCACTGCGTAGGATCCTACGGTCTTGGCGTGCATCCGTGCGTCGCTGCGGTCCGGTCCCAGGTCGACGGGACGTGCACCTTCCGCCGACCACTGGCGACAACATCGATGTACTGTGGAGACCTCACGCCCCACGTGTTGAGCAATTCGGCGGTACGTCCACCCGGCCTCCCGCATGCCCACTATACGCCCTCGCTCAAAGTCCGTCAACTGCACATACGGTTCACGTCCACGCTGTCGCGGCATGCTACCAGTGTTAAAGACTTTTTTTTTTTTTTCACTAGCTGCTTATATTTTATGACCCACCGTCTAATTTCTTATGGTGGGTCGTATATTGCCACTTAGCCGCTGTGACTGGGTCCGGGGTCCGCAGTGACTTAAAGTAGCACCACACCGGCTCCCGTCCCCACTCACACCGTTGCCCGTGTCCCGCCACGTGGAGGCGGGCTCTGTTTAGATCCATTTGTTATCTTTTTTTTTTTTTTTTTTTTTTGTGCAGCATTAGAAAATCTTATAACTAATACAAAAGATATTAATAAACAAAACGAAATTAAATATTTAGAAAGAAGGAAGGAAGAGAACTAAATAGAGAAGTTATAGGTATAATATGGCCCGTCACCTGGTTGTGGGCGGCGGCCCGGGTCTTGGAATGACCCTCAAGACGCTGGCCGTTGCTCACCATGCCTTTAACATCTACCATCCTAAAAACTACCTTAACTAGAAGAGATTAGGGTACGTTAAAGCTAGAAACAAAGACTAAGACCTCCATGTCCAGCCTGCTAAACTATTTACGATATACAATAGAGAGGTAACTGATTTTGTGCTTGGCTCAAAGTTGCTAATGAAAGGATACTCGTGGTAAAAGTAATAAGGTAATGACGCTAACGGTTTGTGTTGAGCCTGCAAGGCTCCTAGTAGAGTACATCAGGCGCAAGACTGCGATGGAGCTCCGTATGCCACGGCAAACTGGCTGACACTGACGGCGGCGGTGCACAAATGCTGCGCAGCTACCGCCATTCGACGGCCAACACCGCAGTTCCTGGTGTGTCCGCTGTGCCGTGCGTGTGATCATTGCTTGTACAGCCCTCTCGCAGTGTCCGGAGCAAGTATGGTGGGTCTGACACACCGGTGTCAATGTGTTCTTTTTTCCATTTCCAGGAGTGTATTATCTCTGTAGATATCATTTGTCCACTACAAGAGGTCAAGGTCATAATTAAAGACATGAACCTTGACCCCTTGCAACTCTAATGGATCCATGCCCCATGTGTCACTTGGTACATTTTTTTTTTTTAAATAGGAAAACGATTTCGTCACTTTGCAGCAATTAGATGACATGTTTTGAATTGGTGACATTCAACAACAGTTGAGTAATTCAAAAAACGCATTTTAACTATCAGCTGATTTAATTTGGACCTTAATAGTGTTTTACCTTCTTAGATTTTACCTATTATAACTACTCTAAGGACATCACACACATCCTTGCCCGAGACAGGATTCGAACCTGTGACCGTAGCGGTCGCGCGGTTCCAGACTGAAGCGCCTAGAACCGCTCGGTCACAGCTGCGGCAGATTTTTGTTGTACATGTGGATTTTTCTTGTATCTACTGTAACGTTTTGGATTTTTTATCAGTCAGAAAAGAAAATGATTTACACATTCACCTATTCTATTTTCGCTTTATATCTTGTGAAGAAGGGTCCACATACAAAACATTTCTGATAGACTTCTGTGGAGCATGTTGTGTTCTTTTCTTATACTTGTAGTGAGGCTTTGGATTTTCTATCAGTCAGAAAAGAAAACGATTTATGTATTCATCTGATCTGTTTATGCCTTAGATACTGTGAAGATAGGTCCACGACCGAATCCGATACACTTTTAGTTCTTTTTAAAAACTAACGGATAAAATGCGTTTTTTCAACATAAGATAAAAAACTGTGCACAACATCGTTATGTTAAGTAACTTGTCAATTAATGTATGTAAAATATACTGATGTCCAAGCAGGTCAATTGTGATTGCTACTTATTCGAAGATTACAGTGGGCTAACAGCTCGGTATATTTGCGTAAACTAAACGGGAAGGTTGCGAAACAAACAGGCAGATGACACGCGAGTATATACAGTTACAAAAATTCAATTACAGTCACAGAGTAAGACAGTCACACGTAAAATAATGGAATGCAAAAAATATAAAACATGATACAATACATATGACAAGACGACCATCGTAAAGATGAAGACTAGACCATCGTAAAGGTAAGTTACGGATAAGGTGGAATATCCAGAAGACTCCAAAATTCAGTAGTACAGATAAACGCAATCACAGGTACAAAACAAAAACAGAATATAATTATAAAGCAAATCACGAGGTAAATACTAAAGCAGCTATCCTAGGGTGTGGCGCCGTCTGAAAGTAGGTTGAGGCAATGCTGGACCACGTACGCCGTGCGTAAGCAAATTGTTACTATTTACAAGAGAGCTTCATGTTTCCGAATCGCACTGTTGTTTTAGTCATCTTTCAGGCATATCGTTAAGGCTGAACACATTCTTGTAGCTGAAGCATGAAAATACACCTGCCACGCTTAGCTCCTCTTCGGGCGCTATTAAGACCTGTGGAGTGCTTACGTCACTCAAACCTCTCGCAACAAAAGCCTCTGTGTACGCCGAAAAGATGGTATCTGCGGTAAACAACGTCATGAGACGTCGGGTATTGGGTATCAAGAAGTCCCTAAAGCTGCTGTTACCCTTTACAACAGATCACGAACAGGTTTGAGAAACTGCAGGCGCTGGAACGCAGCTCGGCAGTACTAACAAACCTCGTTTTGTGGGAGTGTTGGGGAGCAGTATGAATTATACCCAACCAGCGTGGCCTGCCATGTTCACAGTAAAGAGGAGTGAGTATAGTATTCTCCCCATGAATCAGCTGTCAGAATCACTGTAGACTTTTGAGAGAAACTGATAGCAAATTTGCGGCAATTTGATAGCAAATAATCCTGTATGTAACAGTTTCATGTTTCCAACATAGCTCTTTGTTCCTTCACAAAAAACACGCATATACGGTGGTAAACGTGTAACTACTCATCCTGGCTCAGATATGGTGTTGATGTCTAGCAGATTTAGTTTAGCTTGATTGATACGAAATAACGGAATTTGTCAGCGTGTTTTCAGAAAGAATTTGATTCATTCGGCTTACCAAAAAACTTAGATTTGAATATTATATTCCAATAGGTAAACCGGAATACGACCTGTTATGTATATATCACCAAAGGAAATACATCAGAATTTCATGACGTTTGCAAGCAGTCTGCTCAATCGCTTCAACAATTAATAAATTTAAAATTCTTTCTTCCCGAACATGGAGGAACTTTATAATGCGCCATTAGAGAATCGGCGACTAGATCTGCACGTCAGTAGTTGAAAAAGTATGCCGTCGAGAAAAAAAAGAGAGAGTACCCCTACTGTATTCTTAAGTGAACACTGAACTGAGGGAAGGATGATGAGTGCCTTATATATTGAATGCTTAGAAAATCAACCGCGGAAACGAAATTTGTAGTAAAGGCTGGAACTTGAAAAACTGCCATCCTGATTCTGTACGAAAGCTTCTTTTATTGTTGAGAAGCCATGGGTTGACAACTTGAGAAGTGATACAGACGTTCGTCACGTAGAAACGAATTTCAAGTTTTCTCAATTGCCTAAAGATTATACTTCCATTTCTTCCTTTACTACGAAAAAGGAATAATAACAAATGGCGCGTACAACATTGGTTTACTGATCAGGGTGAAAGTAAATAAATATGTGAGAGCAGGCCTGGATTGCATAAGGAAAAATTGTATGTCATTTAGAGCTACAATGACGTTTATGTCAATGGAAAAACTGAGTGACTTGAGTAACGCCCTGAGAGAGCATACACGCTCCTTAGGAGATCTGATACTTCCTGTATTCCATCTACTTCAAATGTAAACAAATTTACAGTTGGAAAGTGTTCTGCATCCGTTGAAGACCAGGTTCTTTTAATCTCCACTTTAATCTGGCTGTTAAAACTTATCAAAATAACCTTTCCGAAATAACCGATTTTCAGGTTTTGCTGATACTACTTCCAGTAATAACGGTAGACTTCAAACAAAGATTGAAAGATTCTAATGAAGGTGAAGAAGTAGGAGGTCGCGATCGATATAGGTGGAGGCTGCGGCGGGAATCGATCTCATTACTTGCAGCAAAAAGATTGCGAGGGTAAGAGAGTCGGATGTGGTGAGAGCGGGAGTGGAAAGTCACAAGCCGACGACTTCGGATAATAGTTTTTCATTCTGAAGCAACCTCAAAAATATCCCATGTTTATCGCACGTCAATAAAACTATAAGTACGTCAAATAAATTTACTTTCTCATCCAATGCCCATGAGCAAATGCAAAGCAATTTTTAACAGACATCTACTTTTACTTCTGACAACACCGAACAAGGCTCTCCACATTTTCTGGATCTGCTTGATTTATAATAATTAAAAGTAATAATCTTTATCTTTAATAGTTCCTCATTCTTTAAATCTAAATGTTTTTATTTCTTTTGCTTATTAACTGATGAATAAAAGTTCATTAATAACAAAATTTGTATAATTTATTAACTTAACTTTACAAACTCCTTCAAGCTGTCAGTAAGAGCTGCACATACTACAGGAACAATGTTTGACATCACTTGCTTGGAGACCTTAAATAAAAACGCTGTGGCTGGTGTAGGAATCGCCAATTAGTAGGTATCTGAGCGTAAGTGCCAACAGGTCAGTAACCGGTATAGCTTTCAGAAGTTTGCTGTCAGCCTTAGGTATTTTCGGTCCAACCAAATTTATCAGATATTCAAAATCTGATGCGGACATACGGCAAAATGTCTTGAAATGTATGTTTTCAACATCCAAGTCATCAATTAAATCACTATTTTCTGCTTCTGAAAACTGTGGATGCACCACCTGCGTTTTCTTGAGTCTTTGTAGCGTCTTCTTCTGTCTTCTTCCTCAACTAAAAGACGCATCACAAGGAAGTTGGCACTTGCTATAACCATTACGTCCATTTTTAAATTAGGAAACTGGCGCTGGTCACGACTGCGAGTACGGTGCAGATCCTCACGAGCCGAAGCCTGGCAAACAACTGGAGTAGAGTGGACGAAGACAGAAGCAGCAAGAGGGCAAGTCAGACCAGTTTGACAAGCCTCCTGACAGACCAGTATGATGAGCACGAGTAGTGTGGACGCGCCTTCAGAGTTACTTATCCTGGTGTGCAGTAGGGCAGACAGGATGACGTGTGCTACGTTAAGTGATCACCTGATGTCACTCGACATTTGCCTTGCTGCGAGACTATTCAGCGCATGTTCGTCTCCGATGCAGTAAACATGGTTCGGCACACATTTTCGGAATACGCATACATGCTCCTTGTCCACGGTGAAGCTCAAGCTAAGCCTAGGCGCAAATTGAGACGCTTATAGCGTGTGTGGCGCGACGCAGCGCAGCGCGCATTTTTGTAACTTATCACTGGGACGCGACACGCGCCTGCGCCAGGTCGCGCGGCGTTGTGGTTGTGGCACAGTTTCTCGCGCCGCGCGTCGCGCGTGCCTCGCTAGCACCGTGGGAAATTTGAGGCGGGGAGCGGAAAAGTAGCCCGGCCATATGCTCACATCGGAACGCCGCATATGAGCAGTGGTAATATTGCCCATAAGATAAATTTTGCCTTACTGTGTGCTAAATGTTATTGCCTTCGGGTAGTGTTTCGTTTTTCCCCATTTAAACGCTCCAGCTTTCTTCGTTAGTACATTATACTTTCCTGTTTTTTGTATCTGTATAGTTTTGTTTTGTTTTGTTTTTCTTCTGTCAAGAAAAATGCATATTTCAGTAACTGATGAGCCATTGGCTGCTGGAATTGCCTCATATGCTTCTACGATGTTTTCAGATCGCAAGAAGGGACAGAGCGTAGTGAATAAGGAAGCAAGGAATATTATAAAATCTTGTGATTAAGAAGCAAGGCAGGAAAGTAAAACAAGGTTATCTCTTCGCTGCCTAGTAAGCTGGCGAATCTGTAAGATCTGTTACAAAAATTTAGAAAAGGATAATCTCCACAGGTGCGATCCCTTGGTGCTCCTGGAAAAAAGCGTCCAAGATCTGAAGTGTAGAAGTCTCACTGTGATTACTTGATATGGATGTAATAATATAATATGACACACTGTACTACATGCATGTGAACATAAAATTTCCACTGCAAGCGAGAAACAGTCGAAAAGCAGTCACAAATAACAATGTTTTAATTGGTTCGCCGTGATGAGAAAAATCATTTCAATTCTTGCATGCACATTATCAGCATAAATAAATTAATTATACAACAGGCTACACAAATGAAGAAAATGGTCGGTATTATTACGAAAGGACCTATCATTCCGCTTGTCATTATTTTAATACTGCTAAGATCAAGTTAAGGAATTCTGCTACCTATGCAGTAAAATAACGAATGACGGACGGAGCAAGGAGGACATCAAAAGCAGACTCGCTATGGCAAAAAAGGCATTTCTGGCCAAGAGAAGTCTACTAATATCAAATACCGGCCTTAATTTGAGGAAGAAATTTCTGATGATGTACGTCTGGAGTACATCATTGTATGGTAGTGAAACATGGATGTGGGAAAACCGGAACAGAAGAGAATCGAAGCATTTGAGATGTGGTGCTATAGACGAATGTTGAAAATTAGGTGGACTGATAAGGTAAGGAATGAGGAGGTTCTACGCAGAATCGGAGAGGAAAGGAATATGTGGAAAACACTGACAAGAAGAAGGGACAGGATGATAGGACATCTGCTAAGACATGAGGGAATGACTTCCATGGTACTAGAGGGAGCTGTAGAAGGCAAAAACTGTAGAGGAAGACAGAGATTGGAATACGTCAAGCAAATAATTGAGGACGTAGGTTGCAAGTGCTACTCTGAGATGAAGAGGAATAAAATACTTTCGTATGTTTTCATTCCAGTCGCTCAGTGTTAAAAATACGATGGATCACGGGTATTCCACCAAAATTCCAACAGAGCTGACAATCTATTTTTGTGTGAGTTGTTAACCTTTTCTCATTCTAAGAAGCATGACCGTTTGTGAGTAACGGCCACATTTCTCTTGGTGAGTGGTTTAATTGTACTTTCTTTGTTACAGTGTAATTTGCCAAACTCATCTCACAGCAGCTATTGAGACAGAATTCCGAAACGGAGTGCCTCATTGAACAAGTAATTGGCAATCTCCGAGCTCAATAGGTTACGGAAAACCTCATACTGTCTGTTTTCAGTAACATAAAAGTAGAAATGTCATGTTTATTTTCATACTAGTAAGCTCTTGTTTCGCTAGCTGTCGATAACTCTTAAAAATTACAGTCGCTGGAGTAAAATAAATAAAAAGGGAAGTAAAAGTACTGATATATAGATAAGAAAGTTCCGTGCGTTTAAGAACTGGCATAACACTCTCCTCCTTGTGTGCTATCATTCACCATACTTTCATTTCGATGTCTCGAGTGGTTTAGGAGATATGAAAGATGTTGCGAGTGTTTCATCCCCGCGGGCGTGAGATCGGAAGTGAGCGCGCTACATAGGATCCATTTTCTCGAGAACGGAGGCAGATAGAGACCTCCTCCCAAGTCTAAACAAAAATTCAACATGTTAGCTAAATTTCATACGCAGCAACATATGGTGCAATACGCACCAAACGCAAAATCATAGCGACCTCTAATTTTCGTTGCAAACTTTTTGAGTATTGCATAGTGTCTTACTAAAATGTGTACATCACAATAAGAATGATCATGGGCACTTCGCCACGAAGCTGACATATAACGCTACAAGTACGGCAAAAATCAAATATTTTCAGTGAATAGTTTCTGTAAAATCGTTTGAGGAAGATAACAGGTTGCGCGCGCTTCGGTTCTGTCAGCGCCGAGCTTCACCAGTCGGCGTGTGCTAAGTATGGTGTACGCGTCGCAATATGCGCTGGATCCGCGCGACTCGTGGGGCACGTGCGTGTCGCGCTGTAGTGTCGTGTCACGTCACACGTGCTATACTTGTCTCAATTTGCGCCTAGCCACGGAATAGCTGTTAGTAGCAGCGTAGCATGCCATCGCACTGACTGTGTGTTCAAGCTACGCAGCAGCTCAGAGAAACAGTTACCTTCACCTTGACGAGGCAGGGCTGTGGTGCTCGAAGGAAAGGCCGCACGCCATAATTTGGAGACAATGTACTGCATCGCGTTGAAGATAACCCGTCAACGAGTACTCGAACAATTACGTGTGCAATGGGTATTAGTCACAGTATCGTCTGGGAGGTTCTGCGTGAGTAACAATTACATCTCTAGCAGGCTATGGGTCCTGCCGATTTTCCAAAACGCGTTGCCAGTTGCACTCGGTTCCTGCACCGCTACATCGCCGCACACGCGTTTCCACGACGAGTTCTGTTCACTAGGGACAGTGTTCTGAATTCGCGAAACAACCAGGTCTGGGCAGCCAAAAACCCTCGTGCCATGCATGTTCAGGGATTTCAGCACCTGTTTGGTACTGATGTGTTGGCAAGTATTCTGAACGATTATGTGATTGGGCCACTCAAGATAACTGGTCCTGCATACTTGATCTTCCTAAACAACGTATTGCACCCATTCTCGGAGTCTGTGCCATTGAATTTCCGTTAGGAAACGTGGTTTCAGCTTGTTGGTGCACCACCTCACTCCTCACGTTGAAGGGAGTATACCGTGGCACACTTTATGGGGCACCAGAATAAGATAATAATATTAATAAATTAAAATGAAGCTAGTGTACTATAAACAATGAATGTCTCTGATAGGCTCGATAGTGTGAATCGCTGACTGTGCTTGACCACAGAACCTAAGATACTGTACTGCTTTGTTGGAGTAGGAGAGTGCTGGGCGCTCAGTTGTAGGTGGAACTTAAAAAAATAAAAAAAGTGTTATAAATAAAACCAAACAAATAAAGAAAAGTACCTGTTTATCCGAAATTAAAACACCGGTGTGGGTTCTAACCACCCCTACTGCACGCTTCAGTGGTAAATTCCTACTTACAGTATAAATCTAAAGAAAGTATTTAAAAGGACAAAGTCATCTCTTTCAAGTGAGACAGAGCAAATTTCACTTTTCTGTTAGAGCGGACGTTTCCGAGTTTCTTTCACTATACTTCCTTCGCTTTATTTTCGATCACTGTCACACAGGCGAAATGTTAATGGCCTTTTCGTCTACTTGTCTTCATTTTTTTTTTTGGCCTAAGATGAAGACAGACATCATTTTAATTTTCATCTTTACTGAGAAACATTGATGTCTTAAAAATGAAAGTAGGAAAGGATATAGAAAATCTTGTGCATATGTCTGTTTACGTTGAACACGCTCAATAAGTGCGAGATTGTCACAGAGCGAAATCATCCTACCACAGATGCTACAACAAAACTTCGTGCTTCACGGACATGTTGTCAAAATACAAAAGACCGAGAGCTCACGTTTCCGGAAGAGACAGGTATCACTTTATCCCATGCGTATCTCACGAAATATTCGTGTAATAAAGTCGGAGACCTTCCAGTTCATAAAGAGAAAAACACAGTTGTTCTTCTATTGGCGAGTGGATCAAAACAACTCGATTTAAATGATATGATAACAAGGCACCTCCGCCTGACAGTTTACGTAGCAATTATCTTTGGGGTGCGATGGAGTCGTGTTTCAGCGTACAAATGGCTCTCAGCACTATGAGACTTAGCTGCTGTGGTCATCAGTCCCCTAGAACTACTTAAACCTAACTAACCTAAGGACATCACACACATTCAAGCCCGAGGCAGGATTCGAACCTGCGACCGTAGCGGTCGTGCGATTCCAGACTGTAGCGCCTAGAAACGCTCGGCCACTCCGGCCGGCTTGTGTTTCGCCGTGCTCAAATGTCATTTACCAGAAATGGCACCTCAGGACAACTGGGAGGATCCACTTACTCGCGTCCACCGGATGCCCAGTTTACATCACTGTCCACTATTATCCGGGTTCTGGAAATGAATACGTTTGCGTGGCCAGTACACACTCGGGTTTCACTACAGTTAATATTCTCGTGGTACCTACGAGCAAATGGCAACTTCGCTTGAAGAGACGAAATAGTTTTACTTTGGAAATATTACTTTCAGTAACATCATCTACGCAACAGCCAAGTTTTACACGCTTAATCACGTACCACTATTTTATATTCTGCGTTCCAGTTTTTCCCATATTCCGTTGATACCACATTGCGCAACACAATTAAAGGTTCACTCTTTGGAAATCCTGCAATTGTCTACCATTACGATGTACCATTGTGAGGTACCATTACGAGGTATATGTTTGAAATTCGGTTCAAATTTGCCTACAACCTGTCTCTGTAATGGTGTCCTGCAACATCCCCCCCCCCCCCCCCCCTTACAACCTTAAGCAGCTAACTATCGACACATGCGAAAAAAGGTCAAAGCTCAAAAGTTCATGTGACATGTAAGATAAGTTAAATAATGTCACATTAACACCATATTTCACCAATATACTTCCCAGTGCCACAATGGACGTCCCACACAATGGGAAGGTTACCATAACCCCTCCTACCCACATTTCGATCATCCTTTTGAAGCCTGTGCAATAAAGGTCAAAACCAGCTTTGAAATGACGCGAATTTCTAATGGGTGGCCGAGGAAGAGATTTCAGACACGCTGCCACTCAGAATTGAAAAGAAAAGGCGCCAGGGGGGTAGCACAAAGGGCGTCGATGAAGTCATCCCTTTCCTTGTGGCGTTCATTCTATTCATTTAGCGGTCGAAAATGACAACCTTTGATGCTGCTGACACACTAGGACTTTTTAACTCTTCTCTAAAGACATTGTGGGGTTGCATCCCAATTGAAAGTGAACGCACCACTTTGGAGTGCAGGGCGACCGCAAATTTTGATATTTTATGCGGTGTGTAACATTAGATCCTATTCAAAATTATTCGACGAAATTTGAATGAGATCTGACGCAGCAGAGGGAGTTTATGATTCTTCAACCTTCCTGCTTCCCGCACTCCTGTGGCATGTTCGCAAAAGGGTGCGACAATGACACATGCATGAAGAAAACGTCATAGGGTCCTTCTAAGAAACTCCACTGCAGCAATACCATCGGTGGAACATGCTCGTAATTATTGAGAATTTTAAAAACGTTCCTTCACAGAGAAACCCTGCCAAGTACCCTAGGAGCCTTGAGGCAGTAGCTCACTGACACTCCTTCGATGCAGGTTGCCTGCCTGCAGGCGTCTACCATACTTTTCAAGTTTTCTCTGTAATGGCACATTTTAAAAATTTTCAGTAAAGGTGGGCAGGTGCCACCGAAGGTGTTGCCAAACTGAGGGGTCCTATAGGGACCGTTTTGCGTTTTATTCGGACATCTGTAAGAGTTGCACCCCTCTGTGATCACACCATAGGAGAGTATGAAAAAGGAGGGTTTGAATAAGTGTAAGCACTGCTTGCTGCTACAGATCATGTCCAGATTTCGTCGAATTATTCTGAACTGCCGTTAATGGATCCACTCTGTACACAAGAGCAAAATATACTGTCACGTTGCACTCCAAAGGGGTCTGATAACATTCAGTGGGAATGTAGGCACACAGTTTTCTTAGAGAGGGTTGGAAACTAAGTGGGGGGCAGAAGCATCAAAGGTTGTTGTGCGCGTCATTCTGTTGCCCATCGCACTGCAAACTGTATTTTTCGACAGCCTAATGAGTGGAAATCAACCGCACAAGGACAGAAGTGGTTTTACCGACACCCTTTATGCCACCCCGAGGCGTTTTAGTGCCGTTTCTAAACGAGGGAGTGTCTGAAATATTTTCCCCGGCCATTGATAAAAAACAGCATAATTTCAACGCAGAACGTCGCCATTTTCATCTCTATCGCAGGGGCTTCGAAAGAAGGGTTAAAATGTGGGTAAGGGGGCGGGGGGGGGGGGTTACTTTTCCATCGTTCGACTTGTCCACAGTGGAGTTAGGCAGTATAGTGGTGAAATTTGGTACCAATGTGACATCATTTACCTATCTTACATGTCACATGAACTTCTCTCTGTTTTTTCCTTTTTTTATTGCATGTGTCGACACGTAGCTTCATAATTTCCTTTAGAAATTCTTTTCGTTTGATTTCTTGAACTCGTACTGGCTTGATTGGTTGGTTGTAACTTTGCTGTTGTTTGGCCAAGAATGGTTGTGCATATCCATCTGCGAGAGAAGCCAAATATTATGTCTGCGAGATGCAACATGAATTTGGCCCTGTTTTACAATCTTTATAAATAATGTGAAAACTGATTAAATAATGAACTTAACTATTAATCTTTTTAATTAAACAAAGTGGTCTTTCTGCTTTAATAATCTGCCTAATAATGCCGTTCATGAAATGGTCCCTGTGCGTTGATATTTTCGTAGCAAATATACGAAAACGTCGTACCTCGCAAAGTAATTGGTATTTGTTGCTCTCTGTGTGTCAGCTGCTAATTTCTAACTACATTTGCCGAGACCTTAGTGCTATGATCCAGGCAACAAGGAAACTATTTTATACCCATCACTGAGTGAGACACTCCTTTCAATACAAATCACTTCGATCGACGAAGTGGACAATGCTCTTGGGTGAAGTCATCCATAGCCTAACACCAGCGAAGTTACAACCAACCAACCAACCCAGTGCGAGTTCAAAAATTCAAAATCAAACAAAAAGATTTTCTAAAGGAAATTTTGAAGCTAACTGTCGAAACATGCGGGAAAAAAACAGAGAGAAGTTCATGTGACGTGTAAGATAGGTTAATGATGTCACATTGGTACCAAATTTCACCACAATACTGCCTAACGAGTTCGCGGACAATTCACACGGTAGGAAAGTAACCACACCCCCACCCCCCTTACCCACATTTCAACTGCCCGCATCTCGTGGTCGTGCGGTAGCGTTCTCGCTTCCCGCGCCCGGGTTCCCGGGTTCGATCCCCGGCGGGGTCAGGGATTTTCTCTGCCTCGTGATGGCTGGGTGTTGTGTGTTGTCCTTAGGTTAGTTAGGTTTAGGTAGTTCTAAGTTCTAGGGGACTGATGACCATAGATGTTAAGTCCCATAGTGCTTAGAGCCATTTTTGAACCACATTTCAACTCTCCTTTTGAAGCCTCTGCCATAGAGATGAAAATGGCTACACACAGCGTAGGAATTACGCAGTTTTTTATCACTGGCCGGGGAAAAGATTTATGACACACCTCGTTCAGAATCGGCACCAAAAGGCCTCAGGGAGTGACGTAAATGGTGTCGATAAAACCACTCTTGTCCTTGTCGCAAACGACATTTTTCAGAACGATGTGCAACAGAA